>NC_071511.1:121219522-121522552 GCF_027887155.1 Malaclemys terrapin pileata
CCTCTCCTCCGAAGCTTTCAGCCCCTGGCCCTCTTCGCTACTTTCCATTCCCTTTTGCCCTCCCTCTACAACAAAGCTTGACTGTTTTGGCTATATCCTTTAAACATTTGCACTGCGAACGATCAATACAAACTCCTCCACAGGACTGTAAACCAAATGGGGAGATAAATCAAAGGCCAGCAAGGAATTCTCATGGAGCTCACAGCTGTGCGGAGACTGGAGAGCTGAGGTCAGAGGCTGAAAGTTCTGTTGCAGCATCTTTACGTTAAGGGAGATATTTTCTTTAACGCACTCTCTCCTGGGCTCATTAGTGAAGATGTATCTCCGGTGAACTGCATTTGCCCTTCTATTAATCTCTGATAATTAAACGATCCAAGCTGTTTTGTATGACACCGCATTCCCTCCTCTCCCCCTCCTCCCATGGTATGTAGTATCTGCAAACCTGAGCAGTGTATTGTCAATTAGGTGGAAATGCCTACTGCCTGGAGGGGATTGAAGCTGATGGGAAGGGATCAGTCTCTCCAGGGCACAGATTTCCTCATCTTCTGTGGTTGCAGGGAAGCCAGCCCAGTGGCTCCTGATCCCAACTGGGGCCTGTGGTTAGTGGTAGCTCATTGGGCTCATCATGTATTTAAAAGGATATTTTTAATGACCGCCTGGGCTATTTTATGATCAATAGAGATTTCATTGCTTCATCACTGAGGTCCTGATCTTGGCGCCCGACTCAGGAAAACATGATAGGGAAGTTCTTAAGCATATGCTTACAGTATGCGCTGACATGCTTTGCCGAATAGGGCCCTCCAAAGTGTATTTAAGCACCTGCCTAATTGTCAGCATGTGAGTGGCCCCGCAATGGGACAGTTTCATGTACATCAGGTCAGGCTTGCGTTTAAGTACATTGCTGAAACAGGGCCCTTAGATGGAAACCTATTTAAATAAAAAAAATCAAGTCCAGGCTAGTTGTTAGAACGGGGGCCAGAGAGCCAGGACTCCGGGTTTCAAGTTCCCAGCTCTGTTGCTAACTCACTTTGGAAAAAGAACAGGAGTACTTGTGGCACCTTAGAGACTAACACTTTTATTTGAGCATAAGCTTTCGTGGGCTACAGCCCACTTCATCAGATGCATAGAATGGAACATATAGTAAGAGATTATATATATATACACACATTCAGAACATGAAAAGGTGGAAGTAGCCATATCTAAGAGGCTAATTAATTAAGATGAGCAATGCTCATTAATGCTCATCTTTTCATCTTCTGTATGATGATGTTGTTACAAGGGTAGGTTCCTGGGGCAGTGTTTTTGTTCAGTGATGTGTGGTTACTGGTGAGTATTTGCTTTAGGTTGGGGAGTTGTCTGTAAGCGAGGACAGGTCTGTCTCACAAGATCTGTGAGAGTAAAGGATCATCTTTCAGGATAGGTTGTAGATCTCTGATGATGCGCTGGAGAGGTTTTAGTTGGGGGCTGAAGGTGACAGCTAGTGGTGTTCTGTTATTTTCTTTGTTGGGCCTGTCTTGTAGGAGGTGACTTCTGGGTACTCGTCTGGCTCTGTCAATCTGTTTTTTCACTTCAGCAGGTGGGTATTGTAGTTTTAAGAATGCTTGATAGAGATCTTGTAGGTGCTTGTCTCTATCTGAGGGATTGGAGCAAATGCGGTTATATCTTAGAGTTTGGCTGTAGACAATGGATCGTGTGGTGGGTCCTGGATGGAAGCTGGAGGCATGTAGGTAAGTGTAGCAGTCAGTAGGTTTCCAGTATAGGGTGGTATTTATGTGACCATCGCTTATTAGCACAGTACTGTCCAGGAAATGGACCGCTTGTGTGGATTGATCTAGGCTGAGGTTGATGGTGGGATGGAAATTATTGAAATCATGGTGGAATTCCTCAAGGGCTTCTTTTCCATGGGTCCAGATGATGAAGATGTCATGAGACTGCTGAGCTGGAATTGATATGCAAACTAGATACAATCAACTCAGGATTGAATAAGGACTGGAAATGGCTGAGCCATTACAAACACTGAATCTATCTCCCCTTGTAAGTATTCTCACACTTCTTAGCCCAGTGCAGACAGTTTGATATCTTGATTATCATTTCAAAAGTTTTTTTCTCTTACTTAATTGGCCTCTCAGAGTTGGTAAGACAACTCCCACCTGTTTATGCTCTCTGTATGTGTGTATATATATCTCCTCAATATATGTTCCATTCTATATGCATCCGAAGAAGTGGGCTGTAGCCCACGAAAGTTTATGCTCTAATAAATTTGTTAGTCTCTAAGGTGCCACAAGTACGCCTGTTCTTTTTGCAGATACAGACTAACACAGCTGCTACTCTGAAACCTACCTACCTCAGTCACTTAAAACTGTTTTGCTGACTGGCTCTTTTATTCTGCTGAGTCAGTCCACAGTTTTACGTCCCACCCAAAGTCTTTTCCTCAAGGGCTAATGTTGATAGCAATAGATAAATGTATGTAGTAGTGCATGAGAAGCAAAATCGGCGACAGATTAAAGAGACAGGCACTTCACAATGCAAGTTGGGAAACGTCATCAAATCACTACCAGTGGTGAAAAGCAAACACAATTCCTAGCATTCTTTCAGGTTTTCACAGTCTAGGGTAGTGGTTCTCAAACTTTGTACTGGTGACCCCTTTCACACAGCAAGCCTCTGAGTGTGACCCCTCCTTATGAATTAAAAACACATATTTATATTTAACTCTGTTTTAAAGGGATATTTGCATGTTTCTTAATATCACTTATCACGGCAGACTTACTAGTGCAGACTTCACAGCAGACTTACTAGCTTGCTGGGAGGTGTGTACTTGCGACCCCCACGTAATAACCTTGCGACCCCCTGGGGGGTCATGACCCGCCCCAGTTTGAGACCCCTTGATCTAGGGCCCCAGTGCTGCAAGACACATGCATGTGAGAGCAGTCTCATGGAGCTCATAGATTTTTAAGCCAGAAGGGACCGCTATGGTCATCTGCTCTGAGCTCCTGTGCAACACAGGCCAAAGAATTTCAGCCAGTGACTTCAGCGGATTAATTACGCTGCTTATTGGCTCAGTCCTACAAAGGGCCATGGCAAAAGAGCACAAGCTTTACTTTAAGCATTAGCCAAGTTGACTCCTGCATAAAATCAAGCACGGGATTGTTGCATTGGCACCTAAGGTGGCCTTAGTAACATAGGGCCCAGTCCTGCATGATAGTAAGCAGCACGCCTGGCTGTAAACATGCAGGATTCGGCGCATAGGCAGGGAATTTGAATACACAGACACATGCAGCCAAGGATCTACACATATTTATATACCTGGTCAGAACCTTTTTAACTCAATGCGTTTTGTGGGGGAAATGGCATTGTGTCAAAACGGAGATGTTTCATGGAGACATATCAATGTCAGTGACATTTCCAATGGAAAGGTTTCTGAAGATCTGGTCAGTTCCAAGGAGGTGCCGAATCCTGACCTCTTTGATCTGAAAACGGACGATTTGACACAATTCTATTTCGTGAAAACTTTTGAAAGGTGGAATTATCATTCCGACGCAGAACACAAGCAAACGTTGAAACATCAAAAGTCTTCGCAAAATGAAATTGTTGGTCTCCGAATCATTGTTCTGACTTTTCTGGTTTGTATCCTTTTTTAAATAGGTCACTGTTTTCACTTTGAATTCTCTGGTAGTGTAATCCATATAATGATTGTCATTTTCTTTGGAGCACATTTACAATAACAACAAAATAAGAAGTCAGAAAGGAAAAAAGTTTGTTTTGCTTTAATCCTTGAGTCTAACAGACAATCAAAGTCTCCACTTGGAGGAGTGTCAAACTGTTCTCGTCCCCAAAACTTTGCAAATCTTTCATTTTTATTTAGGTATTTTGGGTAGGTTAAAAATTATCTCAGTACCTATCATATTCCGCATGAAAACCCTTTGGAAGGGGAACTTTGAAGCACTTTTGTTGAATCACATTCTTAAACAGTTTTTCTGTGAGATAGAAAAATGATGAACAAAGCCCTCTGTCACTGTTCCATTAGATTTTGTTCATCTCTGGAATGTCTGTGTTGTTTCAAAGGAAGGGGAAGGAAAGCAGTGATTCAAACCATCTACTGCTACCTTAGGCTCACCTGTGCACTCACATATATGCATTCAGCTCCCATTGGAATCATTGGCGATTGCAGCCATCTGCCCTACACGTGAGCAGATTTATAATCTCTAGGAATTGTAGGTCTATTCTGAGCAAGGACATGAAACAATGGAAGAAGCATGAATTCACCGTAGCCTTGTGAATAAGTAGACAAGGTAGTTAAGAGCAAAGAGCTAGTAGGATAGTATGCAGTGTGTGATAGCTTGCAGCTGGGGCCTGGCATGTAGTGCAGTACATGAATAGCTCATGCTATAGATGGGGATTGACTACAAAAATGAGTGGCCCAATCATAAAGCATGTGATGCAATGTATTAGCCAATAGTATTAAGTATAAATGTGTATATAAGTTGATCCATGATTATGTACACTGGATGAGTGGTATACCCTGCTCCCACCTCCTACCCTGGAGCTTGATCAACTGAAGTGTACTTTGGTTGTAGGCCAATAAAGAAACCTCAGTGACAAGTTCTGAGTTGAGCTGAGTTCTTAGGAATCAAGTGGATAAGCTCTCAGAAGCCCCCCCAACATACTTCTGAGTGGATAAGGTCTCAACGGCTACCCCAACAGGACGTTATTGTAGTGTCTACGGTCAGCCCCTGGTAGGCACTACCAAGAGAACACATCAACCACGGCTACTTCTGCTCTGCTGCCAGATCTCAACACTGTCTTCCCTTTCAGCAGGCAATAATTTAGAATAACCAAGGAATAGGAGCAGTCTTCCTGGTCCTTAACGGAATGTCTTGGCTGCTTTCGAAGAGACATAAGACCAGATTCTCAGCTGGTATATGTTGGTTGCAGCTGTCCGAAAAGTTTTCAGCAGAACAGTTTCCTATTGGAAAATTGCAGTTTTGTCAACATTGAAACATTTCGTGACAATATGTCGATTTAGTTTTAATTTTTGACGAGAAACAATCTGAACAAATTGTTTTTACTTTCTCAGTTTATTTCCATAATGCCGATATTCACTTTCCTAAGGTAATTTTTTGTATTGTTTCAATTCATGTTGATTGATGTTATGTTAAAATATTAATTCAAATGTAATATGTATAGATATATTTAATATTGTATACACAGCAAATGTATTGTAAATTTTGTATTGATGTTATCAACACATTTTGATGGATCCAAATCAGAATTTTTGTTCCAAGGGAAATTTCAGCTATTCCTTTAGGGTTCTTGGTTTTTTTAATATCAGAATTTCTGCTGGAATGGAAGTTCTATTTTCTGACCAGCGTTATCGCTGGTCCTATTGTGTTGTTAGAGGAGCTATGGTTTTGTACAAACATATCTACTGAAGTAGCTCTCCACATATTAGTACCAGAGCACTTCCTACTCATCAGTGCATTTAACCATGCAACACTCCTGTGAGAGAGGGAAGAATTATCCCCATTTTACAGATGGGGAACTGAGGAACAGGATAAATAAAAAGAACAGGAGTACTTGCGGCACCTTAGAGACTAACACATTTATTTGAGCATCAGCTTGCATGGGCTACAGCCCACTTCATCGGATGCATAGAATGGAACATATAGTAAGGATATATATATATATATATATATATATATATATATATATATACACACACACATACAGAGAACATGAAAAGGTGGGAGTTGTCCTACCAACTCTAAGAGGCTAATTAATTAAGAGAAAAAAGTTTTGTGGTGATAATCAAGATAGCCCAGTACAGACAGTTTGACAAGAGGTGTGAGAATACTTAACATGGGGACATAGATTCAATGTGTGTAATGGCTCAACCATTCCCAGTCTCTATTCAAGCCTAAGTTGATGGTGTCTAATTTGCATATTAATTCAAGTTCAGCAGTTTCTCGTTGGAGTCTGTTTTTGTGCCCCAGATCATACAGGAAGTATGTGGAAGAGAGAGGCTTTGAACCTAAATTTCTGAAGTCCCAGTCTGATGAGGTAACTATGAGACCATCCTTGCATCACATCACACTGGGATCCATAAGAAGGGCCGGCTCCAGGCACCAGCAGAGCAAGTTGGTGCTTGGGGCGGCCAAGGGGAAGGGGCGGCACGTCCGGCTCTTTGGCGGCAATTTGATGGCGGGAAGGATGTGCCGGCGAAGAAGAAAGTGGTGCGGTGGAGCTGCCGCTGAAGTGCCGCCGATCCCGGCTTTTTTCCCCCCCTCCACCTCCTGCTGCATGGGGCGGCAAAAACCCTGGAGCCGGCCCTGTCCATAAGTGCTCAGTCCACAGGTTATTCCTCATAAGAGCTATTTTCTAATGGTTGCTTAATGGTATTTCCCACTAGCTCTCTTCCCCCACCCACTCCCTGAGCTTTCCTTTGGCTACAGCTCCTTCTCCCATCACGTCTTCTAACACCATAGGCCTTTTTTAGTTCAGGAACTGAAATGAACTCAAGAGGCAAGGTCTCAGACATAAACCACTTTTCCAAGCATTTGCAGCCTCCTCTTGTAGATTTCAGTTGCTCCCCAGAGAGTGATTTTTCTGGCCAGGAGCCTGTAGCTTCTTGATATCCTGCTTAACTTGGAAACCAAAAGACCCTTGTCGTTCCCCTGAGACTCCCAAATCGTTCTTCTCCTCAGCGGCTCATACTGCACTTCAGTAGCGTATGTGGCTCCATTCTCAAGCACTTCGACTGGAATAGGTAGTTCGCTTCTGTAACTGTGCAAGAAAAATAGACACTCAGGAGAAGAGAGAGGCAATTCTCACAAGACCTGGGAGCTAGCTCAACTCCCTGCGGCACAGGGAACCAGGAGGAGCTGTGTTGACGGGCACCAATCTGAGCCAGGAAGCCATGTTGGTGTCATGGGAAAGTGAAAGATGGATGGGGCCGCAGTGGTGCCGGCCTGGCCAAGCCAAGCCCCCTCTGCCAATGACACTTTCTAAGGTGCATTTGACTGCATGAGCTGAGATCTAATGTGACCCGTACTATTGTTACCATGCTAGGGAAGGTGGGCATGTCATTTCACATCAATTGGAGACATGTTGATGTTCCCAGGAGATCAAGCTGGGACAAGGGACCTTGCCCCAGAAATTGGCACAATCCTCCAAAATTCGGGTTGGTTTGGAGCCCTGCTTCTATTCCCCCTGCCTCCCCTTTACACCCTGGCAGGGCTTCACACTGTTATATGGGACACCACAAATAAGCTCCTCAACATATACCATGTAGCCTGTGGGTCACAGACTGTTTGGGATGGAGTGTAGAAACACCACACTGGGCCAGGCCGGGAAGGGGTTAATGGTTCCAGCCTGCAGTCAGCTCTGCCCCCAGAAACGCCATGTCTGGCGGAAGGGAAGATCAGCAGGGGAACGGGAGGAAGCAGATTGTAGAGGGGTAGTTAGCTTGGTTGGGAGCAGGATTTCAGAGGTAGGAACGCTGCGGCCTGTCCAGACTAGGAATGGGGTTCTCTGGGGGAAGAGAAGCTTAGGGTGCAGACTCATCCTCCACTCATCTATGGGGGGGAATGATGCGCTCTCCCTTAGCTAAGGTGATCCAGGCTGTGTTCGAGTGTTTGGTTTTCAGGAGGAACACCTGACTCCCTGCCCTCCCACACAAAGCTCACTCCCCACCCGATACAGGCTCCCTTGAAACTCTGATCCCTGCCCAAGCATGCCAGGGCCCTTGGCACACACCAGGGGTCCCCTGCTGTGGTCCTGGCCCCAGCCCAGAGAAGCAGTTAGCAGGAGCTACCACCAGAAGACCGAGAAGGCTTCCGAAAATCCTGCTATGATGTCACTAATGTTCATGGATTTTCCTGAATTTACTTACCCACACTAGCGCTCTGTCTGCTGAGTTCAGGGGGACCTCCTGCCACCATTCCTCTTTGGGCTTCTCTCCTTTCCCAAGCAGCACTGGCCTTTCCTCTCACAGGGAGTGGTATGGGGCCACTTTCTTCCCCCTCAGGAGCAGCAGCAGAGTATCCTATGGGAGCAGAACAGACAACCCAGAGGTACCCTCTTCACCGAAGAGGCAGGAGCAGCAGCAGGGGACTCTGCCAATCCTTTCCCCAAAAGTTGGGGTGTATGTGCTTGGATGGATGGATTGGCCCCAATACACTGTTCTCTTGCGACCCACAGAGTCCTCTGCTGGACTGGGTTTGGCAGGACCTCCCAGGACAGGGGATCTTGGAGTCAACACCTCATTAAGATGGATGAGTCCATTCCTACTTTTAGAGCTATTGTCTCAGGCTCTCTGCAGACTCAAGCAGTTGGCACTGAATTAGTTATACTCGGGTCACATTTTCAAACTTTTTATCAGAGCCACAAAGGCTTTTTAAAATGTCATCTAGCTCTTCTATAGCATCTTCCCTCAGTAGCTTTACACAGGAGGGCAGTATCATTAGACCCATTTTTCAGATGGAGAAACTGAGGCACAGAAGGGGGAAGTGACTTGCCCAAGGTCAGGAATGAAACACAGATCTGCTGAGTCCTAGTCCAGTGCTCTGGTTCTCTGGGCTAAAGGCAAGATACTGATGTAACCCTATCACTCCAGGAGCTGGGTCTCTAGGCACAGGTGCCTATGCCTTAGTCTAACCCTGCTGACAGATCTCTCTTGCACCTCAACTCCACAGTGAGCTTCATTAAGGGTACGTCTACACAGCCCATGGCAGCCAACTTCCGAGTCTGGGTTGGCAGACCCAGGCTTAAACTACAACTCTAAAAACAACTGGGTAGACATTGCGGCTCAGGCTCTGAAGCCTGGGATGGGGCTGTGGTTAAAAGTTCCACCTACAAAGCTATTTTTGCCAGTACTGTGAGCCCCACAAGCCCCAATCTGTTGATCTGGGCTTGGAGGCTTGCTGCAGCAGGTTGCCACGGACTACGTAGATAATTCCCTCCATCCCACTGACTTCCGTGGGACATCAGCAAGTACTTGGGTGGGTGTTTTTCTGCACTGGGGCCTGCAGCATTTAAAACACCCACAAAAACCACAAATACCAGGCCATGCCTCTCCTTGCAGTTATGCACAACAAACCCCACAGCATCAGCTGGTCCCTGGAGCCCTAGGAGAAGTAGCTTCACCTGTTCAGAGTGACCATACTGAACCAATCTACGGCTTGGCTTCCACCATGCCTGAGTGACTGAGCTCATCTTCAGCTGGTGACAATCACACGACTGCTGCACTCCCTGCCAGCACCTGGCAGAGATAATACCTCCTGGGTTCAAGATTTCTCTCTTCCCACCCACTTGATAGTGAATGGCGTTAATTTTGGCTTTAAGGGAGCAGCTTTTGCATATTGTATCTCATAAGGTTTTGAATGAAGAATGAATTGCATACGTGCTGTAGAGTGAACATAAGCAGGCAAATAAGGCAGATCTTATGCATGAAGGGAAATTCCATACGGAACTGGGAATTTGCACTAATGCTGGTTAATCTCTGGGTTTATTTGCTGCAAAAGAACAGGAGAGAGGAAAAAAAAAGCATTTGATCACCTGTCCCAACTGGTGGTATAAGCTTTGCTTTGGGTACATATGCGCACATATGTACCTGCAGACCTGATTTTTCACAAACATTGAGCACCCATTCATCCCTCTGAAGTTAATGTGCCCTGCAGGTGCTGAAAATCTTTGACTGTGTTTTGTGTTTACTCTGAAACATTTTATTCTAATTGTGCATTCAGGTACAAAATGTTTGCCGGAAAGTATTTGTGCCCAACTAATTGTGGTGCGGAAAGGGAGACCAGGTTGAGCTTCCTAAAAACTCAGGCCCACTGAATAGGTGTGTCTGTGTATTTACATATATATACACACGCCCGCACAGAGGGCTTTAAAAAGACTCCAGCCTCTATCTGTGCGTTGAAAACACATAGGAAAAAGAATACAAAGAGCGACTGAAAATTGAGATTTTTTTTTTACAGCCTCTTCATCATGTCTGTTCCAAATAACTGTTGAACATTACCCTGTCAACTCTTCAAGTATTTAACTACAAAATACACTTTGTAAATAATGTAGGCAGATTAACTAAATGGTACATAATTAGTGAAAATTTAGAGTCCCATTGCAGAATATGTTTTATCCATGATTACAGTGCTTGCAGACTTTCCAAACACACTTGCGTATATTTGACAGTAAGCCATGGGAAAATTTCAGTAGCTGACAACTTCAATTCAGAATCTATAATAACCTAGATTAACATGTTGTTAAAGATTTTGATTCAGGAAACACCTAATGTTTTCCCCCCCTTTTCCTCCCATCCAAAGTTTTTTTTTTTTTTTTTTTTTTAATTGCTTGAGCTTGCAAACTGATAGTTTTCAACGTTGATTGTAGGTTCACAGCTCTGTAACAAGGTACATCTATGCTGGCATAGACTCAAACAAGACAATTAAGAGGAGCAATGAAGCAATGCAAGGGGTGAGGAGGGTGTTTTTCTTCTTTAATTGGTGCTAGGGAAAGGCAAAGGCCCCTCTATGCAGAAAAGAACGGAGCCTTCAGAGTAGTTGCCCGAATGTTTTTGTGAAAAGGCTTTGAAATATCAGTGAAGCAAAATCTTGATCTAGGTAAAGAAAGGGACGGAACGGCAAAGATGTGACTCCTCAGCAGAAGCCCATGAGGGATTTGCATTGATTTTAAACTGGTTATTAAAAGGGACTGAAATAAATGCCCAAAGCAGAGCTAAGCTAGGGGGTTGACACTGCTCCTAGTTAAGGCTATGGGAAAATCCCCTTTCACTTCAATGAGAGCAGGATCTAGCTCTCCTAGGTACTTACATGGCCCCCCCATTACTGTAGACTGTGAGTTGCTCAGACACCTTCATTTATTTCTCCTCCCAACACTGGTGCTAGACAGCCCTATTTTGCAGGCAGAACTGAGATGCAGAGAGGCACAGAAGAAGCCTTTTTCAGTGCAGGAAATTGAACCAGAATATCCAGAATCGCAGGTTCATGCCCTCATCTCTGGACCATCCTTTTTTCCTTCAACTTTGTTCCATTTGGCTTAAATCCTGTATTCCTTCCTCAGGCAACACTCCCACTGGCTTGAAGGGGACTGAGGCCTAAAGAAGAGCTGAAGGCTAGATTCACACAACGACTTGGAAGTTGCAGTGCCTCACATTAAGGTGCCCTGCGGCCTCGTGGAATTCTCAGCCTCAAGTCAGGCACCCGGGCTCCTGAGACAATGCAGAAGGAGAGTTAAAGGCTTAAGAATGGGATTTACAGAAGCCAGCAAGCTGAGTGAGGAGCTGCCTAAACGAGCCAATAGGAAATGCAGAGGTTTAGGCCCCACCCCTATCAGGGAGTTAAGCACCTCCCTCCAGGCTGGGTTCACATAAATCCTCTCGTGGAGTTATGCACCTATGCCAGGTCAGCCCTTTCTGACAAGAAAGCCATAGTCCAGCAACACCCCTGTATACCAGTGGTTAGCATGCTCACCTGGGCAATGAGCAAAACCCAGGTTTGAATCCCCACTCAACCTGATCTAGAGCAGAGTTTTGAATCTAAGTTTCCCCCTTTCTCCCAGATGAGTGCTCAGGGTATTCTGGGGTGAGTCTTTTTCAGTCACTCCTGCTGAAGCTGTTCCACTTTATATAAATAATCCTATTCAGTGGAGCAGGGACTGGAACTCGGAGCTCCCCAGTGACTGCCCTAACCACTAGGCTATACCGTCACCAATGAATATTTAAGTATATTATACAAAATGGATTTGATCCAAATCCCATTGAAGCCAATGGGCTTTGAATGAAGCTCGCTGTGAGTAACTCTTCATCTTCTATTCACTGTTACGCTTCATATGCTTCTTACGGTAATAAAAACCAAACAAACAAACCCTTGAACATGGCAGATGGACCTAAGCTAGACCATGTCTGTCACATAAATTAATCCAAGGCAAAGTGTCTATTAAAAGACATCAGGCCCTGAAAGATAAGTTGTTTGCATTGTGCTGAAAATGCTACCCATCCAGTTCCTGGGGCAGCCTCTCTGATGTACTGCAGGAGAGGATTTTTTCTGAGGCAAGTTGAGGGAAGATTTAGCCTGAAATTGGAATTTCACCCTCTGCTTGAGAGCAATCCAGATACAGCAGATAACAACATTCATTGTGCGCTCGCTAGAGGGTCTTGTGTCTCTGAGGGTATGGCTACACGTTGAACGGAAGGTGTATATTCCAGCTCAAGCAGACACCCTCACGCTGGCTCTGAGTCAGCTAGCATGCTAAAAACAGCAACGGGAGCAGTGGAAGCCACCCCGAATACGTACCCAGGGGTTCTCAGGACAAATTTTCTGGTGGCCTCAGAGTGTGGCCACCAACTCTTGCTGGTGGCCGCTCTTAAACGTTTCCCTAAAATACTTAATTACCTTAGGAAAAACAAATAAATATGCACCTAGACACGTCCAAATCATTGTAATTTATTTATTGTTAGCGAGCAAGTCTGTTGTGAAAAGTGATATTAACCAACATGCAAGTATCACTTTTCACAGCAGACTTGCTCAGCCCTGCCAAGACTGGGGACAAATTAAGCCCCTGGATGGGGGATCGGGGGAAGCAGCGGGGGGTTGGTGGGTGAGGGGCTGGGGGAGGCAGCAGGGGGCTGGAGCCTGAAGCCAGGTGACCGGAGCCGGGGGCCTGCCACTGCACAGCCAGAGCCTGGAGCTGGAGCTACTCAGCCAGAACCAGCTGCTCTACCACCCCAGAGCTGAGGCTCAAAGCCTGAGCCTCACTGCCCCGGGAAGATGGGGAAGTCACTGGCTGCCTTTTCCGCCAGCGTTGTACCCCAGGTGTCTCCAGAGGGGGGCAGATCCCAACAATCAACACCAAGGCGGCACATCCAGGAGCAACAGGGAGAGGGAGGGGCCACTATTTTGCCCTCCACCCCATCACAGTCCAGGAGGCTGTGGCTGCAAGAAAAGCCCCTGGTGGCCACATTTGAGAAACGCTGGCCTAGGGTCTAGGATGGGATTGTACTCGGGGCAGCTAACCCTTCCCTCTGCTGGCACTGCCGAGGCCACCCTGCTATTTTTAGTATGTCTGCTTGAGTTGGAAATGACGCCATCCCGCTCCAGTCTAGAGATATCCTATGTGTTTATACAGCGCCTAGCACAATGGATCTCAGATCTCAACTGGGGGGGTCCTTTAGGTGCTACCATAAAACAAATAAGAATACCACCACAATGGGACCCCGTCCTGCTGCTGTCAAACTCTTTCATTGAATGCAGCAGGTGCCAGCTTCGCTTCTCCTTGACAAATATCCAGAAACTGATCATAGCGCCTGGTAATAAAAGCAACAATATCAAAGGCGATCACTCCCTTGATTTTAGCTGTGCCGTACATTTCACTTGCACCGGTAACTCTAAATAAGAAGTGAAAATCTGAGCACTGCATGTATTAAAATTGTTAGATCAGATCCACCCCTTCACTGTGTTTAAGAAAACATCTGCATCTGAAAGTGATGTTTTTGCCCTTTGAGCATGGACCTATGATAATTTTATTTTTCCTTTTTGTTTGCGGTGAGTGGGTAGGGGAACTGCAGGGAAATAACTTTAAAGTGCACCAGACCTTTAAAGTCAAAACCTCGTTCTGCCATCAAAAGAGAGCAGGTTGGTTCTGCTTTGAGATAATCCCAAATTTCAAGCATGATCGGGGAATGGGGGGGGGGGGGGGGCCTGAAAATCGCAGTTCTATTCTGCTGCATTTTTCATTCCAATTTCTCCTCTATTGTAAATCAGAAAGTGCGTCCAGTCCACACACTGACCTGTGTCTGGGTTGAGTCTTAATAACTGTCCCAAAATAATAATGCATGAAGGTATTAATTTTCTGACAGTGACATACCTTGGGGCCTTCTCATCTGCTGCATTGTAATAATTTGCTCTTTCAGGTAGAAATTTTAGCTCATTTTATCCCACAGGATTTTAAAGAAGGAATGAATTAGATAAGTACTGTAAAGTAAGCCCATGCATGCAGACCTTCTGCGTGTAGTGAAATCCCTCAGGAACTGCACATTTTCCACTGATGCCAATTAATCACTCCAGTTATTAGCCAAACAAGAATGGTGGGGGTGAGGCAGGAGAGAGAGCTAATCACCCATCCCAGTTTGGTCTTGGTTTTATAATCTTTGTTTTATGTTCCATAAAACCCCCAAAGCCTAGCCTGGGAAATGTCCCATCTCTTTTTTTTACACTTCATCCAACACTCAGGTGAATTCCTACTGAACTCATTGGAGTTTGTATCAATGGGAATATCAGGTTTCACCCCATTTGTTTCAGTGGTGCATACGTGCCTTCATTAGGGTACATTTTCCTGGGCTATCTGAGACCTCCATTTCCTCCTTCTTGCCTTCAAATCCCTGCACACCTCTGCCTTGGGTTTATGTCACAGAAATCATAACAATGTAGGCTTGGAAGGGACCTCAGGCGTCTAGTCCATCCCCCTTCACTGATGCAGGATTAAGTTTTCTTAGCCCATCCCTGATAGATGTTTGTCTAATCTACTCTTAAAAACTGACAGTATCCTACAATATCTATGATCTCATTCCCCATTGGGTCCCCTCATTTCCTCTTTGCTTCATCAGTGAGACCAGTCTTACAACACTGTTCATTTCCATCTCCTTCTCCGCGCCTACCTCCATGCTCTCTGTCATGCATCCGAACCCCACGACACCAAACCCCATTTCTACCACCTCTACCAAAGGCTCACTTCCTCCATGTGGTCTCGCAAACATTAACTCATGTCAGCCAAACAGCCCTTACACCCTAGAATGTTATTAGTGGAGGGTTGGAGAAGGCATCAAACTAACAAAAGTTTCTAAGTTAAAATCTTCCTCTTGTTCGCCTTTTCCCATGGGCCAACCCCTTGACCTGCACCAACCTATTCCTGGGAGTATGCTAATAGAGAAACTCCAGTCTGAAAGACCTCTCTCCATTACTGATAAGAGGAGCAGCAGTTACAAATTCGAGCTATTTTGATGTTTATTACCACGCTGGTTAAACACTGGAATAAATTGCCTAGGGAGGTTGTGGAATCTACTCTTAAATATCTCCAGAGATGGAGGTCAGATAAATGCCCATCAGGGATGGTCTAGACAGTATTTGGTCCTGCCATGAGGGCAGGGGACTGGACTCGATGACCTCTCGAGGTCCCTTCCAGTCCTAGAATCTATGAATCTATGCTATAAGATTTCTGTGTCGGTGTCAATAACAAAATTGTGGCTTAGAACAATATCAGATTAGTAACAAATGACTTTTCTATGACAGTGGTCTTCAGTTCCCACAATCCTCTTTTGCCAAAAATTTAAAGTTAAATGGAGTATCTTTCTTTTCTAAGATCAGTGTTGACCAGTTAATCATCTTTCATCAGCCATGGCAAAACCTACTTCTATTAAAGTCTGTCTCTGCTACTCATGGAACTCCCATTACCGTAGCATCTAAGAGTATCACAATCTTTTTTTTTAGCAATACAAAATCCACCTGGAGTCCCATTTTACAGATAGGGGACAGAGGCACAGAGACTGTGATTTGCAAGCGTTCACACAGGAACAATGTAGTAGCTTTGAACTTTAGTATCCCAGTGCTACACTGGCATTCTCTCTATTGGATTAGCCTTCCCACATTTTCACAGCTATCTACTGTACTAACTGGCTTGCTTGTCGGCAATCTCAGCAGAGGTTGCCAGGGATTGAAAAGGCATAGGGACTAAACTCCTATTGTAGACATGGTCCCTTTCTGTCTCTGTGGAGGCACTTGTGTTTGACTCTTGTGTTGCTGATGCCTCTCTGAAGACAATCATAGACATAAATATAAGAAGTCAATTGCTTGAACTGACCCCTCTGGCAAGGGGTGTGAAGGGTTCTTTACTTTTGTTTGTGTGACAGAAACAGATGTCCTAAAGAAAGGAGACTTCTTATATTTATGTCTATGATTGTCTTCAGAGTGCATCAGCAACACAAGAGTCAAACACAAGTGCCTCCACAGAGACAGAAAGGGACCATGTCTACAATAGGGGTTTAGTCCCTATGCCTTTTCAATCCCTGGCAACCTCTGCTGAGATTGCCGACAAGCAAACCAGTTAGGATAAACAGGACTATACATTCTGCAGCCCAAATTGCATAATTAATCCTTATGTTTACTAAGCGGCTTGTTACCAAAAAGACCCCATGACTGGTTAAATGTGACTGTATTTGTTACAGCTGTACAAGGATTGGAATTTCTGTCTTGCAGGAAATTCTGGTATTTCCATATTTATTTGCATGCCAAATCAGGGTGAAAAGCCTAAGGACCACAATTTTCCCCAGAAATGGAAAGATCTGACATTTCCAAATCACATTTTTCAGAACACTTCAGCTTGGTGGGACACTGAACTGGGTCTGCCTGAATCCTGATGGTGTCTTATGGGAGTTGTAATTCAGATGCTTCATGCCTCCATTGTCTTCTATGGAGTGGGTGCCCAGACTGGACTACTTTGCCCATGAAGTACCATGGCGGTTCAACTATAGGACAGACTGTGGTGCATCATGGAAGGTGTAGTCCAGCTAAAGGGCCCATACCATAGAGGACAAGGTGGGCAGGAGGCATCTGAACTACAGTTCCCATGAGGCACCATAGCATCTCAGGCAAACACGTATTAATGTCAAACTGCTGTGATGTTTTATTTTGGTTCAACAAACCAAACTGTTTTGATCCTAATCCCAAATTAAAATATTTGTGTTCTGATTTTCCCAGGGAAAGTTTAACTTAATGAAAACAGCAGCTTCTGTAGAAAATCCCATGGAAGCAGAAAATTCCCACCCAGTTCCAGTATTTATACTCGCACACACATAGCCATAGAGGTACCACTGCATTTCTTCATGAACTGCAGCCACTGAGAGGTCAATCTTGCCTCACGGGCATAGCCCTGAGTTGGATTCACCAGAGTCACTCCTGATTTACACGGGTGAAGTGAGAACAGAATTTGGCCTTTGGCCTTAGAATGAAAAGGTTCCATATAGACTCATCGCCTTTAAGGTCAGAAGGGACCATTATGATCATCTAGTGTGACCTCCTGCACAATGCAGGCCACAGAATCTCACCCACCCACTCATGTAACAAACCCCTAACCTATGTCCGAGTTATTGAAGTCCTCAAATCGTGGTTTAAAGACCTCAAGGTGCAGAGAATCCTCCAGCAAGTGACCTGTGCCCCACGCTGCAGAGGAAGGCGAAAAACCTCCAGGGCCTCTGCCAATCTGCCCTGGAGGAAAATTCCTTCCCAACCCCAAATATGGTGATCAGCTAAACCCTGAGCATGTGGGCAAGACTCACCAGCCAGACACCCAGGAAAGAATTCTCTGTAGTAACTCAGATCCCACACCATTTAACATCCCATCACAAGCCATTGGGCATATTTTCCGCTAATAGTCAAAGATCAATTAATTGCCAGAATAGACTATCCCGTCATACCATCCCTTCCATAAACTTATCAAGCTTAGTCTTGAAGCCAGATATGTCTTTTGCCTCCACGGCACCCCTTGGAAGGCTATTCCAGAATTTCACTCCTCTGATGGTTAGAAACCTTCATCTAATTTCAAGTCTAAACTTCCTGATGGCCAGTTTATATCCATTTGTTCTTGTGTCCATATTGGTACTGAGTTTAAATAATTCCTCTCCCTCCCTGATATTTATCCCTTTGATATATTTATAAAGAGCAATCATATCTCCCCTCAACCTTCTTTTGGTTAGGCTAAAAAAGCCAAGTTCTTTGAGTCTCCTTTCATAAGACAGGATTTCCATTCCTCGGATCATCCTAGTAGCCCTTCACTGTACCTGTTCCAGTTTGAGTTCATCCTTCTTAAACATGGGAGACCAGAACAGCACACAATATTCCAGATGAGGTCTCACCAGTGCCTTGTATAACGGTACTAACACCTCCATATCTTTACTGGAAATACCTCGCCTGATGCATTCCAAGACCGCATTAGCTTTTTTAACAGCCATATCACATTGGCGGCTCATAGTCATCCTGTGATCAACCAACACTCTGAGGTCCTTCTCCTCCTCTGTTACTTCCAACTGATGTGTCCCCAATTTATAACAAAAATTCTTGTTATTAATCCCTAAATGCATGACCTTGCACTTTTCACTATTACATTTCATCCTATTACTATTACTCCAGTTTACAAGGTCATCCAGATCTTCCTGTATGATATCCCAGTCCTTCTCTGTATTAGCAATACCTCCCAGATTTGTGTCATCTGCAAACTTTATTAGCACATTCCCACTTTTTGTGCCAAGGTCAGTAATAAAAAGATTAAATAAGATTGGTCCCAAAACTGATCCCTGAGGAACTCCACTAGTAATCTCCTTCCGGCCTGACAGTTCACTTTTCAGTATGACCTGTTGTAGTCTCCCCTTTAACCAGTTCCTTATCCACTTTTCAGTTTTCATAGTGATACCCATCTTTTCCAATTTAGCTAATAATTCCCCATGTGGAACCATATCAAATACCTTACTGAAATCGAGGTAAATTAGATTCACTGCATTTCCTTTGTCTAAAAAATCTGTTACGAAGGAAATCAGGTTGGTTTGGCACGATCTACTTTTTGTAAAACCATGTTGTATTTTGTCCCAATTACCATTGACCTAAATGTCCTTAACTACTTTCTCCTTCAAAATTTTTTCCAAGACCTTGCATACTACAGATGTCAAACTAACAGGCCTATAGTTATCCAGATCACCTTTTTTCCCTTTCTTAAAAATAGGAACTATATAAGCAATTCTCCAGTCATACAGAACAACCCCTGAGTTTACAGATTCATTAAAAATTCTTGCTATTGGGCTTGCAATTTCGTGTGCCAGTTCCTTTAATAGTCTTGGATGAAGATTTTCTGGGCCCCCCGATTTAGTCCCATTAAGCTGTTCGAGTTTGGCTTCTACCTCGGATGTGGTACTATCTACCTCCATAGCCTCATTCCCATTTGTCATCCTACAATTATCCCTAAGCTCCTCATTAGCCTCATTAAAGACTGAAGAACTATATCAGTCTATATCTGGGAAGTTAAAGTCTCCCATGATCACACAATTCCCATTAGTGTTTACTTCATTAAAAACATTAAAGAGGTCTCTATCCATACCCAAATCAGATCCCAGTGGTCTGTAGCACACCCCAAGCACTATCTCAGGGGAGGGTCTCGTAGCTTTCTTTCCCAATGTGATTTTTGCCCAGACAGACTCTGCCTTATCCATTCCATCACTTCTTATTTCTTTACAGTCTACCTCATCATTGATATACAATGCTACTCCACCACCTTTGCCTTTATTTCTGTCTTTCCTAAACAGCACATACCCTTCACAACCTGTACACCAGTAGCTCTAGTTCCTCCATTTTGTTACCTAGGCGCCTCGCATTAGTGTACAAACATCTTAAGTTTTGCCGTTTGGCTTCACTGACATTCTTTACCCGATTAGGCACAGACATTCTACCACCAGTATCACCTATTAGATTGGTATCTACACTACCCTTCCTCTTTATGTCCATTCTCATACCCACAGCTGTATCCTTTCTTACTTCGTTTTCTTCCCTCTCAATGTTAAATTCCAGCGTGGAGATTACCTGGACATCTCCCAACCATCTCCCCCAAATTCCTAGTTTAAAGCTCTCTTAATCAGTTGAGCCAGCCTCAATCCTAGAAGTCTATTTCCCTCCCTACTCAGGTGAAGTCCATCCCGAGAGAACAGTCCTCTGTCCATGAATGCCTCCCAGTGGCCATACATCCCAAAGCCCTCCTTATAGCACCACTGCCTGAGCCATACCTATTACCATTCCACTCCTTTTCTAATGTAAAACTTGTCCCACTAACTTCCTTCAACTGTTGGCTTCAGATTTTCTGTGGTTCAAATGAAAAATTGTTAACCAGGGTAATTTATTGTAATGATTTAAAAATCCTACTCTCGCCTGTCCATCTGTAGTTGACATGTTAGTTGTTCTTACACTGCTCAGCCCTTTAAAAGTTAGTTATATAAACCAATAAATAATAATATTGACAACAATGGCAACTGGGATGGGTGTCTCTTTTCTTTCTTTGAAAGCTTTGGGCACTGTGGGAAACAGAAGACAAGCAAACTGTGCAACAGCTCACTGGTCATTCATTCACTCATATACAGCACAGGAGCCATTGGCTCTTAATTATGAGTGTGATGCTGGCACACAAGGGAAATGGCTGCCTATGGGGAAAGCAAAAAGGAGAGCAAAAGCTCAGAGTGATTAAGTGCCGTGGCTATTAAGCTTGCAATGAAAGCAAATGCTTCTTATTTTTTTTTTCTCTTGTGCACTTTATTTCAAAGCACCAGGAAGCTTAATCTTTAGATGAATGTTCTCTTCAATATAAACTAGGGTTTGTTTCTTATACGGTGCATTTCTGTTACTGCACAAGACTTTTGAAATTGCTTTACCAAAACTGTAGCTTAAAAAAAAAAAAGCGCACATACAACAAAAGCCGCCGAGTTACTCAGATGCAAGCCGTCTGCAGCCAGACACCCTGGGGCTGAGATCGCTTGGATCAAGCCAACGAGGGTGGCTTTAGCATGGGTTTATGGGCTCAGTTTACTCACAGAAATCATGAAACTAGAGAGTGAGCCCCGGTCCCTGCTTTAAGTGTTGTGATCCGGCACGCAGGATTGTAGCACCACTCAGGTTTGGCCCTGTTGTCATGGCCGCAGTGCCGGGCAGAGGCTGCTACTGTGGGTGTCTGGTGTTATAGACCCTCAGCGGGTTAATATAGTGCACCCGTTGAATCAATAGGTGATATCTGCCTCTGTGAAGTGCACTAATCATTTTGGTTATGAAATATCTCTTGAGTCTTTTTGTCAGGGAAGATGTGCTGCCACAGGTGTCCTGGCCAAATTCTAACTTGTGTATTTCTATTGTGACAACCTGCAATTTCCCTCTCCAGTTTGATACAATAGTCTCCAGGAGACCTTTTCTGGACTTTCCTGGGGAATCCTATGCTTTCCTATTCATCGTAGCTCTAGCTCATGGACTCAGTTCTGCATGATGCTGAGCATCACCCTGGGGGGGAGGGATAGCTCAGTGGTTTGAGCATTGGCCTGCTAAACCCAGGGTTGTGAGTTCAATCCTTGAGGGGGCCACCTAGGGATCTGGGGCAAAATCAATACTTGGTCCTGCTAGTGAAGGCAGGGGGCTGGACTTGATGACCTTTCAAGGTCCCTTCCAGTTCTAGGAGATAGGATATCTCCATTAATTAACTATTAACTCCCCATAGACATCACTGTGAACTGAAAATGTTCATTGCATTGCCTTTACAGAGGTAAATTCATTCCCACAGGTAGGTCTGGGCTGTGATCCTGCTGGTGTCCTACCCCTTGAGTTGAGACTCTTGCTACCCTGGTAGGTCAGTTGGCTATAGCAGTTTTGGCAGCAATCAGTAAAAAGGTCCCATCTCCTTATAATCATGTTCTGGAGGACCCTAGGAGCCTTCATATCCCCCAGACAATACCACAAGTAGATGTGGAGGACAGACATGTCTCTTCCCAAAAGGAGTCGGCAAAGAGATGGTCTCTCGCTTCTAGCTCATTGCTGCCTCTGAACTGATATCCACATAAAGAGTATACTCACCTGAGGGAACAAAGGACAGAAAATAAGAGTACGTTGGCTAAAGCTAACAGCAGGAATGCCATAAATGATGAAAGCTCAGCTCCTGTAACATGAGAATGGATTCCTCCCAAGACCTGCCCTTCCATCCACCATAGAATCATAGAATCTCAGGGTTGGAAGAGATCTCAGGAGGTCATCTAGTCCAATCCCCTGCTCAAAACAGGACCAACACCAACTAAATCATCCCAGACAGGGCTTTGTCAAGCCAGGCCTTAAAACCCCTACTAAGGATGGAGACTCCACCACCTCCCTAGGTAGCCCATTCCAGTGCTTAGTGAATACTTAGTGAATCCAATACTAGTGACATAGTATTTCCTAATATCCGACCTAGACCTCCCCCACTGCAACTTGAGACCATTGCTTCTTGTTCTGTCATCTGCCACCACTGAGAACAGCCAAGCTCCATCCTCTTTGGAACCCCCCTTCAGGTAGTTGAAGGCTGCTATCAAATCCCCCCTCATTCTTCTCTTCTGGAGACTAAACAATCCCAGTTCCCTCAGCCTCTCCTCGTAAGTCATGTGCCCCAGCCCCTTAATAATTTTTGTTGCCCTCCACTGGTCTCTCTCCAATTTGTCCACATCCCTTCTGTAGTGGGGGACCCAAAACTGGACGCAATACTCCAGGTGTGGCCTCACCAGTGCTAATAGAAAGGAATAATCACTTCCCTTGATCTACTGGCAATGCTCCTACTAATACAACCCAATATGCTATTGGCCTTCTTGGCAACAAGGGCACACTGCTGACTCATATCCAGCTTCTCATACACTGTAATCCCCAGGTCCTTCCCTGCAGAACTGCTGCTTAGCCAGTCGGTCCCCAGCCTGTAGCGGTGCATGGGATTCTTCCTTCCTAAGTGCAGGACTCTGCACTTGTCCTTGTTGAACCTCATCAGATTTCTTTTGGCCCAATCCTCCAATTTGTCTAGGTCACCCTATCCCTGCCCTCCAGCCTATCTACCTCTCCCCCAGCTTAGTGTCATCTGCGAACTTGCTGAGGGTTCAATCTGTCCCATCATCCAGATCATTAATAAAGATGTTGGACGAAACCAGCCCCAGGACTGACCCCTGGGGCACTCCACTTGATACCAGCTGCCAACTAGAGCTGGCTGTGAATTTTCTGGCAAAACATTTATTCATCTGAATAAGCTGATTTCTCAAAACCAAAACTTTTGGCGGGAACATATCCAGGGTGGCAAGCAATCCAGAGTGAGTGCCTACATTCCCTCTCAAATTAGCCAATCACCCAATAGTTAAGGTACTCCCTCAGGATTTGAGAAACCCAGGTTCAAGTCCCTCTTCTGGATCCTGAGGTAAGTTCATCTCCTGCCCCTCAACATTTTAAAAGATCTCAAGTTTATCCCAAAATGGAACAGGATTCTTTTTTTTTAATCTCAAATTGTCACGAGACCAGGAAAACAGTTTCCTATCCAGATCCACTACCAACTATCAGCCACCACCTCCTGGCTCCCTGAGGCCTCTACTTATCTCCCTCCAGGATCCCTTCCCCCTCAACACTCATGGTTGAGGGGGAAGGGATCGTGGAGGGAGGTAAGTAGTTTCTGGTTAAAACCAGAAAAAACTCAGAAGCCTCTCCCAAGAATCAAAAAGGGTTGTGGATACTGAAGCCCCCTCACTTTTGCCCTAAGAGTCTCTAGCACTTAATTTTACCAATGGATAATAATAAATTCCCACCTCCAGACCCTCCTCCTACAGTGGCCTCAAAGGCTGGTTCCTTGAAAGCTAATGGGCATTTTATTTATAGACATGCAATATTTCTGTACCAACCATTCAACTCCATAGCAAGGTCTGTTGACTGTGGTTCTCGTTATCAGCGAATGATATTCTGATGGCTGCAACCATCTCCCCCGCTGAACTTACACTGCAGGCGTTTATGACTCCAGCTGATAGTTCTACTTCTTTTTTATTCAGGCAAATGAAAACTTCATAGTTTGTGACTCAGCGCCAACTTTTCCCAGGAGATAGTTTATTAAACTGTTCTCCACACCAAACACTTCTGGGCTTGAATCAGCGCTTGCGGGAAAAGAAAATGGATGGATGGGGTCTGATTGCTGGAAATGCTGAATGGCTCAGCGAGGTTGGCATAGGGGAATGGGGCCTTTCACGTTTAATTCACTGGTTTGACTCTGCCTCAGATCTGTAGTGACAAACAATGGATGAATCTTAAGCGGTTTGGGTCAGTTTAGACAAGCAATCAGGATGATTGCTTTGGGCTGCAAATCTCTTCAGGAAAAGGGCTTTTTCATGTGATTTCAGTGTTCCCAAGTTATGCCTGTCTATTGTATTTATATGTCCCATTGTCTTAGAATCTGAACACCTCACAGCTTTGATATGTTTAGCCTCACAACACTCCTGCAAGGAAGGGCAGTGTTATTAAACCCACAATGCTGATGGGGAACTGAGGTGCAGAGAGGCTAAGTGACTTGCAAGAGGTCACACAGGAAGTCTGGAGCAGAGCAGAAAATTGTATCTGTCTCTCCTGGGTCCCAGGTTGATGCCCATCCTGCTGCAGAAATCTCAGGGCAGCTTTTCCTTTTGCATTTCAGCCCTAGCGGTCTCATGGCTGGTTACCATCAGAAATGCATAAATGTTCAAAAAGTGAAACAACCATTCCTGACCTTGAAAAAGATTCACTTTGGCATCAGGAGAAGATTCAGGTTGTTTCTGATCATATCCTCAATTGGCCACCCATGCCTACCAATATCCATCCACCACTACTTTCCTCTCTCCCCTCCTCATATATGGAACCCCCCCAAACATCACATATATTAGCCTCATGATAAATCTACAAACTGATCCGGGGATGAGTAACATTTTTTTAATGGATGGGCATTGTTCTTACTGGGCTTGGTAAAGGTTCAGGGTTTTTTGAAAAGAGTGAGAGAGAGAGAGAGAGAGAGAGTGTGTGGAGAGAGAGACTTGGATTTAAATATAAACCTGTGGTTGTTTTGCATTCAGAAAGGTATCCCACAAGCAGTATAATGATTTGAACAAGCCACATTTCACTGAAGATTCCCTCTATTCTTTGCCCATTCCAAGTGACAGAGTCCTCATGAAGAGGGATGTTCAAAGCCATCACATCTATAACCTTTGCCAGAGGCGCACACAGTCTTTTGAAAGAAGGTTTTTATTTTCCCTGTCACCTTTAATGTTGGACAAACCAGCTGAAAGCTGAATCCTGAGTATAAGGTCACTGCTTGGGAGCTTTCTAGCGACACAGCGCTTGAAAAGAAATTGTCCCTGAATTTCACTTTTAAGCTTTTGCTGACAATGTAGTGATATGTTATATTCACTAATTGCAGACCTCCTCTTATGCAGTAAGGGTCCTGGTCTCATTTGCACTGTTCCCCCAGTTTCATCTGTGCGTTCTCCACTGCAAACCTACAACGTTTAGTTTCTGGCATAATTAGCCCAACAGAGAGTCTCCTGGTTCACAATCTGGTAAAGCAGCATTTTGCCTGCTGAAAAATCTCTCTTGGTGCACTAGTAACTATGGACAGTCAATCAAAAGCGCATGAATCACCTATAGATAGGTGTCACTTACCTACCTAAGCCAGATATACTTATTATTTATTTGTACTGCAGTTAGCACCTGGGAGCTCCAGTCTTAGATCAGGGCCCCCTTGTTCCAGGAGCTGTACAAACACACATCGCACAGACTGTCTTTGTCCCAGAGAGTTTGCAAGCCAAGTGTAAGGGCTTTTCTACACCTAAACTGCTACAGCAGCACAACGGTGACACTGTAGCGCTGCAGTGTAGACGCTACCTATGTCCGTGTCTACAGCAGAGACGTAGGTCGGCTTAACTACTCCACTCAGGGGGGTGGATTTTTCACACTCCTAAGCGACGTACTTACGCTGACCTAATTTTCTAGTGTAGACTAGGCCTAAATCAAGGCACAACAGAGGGATGCAAGACGCTGACAGTACAATGCAAAGCAATAATGAAACAATTATAGCACTTCACTGTGAATGTTCACCTAAATGTGTGTGCAAGTGCGGGGGGGGGAGAGGAGAAAGGAATGTTGGCTGGCTTTTCAGATGAAATCCACCTTGAGTAATTAGATTCTACCTGCTTGAGGGCCGGATCTAAAGCTCCCTAGAGTTAACGGAAAGATTCCCATGGACTCCAATGAGCTTTAGATCAGGCCCTAAATTTCCTCTGCCGTCACAAATGTAGGAAGCGTTTCTTCGCTTCCTGTCCAAAACTATTGTGTGTTGCATTTCTGGGGACTGGATAAATTCATGGAGGTTAAGTCCATTAATGGCTATTAGCCAGGATGGGTAAGGAATGGTGTCCCTAGCCAGGGCCGGCTCCAGGGTTTTGGCCGCCATAAGCAGCCAAAACAAACAAAAAAAAAGCCGCGATCACGATCTGTGGCGGCAATTAGGCGGGAAGTCCTTCACTCCCAGGCAGAGTGAGGGACCGTCCGCCGAATACCTGGACATGCCGCCCCTCTCCGGAGCGGCCGCCCCTAGCACCTGCTTGAGAAGCTGGTGCCTGGAGCCGGCCCTGTCCCTAGCCTCTGTTTGTCAGAGGGTAGAGATGGATGGCAGGAGAAAGATCACTTGCTCATTACCTGCTAGGTTCACTCCCTCTGGGGCACCTGGCATTGGCCACTGTCAGTAGACAGGATACTGGGCTGGATGGACCTTTGGTCTGACCCAATATGGCCGTTCTTATGTTGCGCAGCTTTTACATTCTGCTCCAAAGGTTGCTGCATTTCAGTGGGGATTAAAGCGAATCTTGGTTACAATGTGGGATCCTCCTGGGTGACAAGGGTCATATCAATGTAAACTAATTGAATTTTTTTTCTTTCATCCATTACTGCACCAAGCCGTGTCTTTGTGGTGAGATCCTCAGGTCCTGGAAAGAGTTGTGCAGCTCTATATCTTTGAGCAAATAATAACAATAATTACACGTGTACCATTATTTTAAAATATGTTTGTGGAAAAAATAGAAGTGCCCCGGTTCATGATGCTTCGCATACAAGTCCAGATCCTCAGAAGTATTTAGGCACCTAACTCTGATAGATTTCATGCATAAAAGAAATGCCAACCAGTCATCCTACTGTTCCTTCCATCTCAGAATCAGAGACTCAAGGTACAACTTTCAAGAGTGGCTAAGTGGCTTAGGCTCCTAAGTCTTACTTTCAAAAGTTAATTCATTTTTAATGATGGAACTTATTCTTCTAAAGTCACTGAGGCATACTGTCTAGGAAAAGGGGAAGCAGATTTTTCAAATTATTACCTGTTATGAAGGACAATTGTTTTAAGACTAAGTTGTACTTATGATTAAATTATTTATTGAATAATTCTTATCTCTAATGGAGATATCCCATCTCCTAGAGCTGGAAGGGACCTTGAAAGGTCATCGAGTCCAGCCCCCTGCCTTCACTAGCAGGACCAAGTACTGATTTTGCCCCAAACGGCCCCCTTGAGGACTGAACTCACAACCCTGGGTTTAAGAGGCTAATGCTTAAACCACTGAGCTATCCCTCCCCCTATAATGCAGTGCTGTCTCTTTAAAACTCCTCCTTGTCCTGAAGAAAATAAATATTTCTTTACAAATATTCAGTGTAAATCAGTACCGAATGGTAGACATTTTTAAAGGCCAGAAATGTGTATGTTCCCACCAAAAGATTCTGAAATGGAAATTTGTCATTAAGGTGGATCATGTTTATATATAAACAATACTTGACTTGAGAATATGTACTACAATGTAAATTCCATATTTCTGAGCCATGTTGCATCTTATCAATATGAAACAGCTCTATTTTTAAATGAAATAATAATAATACGGGTATCTGTGGCAGAATTTAAAGTTTGGGCGATGAGATTTTTCCCGTCTGGTAGATATTGTTAAAATGCGACCTGCCCTTTAAAAAAAAAAAAAAAGTGTTATCAATTAGGTGTGTGCAATTTGTCACTAAAAGAAAACAAACAAACAAAAATCACTCTAATAAGTGTGTTGAGGATGCTTAAGCACAACCCTACAACAACAAAACCTCGAAGGAAACTGCTTTCACTTGAGCACTGGGGGGAGGGATAGCTCAGTGGTTTGAGCATTGGCCAGCTAAACCCAGGGTTGTGAGTTCAATCCTTGAGGGGGCCACTTAGGGATCTGGGGCAAAATCAGTACTTGGTCCTGCTAGTGAAGGCAGGGGGCTGGACTTGATGACATTTCAAGGTCCCTTCCAGTTCAAGGAGATAGGGTATCTCCATTTATACAGACTCACAGGGAGGAAAATAGCTTGGCACCCTGGTCACTGTTATGCCGGCACAGAGGGCCTGATTGAGGAGAGGAGTTCCTGCTTACCAGAGGAGATTGGGGCAGCTAATGAGCTAATTAGTCCATTAGCAAGGAGACTGGGTAAAAAGGGACAGGAAGGACAGAAGCAGGAGAGAGAAAGGGCTAGCAGTGGGGTGACAAAAGGAGGTTCTCTGAGAGGAGACATCTCTCCCCCTCCGTGGAAAGAGGCTAATAAAGCTTGATAATATTGTACATAATATGACTGCACTAGTATGTAAAAGCTGATGGAGCAAAACACCGTCAGACTCCAGACAGCTATCTACAAAAGGGAAGTGGTTATTTTAGAGGGGTCACAGTACTGCCACCCTTACTTCTGCGCTGCCTTCAGATCTGGGCAGCTGGAGAACAGTAGCTGTTGGCCAGGCGCCCAGCTCTGAAGGCAGCGCCGCTGCCAGCAGCGGAGCACAAGAAAGGGTAGCAGTACCACAACCTCCCCAACAACTCCTTTATGGGTCAGGACCTCCAAACTCACAACCCCATGAAATCTCAGATTTAAATAGCTGAAATAATGAAATTTACTATTTTTAAACTCTTCTGACTGTGAAATGGACCAAAATGGACTATGAATTTGGTAGGGTCCTAATTATAAACGATGACTCTGCTATCCTTGCTTAGACCAGTCCCCTGCAAGGACTGCAGAATTTGGCTCATATGTAACAAGCAGTTGATTGTGAGCTCTCTCTCTGCAGGGCAGGATCCCAGAGACAGAAATGTGCTACCTACACCTCTCTTGGCTGCCACAACATCTTTATGCTATAGCACGATAAATGTATAATTCACATTGTCAAATGTATGCATGAAATGGTTATTAAAATATATCATCGCTCCAGTAGCTTTGTGTCTGTACTGCCGCCGACAGCATGCAGAGCAGGTTTTTCATTTGTTTTCGCTGAAGAATGATTTGGGGTTTTATATGTGAGCGTTACAGGAAAGTACCGGGTAGCTATGAGGATAAAGCTCCAGTCCCATAGCAATGATTGATTATACTTTGTGTCTGGGGATCATTTTTACAGGCTTATGAGTGTATTTTGACATTCATTGATCAGGGAAAGCACAGGAGGGAAAGAGATGCACTTAAAAAGGTAGTGAGGATAAGTGCTACATAAATGTGGATAGACAGAGATATACAGGTAGGAAGGCAAAGTTTTACCCCGGGTGCAATTTGCATTGACCAAAATCGCATCTGCATTTTTTGTGTGTGTGCCTACAGTTTACTGGCAGACACTGGTAGGATCATGTCGATTGCTCAGTATCTGCATGTGGACATGAATAAGGGCTTGTCTTCACTACCCACCCGGATCGGCAGGTAGAAATCTATCTCTCGGGGATCGATTTATCACGTCTCGTCGGGACGCAATAATTGATCCCCGAATCGATGCGTGTACTCCAGCAGCCCAGGTAGGAGTAAGCGCCGTCAACAGGGGAGCCGTGGCGGTCGAATTGCCGCCGTCCTCACAGCGGGGTAAGTCGGATCAATTACGTAGAATTCAGCTACACTATTCCCGTAACTGAATTTGCGTATCTGAAATCAGTCCCCCCTCATAGTGTAGACGTAGCCTTAGGCACACAGCCATCAAAGTCAGGGGTTTTCAGTCAGGTTCAGGTGCTAGTGAGCATTCTGCCCTTCCCATATTGCCAAATGGAAGGAGAGTCCTAGTTAGGTCTGGACTAGATGAGAGAGGGTTCTGGTATGAAAGAAGTTGAGAAGCACTGATCTAAGTGATTGGGTCTGAACCCACAAAATGGGAGGCTGCTCTCTAACAATCCAGCCCATTACTAGAAATTAGGGCATAACAAACCTGTGGATTAGCTAAAGGTTGAAGTTGGCTCCTTTTCTGCAACAGCAACTAGCCATCAAGTTTATGCCTCTCTCTGTTACTTTTGCCAACTCTGCCTTCCTTCTTCACAGCACTAATAATAGCCACTGGAACCAAATCGCTTTCTGACTCATGAAGGTTGCACTGAATGACTGGTTTGGGGGAAACTTCTGTTTTTCCTAGATCACCTGTCATATGCATCATGCCCAATTGTGATGTTCTGCGTTTGAGCTTGTTCCTGGGCTTAGAACCTGGTCCTCTGGCATTCAAGAACTGGAACTATGTATCCATCTGAACTTTCCTGTCTGCCACAGCAAAGGGCTGAATTTATTCCCTGAATCCAGTGCATACGAGCCCAGATCCTGTGAAATGTAAGAGTTAAATATGAATACATCTTACTGTATCCTACTGGGTATAAACATACACCATCATTACACTCTCCATAAGCACTGTAGGACCTATTTTGTAAGAAACACTCAGACATAACAACCTGCCATAAAAGCATATAATTGTGCGGTGCTTCTTAAGCAGCGCAATCCTCTGAAATGATTAAGGGAGAACTTGTTTCATGTTATCTTTCTCCTTTTCGTGTGTTGGAGATTAGCAAACACCAATTCAAATGACGGTAGTATCTGAAATACAAATGACTGATAATTTCTTGATGAGGGTTTTTTCTGAAGCAAGTGCTAATGAAGCCAGCACTCAGTTTTTTATCACCGAGCTCCAGGTTGTATGTGCTTTTAATATGAGGAAAAATTAGAAGACCCAAATTCATAAATACATGCATCTTGGGGACAAGATTGCTTGCTTAATAGAATATCAAATTATCTCCAAGAAAGGTTAGTTGGAGAGCAAACATTCTCAGTTGTACTATTTTTGGTCTTTTCCCTGAATTGTAGATGCGCTAATAGAAGTAGACTAGCCAGGCTGATCAGCAGATTTGGATGGAGCACGGTCTTTAGGAAAAAGCAAGTAGCTAGGACTCCTGGGTTCTAATTCTGGCTCTGCTATTAATTCAGGGTTTGTCTACCTTGCAACGTTACAGCACTACAGCCGCGGTGCTGCCAAGGGGAGGGGTTCTCCCACTGGCCTCTCTCCAAGAGGCAGTAGCTAGGGTGATGGAAGGGGTTACGTTGGCTTAACTTTGCCACGTGGGGGGTGGATTTTTCAGACCCCTGCGCAATGTAGCTGAGTCGACCTAACTTTTTAGTCTGGACCAGGCCTCTCTCAGTGAGCCTAAGTCATGTAATATTCTCGGACCTCAGTGGCCACAGAAAGTGGCTACAATAATACCTATCTCAGAGGAATTCTGAGTCTGAATGTTTATGAACAACTCTGAGCTCCTTGGATAAAATATTTTTCTGCCCCTCCGTCGAGCAGTAGCAGACGTTGAGGCCTTCTGAGTTGGCATGCTGTGGAAGAACTATTAGTGATGCAGAGGACAGGTATAGTCTCAGTGCACCTTGTTTGGTTGGGTTTTTTTACACTAAATACACCAGTCTTTGAACAGAGGTGATCCTAAATTCCCAGTTCCCAGGAAGCAACTCTGCCTCAGGAATCGACTCTCAATAGAGATTGAGGCAGATAGCAAACTCCCTAGCTACTTGCAACAGCTCCCCTACAAAGAAATCAGCCTTGCAAAAACTCCTACAACAATTTCTTCAAAGACTGAACAGTGTTGCACATCGAGAAAAGCAACTAGTAAGACTATGTGAAACAATGACACCTGGTGGCTCCTGTTAGAACAATATTCAGGGCGTCCAAGGTACCAGATTGTTAGTATTGGCCTCTGAACTTTGAAGCACCCAATCCTCTATGAATTAAATGCTCGTTTCTAAACTTACATGAATAGTTTGGTGGGGATTCACATCCTGGAAACAATGGCAACTTCAAGAAGGAATCAGGCGTTGTCCCATTGGGCAAAAAAAGTGTGGAAAATGTACTGCCTTATTTTGCTTAGAAAGGAGATACACGCTCAGGCATTTGGGCATTAAACCAAGCTAATTGATGGGGAGCACTTCCCGTATAGCAGATTATTCCATAATTGTCCACTAAGAAAGCAGCTGGCACTGGCCATTATCTGAGGCAGGATACTGGACTACATGGACCATTGATCTGATTTGGTATCCTGTGCGCCTAAAGCCAAAGAACCTTTGTCTTCACAGTGGCCTACAAGGCAGAGCATGCTTGGTGCCTTCTCAATTAATATTTCTTTGCATGTATATGTGCTTATACGGATATCTAGGTAGGTGTGTATGTATATAAGGGACAAATAGCCAAATAGCCTTCAGATATGCTTGGGCCCAGGTCTCCAAAGATATTTAGGTTCCTAATTCCCATTGATTTCAATGGGAGTGTAATAGTCTCTGCCGAGGTTCGGCCCTCAGCGGGGCTGTGGGGTATCCCACCGCCTCGCTCTGGTCCGCCGTCAGTCCTGGTCCAGCGGCAGTCTGGGACAGCAAACACACGGTTAAGGGCTCAGGCCCCTAAGCAGGGGCTGAGCCAATAGGTCAGAAAAAGCCCCGGGCCCTCAATCAGGGCGGGGCAGCAATCACACAGTCTGGAGCTCAGGCCCCCAAGCAGGGGCTGAGTCAGTAGTTCGGGAACCCAGGCCCTTAAGCAAGGGCTGAGTCAAGGAGCAGGAGGTCCCAGCCTCTCTAGGCCAGGGGGAAGTGGGGAGTCTGCCACCCAAGGAGTGGGGGGCAGGGGGGACACAGGCCCTCCCACTCCACTGCATCACAGCCCGGGGCCCTAGCAGCAGCGGAAACTCGCTGCTGTCAGTGGGGATCCTGGCCGCAACACACTGACATCGGCTCTGGCAGTGCTGCAGCCAGACTGGGGTCAGCTGCCCCCAGGCTACTTCCACACTCCCCCTCGTAGGGTACCTGGGCCGGACTAGTGTCCTTGGGGCTCTCCACCAACATCGGTTCCTCCGGGTAGGTAGCGAAGGGTATGCTCGGCTCCTCCTCGGGATAGCTGGAAAGGGGCAGGCTTGGTCAGTCCTCCTCAGGGTACCGGGCAAGGGGTAGGCTCGGCTGGCCTGGTGAGTCAGCAGGCCGGTCGCGGCCTGCTGCTGTCTCCCAAGCGGGAGCTCGGCCACAGACATCTGCCCTCTCCGCCGGCTTGTTCTCCAGTGAGCTCTGCAGGCGGGCTTTTATACTTCCAGGTCGGCGCCGTGACGTCTGAGGGGTGGGCGCTGGACCCGGTGGCTCCGCCCATGTTGGTGTTAGGGGAGGTTCGGCCCTCAGCGGGGCTGTGGGGTATCCCACCGCCTCGCTACAGGGAGTTAGGCACCTAAATAAGTCTGAGGGCCTGGGCCTTGATATATAGCAATTAGAAAAGCATTCAGATGCACTGGGAGAGAAAACAGACACCCAGCTAAAGATCAGAGCTAAGTTGCAACGTCTTTTAATAGCTGGGCTCTGATCAGGGGGTGGGGGAAGGCTTATTTCTGAAATGCTGCATTTCCTGTAAAGACCTGCAAAGACACTTCAAATGGTTCACCTGCTGAGTGTCTACAGCTTGGGAGGAACCGCTGCTCTAGGCTTTGCAATTCTGCAGGGACCTGGAGTCTTTTAAGCATGCAAAAATTGCAACAGAGAGAATACCAAATGCCCACACGTACACGCTCATCATTACTACGGGCTATGAATTCCCTCTGCAAATATCTCTAGGGTGTACATATGACACAGAAAATGCTCAGCTTGTATAATTTGGTGCAGCACTCAATGTGGCCCTACGGATCAAATATTGCACTAACTTAGAGATGCAGGGCAAGGCAAAAGAGCCCCCCTAGGGATGAATTTGGCCCATGATGGGTTCTTTCCTCTTCGCCAATTGAAGAGGATCGAACATGTCAGATATATTTCCATTCCTAACAGTCACTGAGAAGAATGTAAGTACAACTGTACCCCCAGTTCTGTACAGCTCAAAGCAGATACAGGCAATTCATGTATGTTTATAGCCCTTTTTTGTATTTCTCCAACTTGAAGAAGCAGGAGGAGAAAAAAAAAAGGTAATTAAGGGAATATGTCTCTGTTTGTGTCTCTGAGTTTGACAAATAAAGATGATTTCTGTAAGTGATTTCAGCAACTAGAAACCTTTCTCGTGTCTGCTTTGCATGTTTACATGCTGGAGCGATGCAGGACTCCATGTAAAGCAATACCCTTGTTTTGTTCTTTAAGAGGTGATTCAGAGGTTGATCTTGCATAAGCATGGAAAAGCACCTACCACATTATGCATGTGTGATTTCAACACTCGAATACTATTAGTGTGCAGGATAAGAATTCTTCTAGGAATGCAGGCTATACCAAGCATCAGTCTGATATCCTGCTGCCACCAGACCAGCGGAAGGTAACTCCCCACATCCACACCTGCACACAGCCCCGTGCTAAGTAATTGACCAATTGTCTTATATTGTACCTGAGGGACATCCATCCTTCCTGACCCCTGCAGTTATTACCTCATGCCCTGAAGCATGAGGGTTAATTATCCAAATCTCTGAGTAGCAATGAAGACAGGGCCTACACTATGAAAGACCTTATGCAAAGTCAAACATCCAATTACCTCTCCCACCCCACAGCTTCTTCTCTGTGGAGAAGAGGTGTATTTTGGAGGACTGTTTAGAGCCTGCATACCTTTAAAAATCTGGGCATTAATGACTTGACCAAGGTCACACAGGAAATCAGGAGCAGATGTGGAGATGGAACCCAAGTTTCCTAATGCTTAAGCCAGCACCTTAGTCACAAGATCTTTCCTCCTTCCTATCTATAATTACAACAGTCCAGATTTTCAGCAACAGCCTTCATTGTGAAGGACACTGATGAAGTGTAATAATCATACCCCACACAGGCAGTGATAAGGGTTAACAGGAGCCAGAAAGCAACTAGAACACCCAGTTACCCCTGGAGAGTGGGCCAGGCCCAGTTAAGAATGAGTCCTTGCTGCAGGGGAAGGCATGGGGGCTGTCTAATAAAGGAAGGGCTTCAGGGCAGGAGGGGAAAGGAAACTTTGGGATCTTCTCCTGGGAAGGGTCAGGAGAGACTCTGAAGAGCAACAGGGATGAAGCAAGTTCCTGTGGTGAGCGCCTTCCAAATGTATAATTCTTCTCAGAATGAGTGATCCAGTTCAGGTACAATGAGAAAGATTCCAGACCTTTTTAAAGTTTAAGAGAACTGTCCAATGGGAGTAGTTTTAAGTAGAAAGGCTGCAGTTCTTGGAGATCTCTATAGCCAAAGTAGTTGTCTTGCTTCAGAACAACACTGTCAAAGTTCATCATCCATCCAGCAAAGGGGGTTATGAAGCCCTGGTAGATCTGGCCCAAGAGATCCAGTGACTGATCGGTAATTATCTTTTAACTTCTATTCAATTTTTTTAATGCTATAAAAGGTAAATTAACCAAGTTAATTAGAAACAATTTGGATCAACTTCACGTCTGGGATCCTTGGGAGAGGGGGTGAAGTTACTGTAACTGGCTGTCTCTCTCACCATACAGGCCTCAGCCAAGATTGGAGCCCCATTGTACACAAACAGAGAGTACCTGCCTTGAAGATTTTACACCTGAACAAAAAGTGACAATCAAATGGTGAGAGAAAGTGCTACTATGCCCATTTTACAGACAGGGAATTGAGGGTCAGAGAGGCTAGCTAAGGTCACAGAGACAGAGCCTGCAATTTAACCCGCATCGCCTGAGTCCTGTGCTATTGCAAGCCCATTCTTCCTCTCCCCTCTAAGTTGTTCCTCAAGAAGGAAGAAAAATAGATTTCTTTAAAGGCCGGAATCTTTCCTAATGAGCTCAATATCCTTCCTCCTAATCTTCTTTCCAGCTGAACTGTAAGAGCTGAGCTGCCGAGGCTTATCCAGCAGTAGCACGAAAAGCACACTTTGTAATCTGAACAATTGTTTTATTGTTCTACGGTGGGTCGGGTGGGATTGTGATACAAATGTATTGTTGTTTGTCAGTTGTCTGGCATCTGTTATCAACGTCTGCCAGCAGCGATGATAAAAGACGCACATGGTTGCCTGGAATGTGCCATGACTTCTTCATTTGCCTCCAAGAGTTGCCTTGCAATGACCAAGTCACTAATTGGACTGTTAAAGCTTGCAGGACATTTCTATCACCGCTTCATAGCAATCCCTTCTCCATTAGACAACTCATGTGCGGCATGTCTCCATTCCTCCTAGATCAGGAGTTCGGGACCCCTTGGGGGTCGCAAGGTTCTTACATGGGGGGGATCATGAGCTGTCAACCTCCATCCCAAACCCCGCTTTGCCTCCAGCATTTATAATTGTGTTAAATATATTTAAAAGCATTTTTAATTGATTGGGGGGGTCGCACTCAGAGGTTTGCTATGTGAAAGAGGTCCCCAGTAAAAAAAAAGTTTGAGAATCACTGTCCTATAAGCTCCTGGCCACAAACAGAGACACATTTCTATATAGATTGGCCGAGGGCTTCGTGCTATAGAAATGATCACAGACTGATGGACCTTGTTGTAACATCCTGCTGTGCTTCACAAAACTAAATGATCTTGCTGAAAATAATCATGTTCATTATATAGCTCATTGGTATGCCCCAGGCCCAGCCTGAGGTCATGCCAGCTTCCACCAGGACAAACCCAGACAAGGGATCCCCAAGGCATAGCTCTGAGGAATGGCATATTTGAGAAGCCAAATACAGCTGTCACTTTCCAAATGACAGGAAAGCCCTAGGAGATCATCTCAGCCACAGGGCCGCCCAGAGGATTCAGGGAGCCTGGGGCAAAGCAATTTCAGGGAAGTGGACATAAAAAAAGGCACCACCCATTGTGGCGCTTGTACTCACCAGGCGGTGCTCCGAGTCTTCAGCGGCAGGTCCTTCACTCGCTTCAGGTCTTCGGCGGCACTGAAGGACCTGCCGCCGAAGTCCCGGAGCGAGTGAGAGATCCGCCACCGAAGACCCGAAGCGAGTGAGGGACCCGCCACCGAAGACCCGGAGCACCACTGGGTGAGTAAAAATTAAAAAGACGCCTCTAGCCAGGAAAGGGATTCTCGTCCAGGGCTCACGGGGCCTGGGGCAAATTGCTCCACTTACTCCCCTCCTCTGGGCAGCCCTGCTCAGCCAACAAAGTTGGCACTTACTAGCTGGGAAAGGGCATGGTCAGGAAAGCATTGAGACAGTGTATTCCTTCAGCAAAGGGCCTCCACCTACCATCCCTAAATGTAACTTATAGCCCAGCAATGATCCCGCCAGGGAAACAAGAGGTGTCGCACTTCCTGCCCTGGGATTCAGCGGCTTAGTGGAGACTTTTGAAGAAATAATGTGGCACAAGTCACCAGCTGCAGAAGTGCTGAGATGAAAAAGTGGTGTGTGTATCTAAGTGCTTTGCTCTGGTTTACGTTTGGCTTAGGGGTAATGGCATGTATTATAAACGTCCTCCAGGGCTTTGGCAAGGAAAAGGTTAACCCTTTCTTCCAGATTGAAGGCCATCCCAGTGTGACCCAAATGTAGCAACGGTTAGGGCTTAGACAGTTTATGCATTTTCCTCAGCATGTTAGAAGACCGGTATTTGGGTTTTACAGTGGTGTTGTAGCCGTGTCGATCCATGGATATTAGAGAGACAAGCTGGCTGAGGTAATATCTTTGATTGGACCAATTTCTGTTGGTGAGAGAGAGAGAGAAGTTGGACAGAAGTCGGTCCAATATTACCTCAATCACCTTGTCTCTATTTGGGCTGACGGCCGGCATTACAAATTGAACCCTTGGGGGAGGGAGAAAGGGAGGCATTGGTTTTGATTGACTCATACCTTGGTTGAGAGAAGCCATGTTTTTTAATCAAGTTCATTTAGGGGCAAATTTTCAGAAGTGCTCAGCACTGAGAACCATGAGAGCATTTTTGAAAATCCAGTCCCAGGCTGGAGAAGGCTTCTTAAGCCCCAAAGGCTAAAGTTCTGGTTGATCTCACCAGCCTCCCAATGGAGGGGGAAACCAAGAATCAGGAGCATTGATTCCGTACATAAATGCAGCTCACCTAATCTGCCCCGCTTGGGTTTGAGACCACATTAAGGGCTAAAGTTGGGATTTGCTGCTACCATCTCTTTAAGTGACCCCATGAAGAGAGAGAAAAACCTCTCAAAGTTTCTGGCATTTTGACTGGTGCAAATCTTGCATAATCGATCATGCTTGGGAGATTTCAGCGGTGTCGAAACCAGAAAATGAGACGCTTCCAATTCTGGAGCCCACCACAACTGCTGGAGAAACGTTGGCTTCTAATCTGACCCCGAAACTTGAAAGAGTTTGGATCTGAAATGCTGGTGTTTGACCCATTACTAGTGGAAAGCCTGAGAAACAAATACAATGGCTATAGGATAAATTGCTAAACAAAGGAGTCTTCAGCTCAAGACTGGATGCCTTTCTTGAAGATCTGCTTTAGTCAAAACCAAGTTGCTGAGCTCAAGCAGGGGTAGCTGGGTGAATGTTTATGGCCTCCGATATGCAGAAGGACAAACTAGAGGATCTAATGGACCCTTCTCACCTTAAGATCTATGATGACCAAAGGCTGCTAGTCCAAGAATAGTTCCACAGTAAATCATTAGTTCCAATGCATGTACTGTGGAGTGCAGGTAAAGCGGAGTCACCTCCTGTTTTCATTCCAAGTGACAGTGCTTTGACTGGAGCTCGATTAGGAGAGCAGAAATAGGAAACTCAACTTTGCAGGAAGATTTGTTTCTAATCAGGCCTGAGGATTCTGTAAGTGGAGAGGAAGGGGGCTGCTTTATCAGCTCAGCGGGGGGACTCTGGAGGCCTATCAAAGACTTTAATTTATTTGTATTTATTTTATATTTGTGCTCAGTGGGTACAGTCTCTGGAGGGTAGCATCAAGTTTCCTACATGCTAAATCTCAGTCAAACGGATCCAGCCCACATTTGTCTCAGTTATAAAACTTCTATTTGTGTGCAATAAATGTGAAACCGCAAAAATGCATTAAATTAAAACATTATTAGTTAAAGCAGCTTTGTGGGGACTGATTATAAATAATTATAAAGGCCCAGGGAGGCCACCATGAATCTCTCAGGCAATTTGTTTCATGCAGCCCAGGGAACAGGCGAGCTTCATACACATACATTGTCTCATTTGTGGGTGTCTGTTCTAATAAGTGAAACTCCTGATTGTTTCACCATGCCAGAGCTGTCATTTGTTCCCTGTCTCGTAGATCTCTCATTTCCCTAAGTTTGGAGACATCTATGCAGATCTACTAGGTCGTCATCTCCTACACACCCATCCCTATCCCAGGCTTTGGGTAATTCAAGAAGCTATGCAAGTATGAGGCTTACTGCATAGGTTGGAGACTTAGGGCAGGTCTACACTATAGCCTGGATCGACACTCTGGGATTGATCCACCGGCAGTTGATTTAGTGGGTCTAGTGAAGACCGGGCAAATCGACAGCAGATCGCTCTCCAGTCGATCCCTGTACTCTACCTCCGATGAGAAGAGTAAGGTACGTTGACGGGAGAGTTTCTCCCATCGACCCCCTGAGGTGAAAACCCTGTGGTAACTTGACCTAAGAGACGTCAATTCCTCACGTAGCTGGAGTTGCGTAGCATAAGTCGACTTACTGTGGTAGTGTAGTCATAGCCTTAGTCAGCTTCTTAGCTGAGCGCTTAGATCTTAAGTGAGATGCAGTGACTGAATTCCACCTTTATTAGCAATGCCACAACAGCAGATTCCCACATGACTGTATCAAGCTGGCTCTTCTCCAGTGTAGCTATTTATGTAGCCTGTCCTACCTTGCAAGATGGCTGGGAATCCCAAATGTGCCTCTAGGGTCTCACAATAAGGAGGGAGTGGGAAGAAATGTTCCTTGTTGGAAGTCTGTTCTCCACAGTATCTGCCTGTCTCATGCCCTCTAGCTGGAGAAAGTCCAGATCCCAAGGGTGTGAGGAAGTCTCCTGTTCACTTATTCAAGGCCTAATCCAGAAAGGAAGGATGGTCCAGTGATTAGGGTACTTGTGATCCTAGACATTCACACTGCTGCAGTGATATTTGTACTATGACTTGTGGGGTATCATATGAACACTAACACCACACTGGTTATTCATATCATTGCAGAATGCATGTGCTAATCTTATATGTGAAGTTATGAAGTCCCTCTGCACGATGTTACTAGAATGTGTTTAAGACCACACAACCTCACCTACCTAAAAGGTGATAAATAGGTCTGTCCCAGACAGCAGAATGGGGGTTTACCTCAATTTATATATCAGCAATAAACAAAGCTGTTGAGCTAAACCAGTGGGGGTTATTCTGATCCTGAAGTCAAGTGACAGGAGAATTAACATGGTTCCTGCACCCCAGAGAGAATCAGGAGACTATATCCCTAGGAGTCATAGAATCTCAGAGTTGGAAGGGACCTCAGGAGGTCATCTAGTCCAACCCCCTTCTCAAAGCAGGACCAATCCCTAACTAAATCATCCCAGCCAGGGCTTTTTCAAGCCTGACCTTAAAAACCTCTAAGGAAGGAGATTCAGCTCAGCCTTCACGCCGCCTGCTCCCTGGGCTATCTCAGGCCCTTCCAGGCAGGAGCAGGTGTCCACCCTGCTACACTCCCCCACTTTCCGATCCTCTGTCCGTTCACGTATCCGGGCAGAGTTCCTCTGGGCGGCGTCCACTGGCTCCCTTGACACTTTTGAGGAGCAGTGGGCGCTGTCCGGGATTCTCTGCTCGGTGTCCCCATCAGGTTCCCTTCTTTTGACCCTTTGACCGCACTCCTGTCCCTGTTTTTGCATTAGTTTCCCCCCGTAATTACTTGAGTTTCAGGCCCTGTGGATCCTCCCCTTAGGCTGGGGGGGGACCCTTTAGCAGTGGCCACGTAAGCCCGCCCACTTCCTGAAGCCCAATAGGTACACTCCCCCACTGCAACTTGAAACCATTATTCCTTGTTCTGTCATCTGGTACCACTGAGAACAGTCTAGATCCATCCTCTTTGGAATTCCCTTTCCGGTAGTTAAAAGCAGCTATCAAATCCCACTTCATTCTTCTCTTCTGCAGACTAAACAATCATAGTTCCCTCAGCCTCTCCTCATAAGTCAGAGTCCTTCCTAACTTATAAGGCAAAGGCATCCCTTTGGAGATATAAGGAACAAAGAGAGAGACTCCATATTTATCCTCCGCTTAGGAGACAAAGGAACCAAGCGATCTGATCTCTGCGATGGGTCCCAGGCTAGTAAAGGCTGGAAAAGAGGCTGGAGTGGGTGAGAGAAACAATCTAGCAAGATACAGTCTTAGTTCAAGATGAAGTTTTAGACTTTGAGATGTGTGTTTTCACTCTTGTTTGCTTGTAATCATCTCTGCCTTTATCCTTTATTTGGCATCCCTTAATCCGTGCTCTTGTGTTAATAAACTTGTTTTTACTTTTACTATAACCCAATTCAGGGCTGTGTTCGAAGGGAAGGGGATATTTACCCTAATAAGATTAATAAGCCGTGATGTACTGACTCAAACACAGCAGAGATCTTTAGGGCTTTCATGGCTGCACAGTGACAGGGACTGTGCCTTGCAGAGAAACATCTCTGAGGAGCACAGGGGCTGGAGTTCACTGATTGTTACCTGCTCGGCCAGGTGTTCTGGGACAGTCCTAAGGAGTTTGCCACTGAGGAAGACAGACTGGTGGGGCAGGGAGCTGACACATAGTCTAATCATCAGCAAAACTCACTCTTGCTGAGGCAGAGTGCTGACACAGAGTCTCACCGCTCTGGATATCCCTAGCTGCATGCTACAGCATCGGTCTGAGATTTGGAAACTGGAGTTCTGTTCCCCTTTATGCCACATACTTCCTGTGTGACCCTTAGATAATCACCTAGTTTCACTAGTCTAGATGTGCAAAGGTATTTAGGTTCCTAACATCCACTGAAATTATGGATCTTTGCCTCAGACACCACTCTGTAAAATGGGGCCGGTTCCACTTTCCTCCTTAATAGGAGTGTTGTGAAGATAAATGTTAATGATTGTGTGACATTCAGATACAGTTGTGACAGGATAAGTACCATAGATTCCTCCTATCTATTTCACCTCCAGTGAGGATGGATATTGTCTGAACAGCAACAGAGCACACTGTGAAAGACCTGAAGAAGGATATTTATTACAAGAACATCCTTTCCTAACCTTCCAGTGTTTCGTTCCATAACCTGGCCCCAAGAAGATGGAAGTTGTGCATATGCCAGTGAAAGACGATAAGACTTAAATTATATATCTATGAAACTCAAGATACAACCTTAACTATGGTGCTTCTGGCATTTCCCCATATTGTTTATTTACAGATATGTGTTAGTCCTGATCTTCTTTCACTTGAGATATTTCCCCTGATGCCAGCTACTATTATGAATAGAACCGGTTGGTACTTTTCATTAAAACATTATTTTTTTGAATTAAAAATTTCACTGTTTTCTGAAATATTCAGTTTTTTCAACAAAATGACCAAAAAAAACCAGTTTTTGGTTGTTCGGGGTATTGCTTTCCACTCTCATTTTCCTTTTTCCCTTCTTCTTTTTAACTGGCAGAATGGAGGAAACGGAGAAAAGGATGAAAACAGAGAAAGAAAGGGTGAAACGCTAAAAACCGCACAACTGAAAAACGTTGCTTTTGAAAATTTGTGAAGCCCAAGATTCTTGATAAAATATTTTCATGAATATTTTCAAATAAGACAAATTATTCCTTTGGCTACCTGTGGACTAAAATTATTTTATTTTCAGAAAATAGTTCCCATTTTCCAACCAGCTGTGATATTAAAGTCCTTAGACTGTGAGTTTTCTAGAACACAGATTGTCAATGCCTCTAGATTTGCCCAGCACCTTCCACAATGGGACCCTAATATTAGTTAGGAGCCTCTGGGGGCTACTTCAATTTGAATATTAATAATAATCCCTATATCTTAGACAGTGCTTTTCATCAATAGATCTCAAAGCGCTTTAAGTCAGTTTACTTAAACTGAGGAGGGACTGACGTGGATCTGATCAGTGGTCCATCTAATCCCATGTCCTATATCCAACACTGGCCAGGACCAGCTGCTCCCAGAGATGATGTAAGAAACTCTAATCAGTAGGTAGTTATGGAATAACCTGCCTAGAGGGAACATTCTTTCTTAACCCCTGGGATTCGTTATAGAGACCATAAAGAGCAAATAATGGAGAAGTCCCAATGGCTCTAAGATTGTAACATAATAAAAGGTCTCATTTACTCAGCTCTGAGTGATCAATATTTGAGAGGAAGTGTTCAACAAGGACATGCGTAGAACTGACCCTAACACACTGTACGCTATCAGACAGCATTGTGCCTTCCCTTCCCATGAAGTCCTCACGAGTAACTCTGAACAGCTATGGTGTGTTGGCTACCGATATCCAAAGGGTTATATCTATTAGGTAAAATATGAGATCCCAAATATAACATTGAGCACTTAGGATTCTTTGATGTCTAGGATTAACTCAGCAAAGGGAATATTTTAGGCTATCATGAGAATTTGCCTAACAGTGAGATTCATTAGACTATGGAATAGTCTCGCAAAGACTTAGAAGCCCCATCAAATGCATCATTTAAAGGTAGGCTGGACAAATCATTGAACTGGGCAAATCTTCCATTGGTAAGAGAATAGACTACATGAGCTATAGGCCAGTACTATTATAGACATTTAGAAGAGAGATGAGATGATCCCGGAAGCTACATAGCAATCCTTGAGTGAGAGCTCTCTGGAGAAGGAACTGATTACCTCTTTCATTTGTACAATGCCCAGGCGGGTGATGCTTACCCTTGATTCGGATCTCTATGTGCTACGGCAATACGAATTACATATGATCATTACATATGGTCCCTACTCTCATTCCCCTGCTGGAATTGTTGGATTCCACTCTTTGCCATGTCATGCCATGCAGAAGCTGCTGGGTGTAATACATCTTTAACCTCAGCCAATGATTTCAAATATTTAAATGTGGAATTTCAGTGTTGTAACTGTAGGAGTCCTGACCCAAAAAGCGGTTGTGCGGGGGTCGCAAGGTTATTGTAGGGGGGTCGCAGTATTACCACCCTTATTTCTGTGCTTCTGCTGGGGGCGGTGCTGCCTTCAAAGCTGGGCGTCCATAGAGCGGTAGCTGCCGGCTGGGAGCCCAGCTCTGAAGGCAGCACCACCAGCAGCAGCGCAGAAGTAAGGATGGCCTGGTATTGCTACCCTTACCTCTGCACTGCTACCTTCAGAGTTGGGCGTCTGGCCAGCAGCCACCACTCTCCAGCCACCCAGCTTTGAAGGCAGCGCAGAAGTAAGGATGGCAATACCATGCCCCCTTCCCCCCTACAATAACCTTGCAACCCTCCCGCAACCCTCTTTTGGGTTGGGACCCCCAGTTTGAGAAATGGTCTGGTCTCCCCACATGAAGTTTGTATACTACAGGGTAAAAATATACAAAAGACCAGATTTCATGGGGGAGACCAGATTTCACGGTCCATGACTCCTTTTTCACGGCCGTGAATTTGATAGGACCCTAGTCTCAGCTTTTCACTGCTGACCCGTGAGCTTTATGAATACAGTCTCAGCTCATTCGTAGCAATATGGACTCTAGTAAAAACAAATAAACATTACAAAGAGGCTGATGAAGGCTCACTCCCACTGGCCCACCTTTGACCCATCTCCCACTTTGTAGGTCAAATGTCTGAAGGTAACCCCGGACAGAAGTGTTTGAAAGTTGTTGCCATTGGACTATTAAGTAACTTGATTTCACTCTGGTTTCCAGTGTCCAACTGAAGGGCCCAAGATCTTATAGGGAATCCCTCCAGATCAAGGCTCAGATAAATTAAGGTTCCGGTACAAAGCTTATTGAAGTCAATGGAAGGAATCCCACAAACTTCAAAAGGCTTTGGGTCAGGTCCCAAGGGAGCAGTATTGGAGACCCTGCCCTCTCCCTAGATGTGCCATGTCCATTCAGTGGTTCAGTCGATGGTTTTGTTCTTCGAGCCTGTGAACCTGGTACTTTTCACCAGCAGTGAATTCATCTTCTGGGAAGAAATGCACTTTTGGAAATGGATCAGAATGTTGGAACGCTACAGAGTCCCCCTGTAATTACTTCTGAAAGGTCATCAAAGCCACAGAAGGGCAACATAACTCCAGAGTGACTCACCACTGGAGCAGAAAGGTGCAGGAAGATGGGAGTGTAACTCATTATTTTCAGTGAAAGAAGCATCAATTCTAGTAAATAATTTTTTTAAAAAAATCAGTATTCTATGTGCAATAAATGACCTGCTTCTTGTTCCTTTCAAGGTAGGTACTGGTTAGTTACCAAGGTGATAAATGCTTTAGAAATACCATAAATAGAGAGGGAATATCTAACCAGAGCATTAAGTGACCTTGGCTGTAGCTTCACATCTGGGTCTTCAATACCGTACTTCGTTCTTTCTTTTATAAACACCCACACCCACCCACCCACCCACCCACACACACACACACACAGGATTTTGAGAAAGGAAAGTAAGGAATTCAGTACATAGCTTATCTGAAAAACAATCACATGTTTGTAATATCTGGGGATGCCAATCAGGGACTTATCTGTCCATCATAGCATTTAACTTATCTGTTCCGGCAGTTACACACTCCTCCTCCTCCCAGGAGGGATGTTGGGAATCTGTATCCTGCCAATTAGGTGCTGCAGGAAATGGGCTAAGTGGTGATGGCCCTCAATGATGGTCAAAGTGGCCACTAAACAGGCCACCACTATGCAAGTGGTTATAAAACATTCCAATGATAAAGCAGTAACACAGCGTCACCCTTACACTATGTGTACCTTGCTCTGCAACTAGTCTTATTGACATCCATGGGACTCCTTGTAGAGTGGAAGGATCTAGCCCTCAACAAGGACAATTTCCAGACATGTCATTAAGCCTCACAGTTCCCTAATTCGGTTGTAAAATGCAAACAGGACCCCTTTTACAGGTACAGGACCCCTTTTACAAGGGATGTGCTATTTCCATGAATGCTATTTTTTCTACAAGGTGGCCTAGTGCGATATTATTCAAAGGAAGTTTTTCAGCAGCGGAATAGAGCTATAAACATGTATGTGCGTTATATATCTAAAAAATTTCTGATGATGGCTTTGAAAGGAAAGAGTACGAACTTTGATTAGTTGCCAAACATGTCTGGCATATTATGGATACTGGAAGGTATTTCTTCATAGCAAATTGCATCATTTTATTGACTCTCAAGAAAGGAATTCAAATTTTAGGACCTCTCTTTTGCTTCTTTCTCTTCCTTTTCAGCCTCCTCTTTATCTGTGGCACTAAAATACATTCTCTTTCCAGAGCCATTATTCTGTTAATGCAGTCCTATTCTGGTGCTACAGTGCTTTCCCCGCTTCTGCCTCAATACCTCTCTTCAAGTCTCTTTCCCACCTTTTGAAATTACAATACAAAAATGAAATAGAACAGATCTTGTATTTTTTTTAAAAAATATATAAAGAGGTCAGACAAAAAGTGTATGCAGGTATTTCTGTTTGAAACAATTGATATTATTATACAAAAGGAAATGGAATGAGATGAGTTTTACCCAGTTCCTTAGGGAAATCATTCACTGTGCACTCTTATCAAAGTCTTATAATGGCCCGGCTGCTGCTTGTTTGCTTTGATGAAGCTGATAATAACAGAAATTTACATTTATTTGCATTTTTTCCTCCAGAATTCACCGAAGCGTCTCTGAATATTTAACGTATTAATTTAACATGTGTAGAGCTGTGAGTAGCACAAAATATTAAATAATGAGAGTTCAGGTAGAAACAAGCAAAACAGGGCTAGGTTTGGTATGATGCTTAACCTCGCCTGATTTTATTATTTATTTGCATCTAGAAGCCCCAGCCGAAATCATGGCCTCGTTGTGCTAGGTGCTGTACAAATGCATAGTAAGAGACAGTCTCTGCTCCCAAAGGATTTACAGTCTAAATAGACAAAACAGAGGGAAGCAGATGAATTGACACTCAAGTTTATAGAGCAGGTCATTGGCAGAGCCCATATCTCCGGAGTCCCAGGACGTTGCTCAATTCATTGGACCACAGCACCTCTCCTCACAAGGCATCTTCTGGAGACTTTGCCCTTGATGTGTCCATTAAATCTCCTTCATATCATTGTCACTTCCCTTCTCTTGCAGCATTCTCCTACTGGCTGGGAAGCATAACTACTCTTCCGCTAAACTAGCTTTATTCCGTACGCTGCCCCACCAAAAACACTAGTAAGATGAAATGTGATCGCCTTCATTAGAGCCAGGCAGGGGAGCTCCAAATTGATCTTGAACTCTACCGAGCTGGGTTTCCAGTTACTCAAAGCCCACTTGTAAATAGGGTTTGGCAAACAGGTTTGGATGATCTAGGGTTATGTATGAGTCAGGAAGTTCGGACCCATATCCAATTCCAAGCTTCCTAAAGTTATGTGGAGAGGGAACACGGGTCTGGTTAATTTGGGAAGATGTTTCAGGCCCATGCCTGAACCACAGAGTTCAGATTTGCCATCTGACACTTCCTCGCAGCTCCGACATCAAACTTTGGAAGAGCTTAGATTCAGGTCCCAGTGCTGATCCAGGCCCATCTCTACTAACAACTGACCTGAACCTTTGCAAAATCCCTAAAACAACCCGAAGCAAATGTTTATCCTCTTATCTTTCCCTCCACTCTTCACATACCTCTGAATCTCCTTGTCTGGAAATGGAAGTGCCTAAATACTGCACTAAAACCTGATTTCATGGTATAACTGGCCTGACCCGAAAGATTAAATACCAGAAATCTCCTGAAAGATCAAATTCTCACCAGATTTCTAAGAGGTTTGGATAGTTCCAATAGGATCTGGAAAAGCGTTCAAACTTCTTAGGGCTCACCCCTACTGAACCTTGGAGCCTGTAAAAATATATGCATCACCAGTACTTTGGAGCCCACGGATACGTCACATCAATGCATTGCTCTTTCCAAAGGAACAAATATATTCTCTTTGCTCAGTTCCATGTACTGTGGTTGTTGAGTCTTTCTTCCATGTCTACTTTTCCTTTACTTACTATAAACCTTCATGAACCTCTCAGCTACTGCTGCTACATGCAGCCAAAAGCTACTAATGGCAACTCAACCTGTTTTCTCTCGCCAGCCCAAGGAGGGTCCCGTGTTGACTTAGATCTATCTCTCACAGGAGCAATAGACAACTTAATGACTTTCTGAAATTTCCCAATCAATACCTATTTTAAAGTCCCCAATGTGCCATAATCTGAATCAGCGCCTGTGAAGCAAAACTGAAAATGAGCTCCCCAGACTTTTGTTATGCTCTTATTATTTACTAACATACGCACCACAGTTTTAAAAGCTGAGCTTCTGAGTTTGAACCTGCGAATTGCAAGCTTGTATAGTGTGTCCACAATTCTTTGCAGGTACAACTAATGCCACTTTGTTAGCGAAGGCGTGGACTCTGTGGGTGCTCAAGGGCTCAAGCACCCATGGAGAAAAAATAAGGGGTGCTCAGCACCCACAGGGTTGGCCGTGGCTGCTACTCTGGGGGCCCTGGGGCTAGCCGCCAACCAGCTGTTCGATGGCTGGCCCTAAACTCCCAGCAGCTCTTCAGTGGCTGTGCCGCTGATCAGGTGTTGAGCAGGGCTGACCCACCAGTCACTCCTCTCTGCCCCCTCCCCCACTCACTGCCCTGAAGGCAGGAGGGGGCAAAAAGGAGTGAAGGAGGGGGCGGGAGGTGCTCAGGGGAGGGGGTCTTGGGAGGCAGGTTGGGAAGAGGTGAAGTGGGGGTGGGGCCCCAGGGATGGAGCCTTGGGGGAGGGAGCGGAGCTGGTGTGGGGTACACACCGGCAAAACGAGAAGTCAGCGCCTATGGCTGAAAGTGAGCATTCATCAAGGACTTAAGGGGTGCGCTCGAGAATGATGATTCTAAACATATGGAATGGCTTTAAATGGTATAATTTGTATGGCATAAATATAGTAGAGGGGAATAGCAGCTGGTAGGGCGAGCAAGCTTCCACAGACAGAGAGAAAGTTTGCGTGATTAGCTGCATGTGGCGTAAAAAACAATATATACAGTTTTATGGCCTTATCAAGGTGTTTTCCAATAACATTATACTAGTCACACTTAATCCATCAGCCAGAGCTAATGAAATCAGTTAGAAGCCAGTGAGGACAAATACATCTTAAGCTCATAAACAAAGCAAAGCCATTGGGCCAGAATCTACTTTCCGTTACAGCAGTCTGGAGTAAATTCACGGCCATCCATGAAGTCACTCTATTAAACTGAATATGCAGTCAGACCACTCCAAGCCCGAGATCGATCTGGGGAGCACTCAATTTGCACAGAGGCCACATCCCTTTGGGATTTGCCGTGATGGTGGTGATGATGACGAATGGAGTTACTCCCGATTTACACAGATGTAGCTGAGCCAACCGGGTGTGGACTGGGCTCACTCACACTCTGCATTATTATTTAGTAATATTACTCCTTTATTTATATGGGGCCCAATTTTGGCATTGCCAGCCTCAGGAACCATATCATGACCCAGACCATCGGTCTAGAGCCTGGTTTCATCTCTTTCTCCAGTGCCAGCGGAGGGGAAGTAATTGGCATTATCCCTATACTTGGTCCAGATTGATTCCCTCTCCCATGCTGACTCAGCTGTATTAGCCAGCACAGTGGGGATGCAGAGCACAAAGAGAAGGCTCTACCCACCTGTGTACAATGAAGATAAGCCACCATATGCCCCCAATACAGATAGCCAGTGCAGTGGAGTAAGGGACACCTGATGTGGCCTTACTTCTCAATGTTGTCATGTGGGACAAGTTACTAGCTCACCCTTATTTATTTAACGGCTGTTTGGTGACCCCTATGTGAAAATAGTCATAGGTCTCAATCCAGTGGCTGGTGGGCAAGTGTCCACACAAGCCACCATCATAGCTGGGAACTGACTAGAAACCTTAATAATCAATTGTCAGCAGAAAGGCCGACAACTGAAAGGACCACATTATTGTTAATTAATAATTGATAGTGAATAATTTTCCATGTATCAACAACCAATTAAATGATAATACTTGTTATATTTTAAAATTGAGACTATGTGTTTGATGAGAGGGGTTTCCTGAGTCTAGATTAGTTTAATAACAACAACCTTGGATAAGTCAGCTTGATTGGATTTATTGATTAATAGTTAGTAAAGACAGCACATTGCACAGAGAGGCATATAACTGCACACAGCTACGCAAGACCTTTGCGTGTAGTTGTCTCTGTCAGCCTGCGTGTAATCTGCAGGTGGTCTTCTTCCCCTTCACAAATGCTTAAGGTGACCAGATGTACCGTTTTTGGGGGGCAGTCCCAATATTTGGGGCTTTATCTTATATAGGTGTCTATTACCCCCATGCCCTGTCCTGATTTTTCACACTTGCTGTGTAGTCATCCTTCAAATGCTTAGACCCATTATATCTTTGTGTCTCCCTTTTGTTACCGTATCTACTTCCTCCTTTTTGGCCCATACTTCTTTTTGTCTTAGGCTATGTTCTAACCCCTGTGTTTCCTTATAACTTTCCAACTGTCTCAACACCTCGTGGTTAGTGATTATTCCCTTACTTGGGAGCTTTTAGCCGTTCTATGCTTTGCTCCAATTTTGCAGCTAGTACAGAAATCAAAGGTTACAGCTTTCAGTAAAATTCCACTCTTTAAAGTTAGCTTAACTGCAAAGCATCATGGGACTCTTGCTCCCAGGCAAACCTTAGCCACTTTCTTCAACCTGTTAAAAGACAACAATATAGACCAAAACACCTTTTCACAGCTAGAGACTGTCCCTCCAATGTAGGGTTCACATTTCTGAGTGGATGGTAATATGTAAAGAGCCTTTCAGAGCCATTTCTGTACATCAGGCCAACACTTCAACAGCATTAAAGTTGTCATTAAAAAAACTGGAACGTTTTCTGGGCAAAGGAAGAACTTGTGCGTTTTTTTTTTTAAGTGCGTTGTAGTCATAATAAATGGCAAATTCATTCAGTACAGCAAAGAAACATTTAGAATCAATAGGCCAAATTCATGTCTGATGTAACTCTTTGCAGTGAATGGACTTAAACCAAGATGAAGGAGGAGCATGCCTGTCTGTCTGTCTGTCTGTCTGTCTCATAAAGGGTTTCAGTGGAAAAAAATCAGTTACATTTTCTGTTTGGATTTTGTACTTCTCTATGCGTCATGGAAAATCATTAGAGGCCTGAGATCTACTATAACAAAGGTAAGTGTGGAACAAACGTTATGGCTCAGGTATAAATCTTAGTTGAAGGAACTTAGTGATAGAAACAAAGAACAGAGAGGGTGTTGCCAGCTCCAGATAGAGCCACTGATAAAATTTTCAGTGGTTGAAGTTATTCATATTTAAAGGGAAAAGATTTAACAGCAACCAGAAATAGACACACAGAGAGCACATCTTTGACATAACTCTAGGCAGCATGTTAATGAAAATGTACACTCACTGTAATTTTGCTGCAGAAGTACGACAGCGGGAGATTTAGTTGGGGATTGGTCCTGCTTTGAGAAGGAGGTTGGACTAGATGACCTCCTGAGGTCCCTTCCAACCCTGATATTCTATGATTCTATGATATGAGGGGTTAAATGAGCGACCCACAACAGACATTTAGGGGAACTCAAAAGTACTGTCATCCCTACTTGTTGACACACATCATGTTCTTTTGCATTCATTTTTTCCCTAGTCTAACGTCTCCTTCATTTCCCATTCAGATCACTCTAGGAAATATTTATGGGAATATATAATCATTCTAGTTTTATTAAGGACATCATTATGAACCTAATGAAACATTGAACGAAGTCCTGCTTTACAATATTGTACCCACATGGGCTTACTAGGGAAAGTCTGCAAAAGGAATCTCTATTCCTGGACAGGAGTGCACCATTTTGTCCGCAACTCTCCAGCAAATAAAATAAGACTGAGCTGGACGAGACCCAAACCCCCAACCAGGGCCGGCTCCAGGCACCAGCCCATCAAGCTTGTGCTTGGGGTGGCACCTGGAGGGGGACGGCGCGGTGCTCCGGCCGCCGGGGAGAGCGGAGCCCCGGGCGGGCTCGCCGCCCTCCCCCCGGCGCTCTGACCGCTGGGGACAGCGGAGCCGCGGCGGGCTCACCGCCTTCCCCGTGGCGCTCTGGCCGCCGGACAGCTGAGCCGTGGCAGGCTCGCCGCCCTCCTCCCGGCGCTCTGGCCGCCAGGGACAGCGGAGCCGTGGTGGGCTCGCCGCCCTCCCCCCGGCACTCTGGCTGCCGGGGAGAGCAGAATCCCGGCCGGGACTTGCTGCCCTCCCCCCGGGCTCCAGCCGCCCTCCCCTGCCGCGCTGGGAGGGGGGGGGTGGCTGCAGGCTTTTTTGCCTGGGGCGGCAAAAAAGCCAGAGCCGGCCCTGCCCCCAACATCTGAACACCCCCATATTTCCCATTCTAATCTAGACTACATATCTCAGGCTCATCTTGAGAGTGGGCTCAACCAAAACCCCTGGTCCAAACACCCCAAAACTCTGTGGCGTGGCCCTCCCCTTATAAAAAGTTAGTTACTTAATTATTTTTTCTTTATTATCATGATGTATCATAGCAAGAAAGGCAGCTAATTGCTGACTGGGTCAAGGGCTTTTCCTCAGGTCCTCCAGCCAATCAGGAAATGGCAGGGAATATCCTTCATATTGTACTTCTTAAATGAGTTCCAAGACGCCCAACATGAATACCCATTATCTTTACTGGAGTGAAAGGAGAGGGGGATCTTCACATGCATGGGCACAGTTTGCTTTGAAACTGCCTCCTTCTGAGGGAAGAATCTAATTTACCAAATTCTCAGCGTTCTAGGCAACTCCAAAACACCATCCCCTCACTTAGCAGAAGCTTTCTATACCAAAAGGTCATCACTTAAGAACAGGAGCCCCATTCTCACTCCCTTTTTAGAAGAGAGAGGATAGTTCTGTCTTCACAACCTGTCAATAATATAGAGCCATTTGTGGATACCAATCCACCAAAAACTTCTCTGAAACCCTCAAACCATGAGGAAGCTGTGGTGTTTGACAGAGCAGTGAAACCTAAGTTCTACTCCTGATCAGTTCTGGAATCTTGGGCAAATGACTTAATCGCTTAGGTTTTGCCATCTGTAAAATGGGGATAAGAATGTCTACTTAGCATTTGTAAAGCTCTCTGAGATCCATGGAGGGTGAGTACAAGGATAAACACCCTATGAATGCTGGGAATTTTCCCATTCTATCACAAATACTGAGACACTTGTGCTTAATATGGGTCACCGCCTGAACCCACTGCTCACATTGGTGAGTTGTTACACCAATGAGTAACCCCGTTAATTTCATTAGGACTCCTCATATTCCCATGTACTCCTCAATAGCATTGGTTGGAAAATATTTTTGGAGGGGTTTTTTCTTTTGTTTTGTTTTCTCCCATGAAAAAAATTTGACTTTGGATCAAACAGCCAGAAAATGAAGAAGAAGAAAAAAACAAAAAGTTTTTAGCCCATAACGTTCAGGTTTGGGGTTTTCAGTGAAGAAGCAAATATTTTGGTGGAAATGTTCCAAGCAATTTTTCATTTAGTCAATAAGTCCAATTTTCCTCTGAAAAGTTGAGATGAATAATTTGTGGCCTAAAGTGAGTAAGAGGTTTGAAATCAGTCCCTAAAGTTGCACTCAGAGTTTCTCAAATTCTTACTTGTGATGGGCAGTCAAAAGACTGCAGTATCAAGGATTTAGGAACTCTGGTCATAGGATCATAAGGGGAATGTTAGACTTTGTGCTTTGAAAATGACCTTCAATGACCTTATAGACTTTAAGGTCAGAAGGGGCCATCCAGAGGTGAAAGGAAGCTGGTACAGAACGGTACAGCATACCGGTCAGAAAGTGGCCGCCGATACACAGCCGACTATACTGGCCGGGCCACTGATGGGGGGGGGGCAGCTGCCCAGGGGCCCAGTGATTTAAAGGGCCCGGGGCTTCTGCCGCCCTGGCCACGACCGTGCCCCTTTAAATCGCCACTGGAGCAGCGCGGGCCGGGCAGCGCTGAAGGGCTGGTTGGGGGAGTCCGGCTCCAGCCCCGTCCCTTCTGCCCGAGGCCCCACCCCTTCCGGGGGCCCAGGCTGCCCCCTCATCTTGCCCAGGACCCCGGCCGCCCTGCACACCAGTAAGTCCGTTAAGTTACTTTCACCTCTGGGGCCATCATGATCGTCTAGTCTGACCTCCTACACATTGCAGGCCACAGACCCTCACCCACCCACTCCTGTAATAGACCCCAACCTCTGGCTGAGTTACTGAAGTCCTCAACTCATGATTTAAAGACTTCAAGTTACAGAAAATCCTCCATTTACACTGGTTTAAACAAGCAAGTGACCCATGCCCCACCCTGCAGAGGAAGGCGAAAATCTGCCAATCTGACCTGAGGGTGGGAATTCCTTCCCGACCCCAGATATGGCAATCAGTTAGACCCTGGGCATCTGGTAAAGACCCACCAGCCAGATGCCTGGGAAAGAATTCTCTGTAGTGACTCAGAGCCCTGTTAAATCTATTTAACCAATTTCAGGCGCTATAGAATTAAAAAGAGACATACTTCCAGTCATAAATAAGTCTTTGTCTTCAGCCCCCAAAGGAAGGCAGGTGATTACAGACAATGTGCTATCCTACAGTACTGAAAAGCACATTGCAAATTTTTTTTTATTTGTATTGATTTATCTCTTCTAAATCTGGCTTACATTGCATATGGGTTAGCATGTCTCAACAGCTTTTGTCTGGCTTGGATATAAAGGTCTGATTGCTGCTTCAGCATTCTTTGGGCCAGATTTTCAGCTGGCATAAATTGGCATAGCTCCATTGACTGCAGTGAAGCTATGCTGATGTTCACAAGCTGAGGATCTAAGCTGCTATGTTTTGGACTTGGACCCATTTTTGAAAAAAAAAGAAAGAAAAGGAGCAGAAACTAAGACGGGGGAAAATCACCTTTCTGAAAACCTGTTTACAAGGACAAACAGAACAACAGTGATTGACTTATTCCCACAGAATCACTGGCTGGGGTAGATAAGATATATTGAATTTTTAATTATGTTCCATCATGAATACAGGTGTTTTGCATCAGCCACGATGTAACAGTCATTTAACAATTCTCTGCTGGTTTCCTGACAAGAGGAACCTCAAATTTAATTAGAATTGTGAGAGGCAGCCAAGAGCTTGATAACTAAGGGCCATTCTGATGGAACTAAAAACACCAAGAAGTTGGACAGCAAGAGATAAGATTTCTTTTAAAGAGACACAGTGAATGCATTTCAACCTTCAGGTCCCACAGAGGCAAAGGTAATAGAACCTTTACAGACAATTCCCAGGTTAGGTTGCACAGGAGCAATACATCTTCAGCTGTCTTATTGCCATTTTTCTTCACATGATTGACACGTCAGAGAACTAAATACCAGCTCTATTTGGATAGGTGAGTAAAGTACCGGGGGCTGGATCTCACCAGGCACAGATACTCAGTGCTCTTAACACATTCAAAACCTTAAAAGCCTTAAATAAAACACAGATGCCCACCTAGTAGTTTTTATACCGACAGATCATGCTGCATAGATGTGGAGGATGGCGGAGGGGCGCGTGGAATGGGAAAGTGTCATGAAAAAGTTAGCAAAATAGTCAAAAGTGCGTAGCTCTCATGTGAGATACCAAACCACTTTGAACTAGTCACATTTCAAAAATTCAATTAATTTCTGACCACGGTAATAAATATTTTGTAACAACTGTGAATCAAAATAGCAAGGAAGTCTTAGTCAGAGGTTAGTTTGAGTGCACTGGGAAATATGTACGAATGAACATCTCTTTATGGTGCTTAACGTGGGCGCTCACACATGGAGGCAATTAACATCACTAGTGCCTTTTGAAAATGTCGGTCAGAAGATGGGCAGTAGTGTAGAGGTGTTATCCTCACAGCTGAGTGATATTGCCGTCATAACTCAGTGGTGATGAAGAGAGAAGTGCCCCTGCATACGTACATGGGCTATAAATAAAGGCCAATTACTTTAGTGTAAGTTAACACCTCTGATTTCTTTGATCCCTTTGCCACTACAAAGCCCGCAGAGTGCGTATAAGGCTACCGTATGCTACGTTCCTGAAGGGACAGGGTCATTAATCTGAGCAGTATGCCCCTTTTTTTTCCTGATTATAACCCCAGGATCATCAATGTATAACCGTAGGGTTTTAGAAACCTTTTCCCCTGGCTTTTAATTCCTATCTAGCACTCCCAACAAACATGCAGCTAACATTGCGAGCAGCTCTGTTAAAGTTTGGTTATGCAGCAATGCCTGCCAGGCATCTGTCCAACTGTCAGAGTTGACATGTCTTAATAGCTTTTTTGCCAGAAGCACTTCATATTGTAGGTGCTGCTTGAAGTCGTGGAATGCCTCCTGCCCGCCTAGATGAGAATGCGAACTCCCTATTGTTTTAGGTAATAATGTTAGATTGGCTTATTCCATAGCATCTGACAAATAAATAGGGGGTGCAGTTTGAGTGATGCAGCCTTTTGCTTTCTTACCTTCAGCAGATGCCTCAGGCCAAGAGGCCATTCATCTGTAGCTCTTTTCATTGCACTGTTATTCCTAATGAATTCTTTTCTACTGGATGCGGATATAAATAATTGACAGTCGTGCAGACCTCTGCAGGTTTTTGCTAGGCACTGTTACTACTGAAGGTTGTCTCTTTCCCATTTCCAAAAATCACATAAAAAGCTACCCAGTCGGCTACCCTCCTCCCGCCCCCCCGAGTGAATAACGCTTGATTGATGGATAAAAATTCTTCATTCTAAATTTTAGTTGAATATACAAGAATGGCTGAAGTAGCCTGGAATTCATTTAAAGTCTTTAATGAAAATATATTTCTTCATGTCTGTAGGGAAGTGGGGTCCTGGCGACCACTTTTTATCATGGATTTGCATAAATGCAGTACCACTGAGGGCAGAAATGAGAGGGAGACTGAGAAGGTGGATGAAATAATATCATTTGGGAAGTTGCAATGAATATACGTAGCCCAAAGAAGTGGCTTTTTATGCTGATGGACAGCATGGTAACTCGTGTGTGTGTCTGTGTGTGTCTGTGTCATTATTGGTAGTTAGGCTAAGGAAGGGGGACAAATAATTGCACTTCAATCCCCAGCTGAAAACATCTGCCATGTTTTTTCCAAGTTGAATCCCAAACTGGAGAGGGACTGTTTTCTTGATCTGATTTGGCTAAAATCAGGCCCAAATTGGTTAAAATCTCATGAGAACAGCTGATTTTGTAACACTTCAAGTATTTAAAAATGCCTATTGCGGCCAGTTTCTGACACAAACAGCTGGTGAAGTTGAATTCAGAAGTTGAGGTTGAATCTGAAAACTGAACCCCAGCCTTGATCTAATTTAGATCCAGAAAACTGCCTTTTCAATCTATCTTCATTACAAATATGTTGGGCCCAGGTCAGCCTTGGCTTAGAAACAACTGTGTCCCTGGACAGTTATAGAACATTGCATGGATGTCAGTGAGGTAAAGATACGGTGGCACGTTTGGAATTTACTTGGAGAATATGCGATCATCAACAAAACAACATTCACATTTTTCAATGAATTAGAAAACAACCATTCAACGTGCTCAACTGATGGTTCAACGGGCTGAGAATACTGAAGGGCAGAATTTGGAAGGATTTCTAGTTGGGCATTTTTTTTTACATCAAAAATAGATCAGGAATAAGTTTTTTATACTTGTATATTTAACCGATAACCTTTATTTGATCAAAAATATAACAGGAATAATGTTTTTATACTTGTATATTTAACCAATAACCTTTATTTAGATGACATTTAGAGTAAGAACATGGAAGCTGGATTTTGAGGAAATCTCAGCCATATTCCTGAAAAGAACCAATTCCAATCCAGAACATGGGGCTTTTCCCATCACATCAGGAGGGCACCAATATCTTAAAGTTATCTGCTGACCTGGGCTTGCAATGATTTCGTTGGGAGAGATTTAAACACGATTGGGATGGGCAAGATCAGTGTTCTTTCCCAAATAATTCACCCGCACATCATGCACCACATCGTTTACATCTATATTTGTTCAAGAGCAACAGCTGTGTCTCAGAAACAATGGAAAAAGTGGGGGGACAAATTCAGCTATGGTATAAGGGATTCATATTACATGAGAACTGAATTTTACCCAGAGACTTTCACATCAAGGAAGTGGATCCAATTTTTTCTCCAGCTGTTATTGACCAAAAATTATTAAGCTCTCACTTCAATAAAGCACTTAATCATGTGTTTAAGTGCTTTGCTGAATCAGGACCTAATATCCAATGCCTCTTCAATAATCTGCTTTATTTCGAATGAGTTGCTGGTTCCTAGTGGGAAAATGTCTATCCCAAAACCACCATCTGGCTTACTAGCCTCTTGGCCACATTGCCTCCCTCTTAAGTATGGAAATTTATTCCACTGGGCTGTCCATCCAGCACCTTTCACCAGTGCTATATTACTTTGCTAAGAAATATCAGCTTGGACATGTAGGTATTTATCAGTGTGGGATACATTGCCATAAATGCCCATGCTTTCCCATATTGCTCTCTCTGACACAGTGGTGGATGGCATGCACACTGCACAAGCAAATCATTCCCCCAAGGAAACATTCCTTGGTGACTTCCTGCTCCCCATTAACTGTCCCCAAGACAGCGTTGCCCTCTTTTTTTTCCCCAGCATGCCTTTCTGAGGCTGAACCTTTAAATATGGCAGATCCGTGAAGCTATAGCCCCCAGAAAGACCATTTCCAAGCTGCATTTCCCTCTCTTCCAGCTAATATGTTTCTCTCATCCTGATGTATTGATTTGACCAGGCTCCTGCATGGTCTAGTCATTTGGTTCCCCTTTCACCTCACCTACAATAACATAGTCCTATCACCTAATCAATATATAATCTTCTGTATCTTCCCAAGTTCATGTCACCTAACAGAGTCATTCTGTAACTCTGGGATGATGCAACTGAAACCCGCTTCTTTCCCAATGGATGGAGGATATTCCTTTATAAAGCAGCCCAGTGTTTTCCATTTGAAAGTTAATTGAACACATCGGCCGAATAGACGTCAATTGCTACATCTTGACACAGAGATGTGTGACATGCATTGCTAATATGTGCTGCCTACTGCTGAAAGAATAAAACAGCCTAGGAACGAAGAGTATCTCAATAGAAGGGGTTAGTTTTTGCACATGCAAAGGTGTGCATTTCCATTAGTGCTGTTGCTGCGTCTAATATGGTAACACTACATTGCAAGAAGAAACCTGCAGCATCGAGTCTCACAGTCTGGATCAATTGATGCCTTCTCACAGGGCTTGGGCTGTGGCGCTGAAAATCGCAGTGTAGACGTTTGGGGTATGTCTACACTGTAATTAAAAATCCACTCAGGCTCATGGGGCTGGGGATCAGGGGCTGTTTAGTTGTGGTGTAGACGTTTGGGCTTGGGCTGGAGCCCAGGGTCTAGGTCTCTGCAAGGGGGGAGGGTCCCAAAGCTCAGGTTTCAGACCAAGCCCTAATGTCTTCACGGCAATTAAACCGCCCCTTAGCTCAAGCCCAAGTCGGTTGGCATGGGCCAGCCGCAGGTATCTAATCACAGTGTAGACATACTCTGGGATTTGGACTGAAGCCAGAATGTCTACACTGCTACTTTTAGCCCGTAAGCCTGACACCCATGAGCCCAAATCAGCTGACCCAGGCCAGCCATGGCTGTGCCATGGATCTTTTATTGCAGTAGAGATATACCTTTAGAGACCCCAAGCAAGATCAGGGCTCCATTCTGCTAGGTACTGTACAAACACACTCTGCCCTAGAAAGCTCACAGTTGAAAAGAGACAATAAGTGGGAGGGGAAACAGAGGCAAAAACGAATGGACATGAGTTGCCTGAGGTCCCAGAGCTGGTTTGTGGAAGAGACAGGAACAGAAAACAGTCTCCTGACTCTCAGTCCGGGGCCCTGTCCATTAGACTGCACTGCAGTAGAAAACAATTCCACCCACAAAACAAGCTCTTTTGCGCATTCAGAAGACCGGTGGATGCACAGCTATCTGGGCCTTGTGTTCAAAGGACCATTTTCCTGGTGAGTGTTGTTGCAAATGCAACAGGCATCCATTCATTTCCCAACCTCTGCCCCCTTGAAAACCTGGCCCAGCATGTCAGCATTAAGTGTCTGCTTTCGAAGACTCAATTTCACCCTTCGCTGGCGTCAGTCTAAGGAGGGTTGAGTTTGTGCTTTCAGAGAAGGATTCGATGGGAGCTCTTGGGTCAGGTCTGGTGCGTTTTGATATATTCCACCTAGTAAACAACTCTGTTATGAGAAGCACTGGGCAACGTCTGAGTTAGAGAAATAGAGGCATTTCTACTTAATTAGTCCTTTTAAAACCTTGCTGTTTGGTTGTCAAATAACTCTCAATGCCAGGAGCTTTTAGATACAGCCTCATTGGTTTCAATTCTCCTTTGCCCCTTGGAAGAACTAATTTTAAGAGACTGTTCTCTCTCCTTTTCTGATCTTCACATTGTGACTTGCTTTTGAGGCTCTTTTTGTTCGTATTATTTGGCTGTTTGAAAAGTTGCTCTTTTGCTAAACTGAGATTGCATTCAAGCTCAACAGCTTTGAACTAAAATGAACCTTTCTGCTTTGATGTTGGGGCTAATAGGCTCTGGGTAGGATTTTGAAACCTTTCAGGATGGTTCACCGCAGCATTACAGTGACAGACCCTGTGACATAAGACCTCCTAATCCATCAGGAAGTATATTTCAGAGCCTTTGCACGCCTGGTTGGACAGCTGGTCGGTTTACAGCACTATATCTCTGCTGCAGTCTACTCTTCCTCCCCGTATTCCAACCCCGGTGCCCTCCCCTGAATCATATACAGGTCCCTAATCATCCATGCCAGGAGAGGCAGATACACGTTTTCCTAATGTTTATCTGGACAATCCTCTTCTGATGGATTGGGACATGGATAGTGTCTGCTAAGCACTCGGAAGTCAAGTGTTTAAGGAAAGGAGGCACAGTAATTTATTAATTGCACAGGTATTCAGCTCAGCGCTTCTGCAAACATTTCATTCACGCTGGGCATTTTCAGAGGCTTACCGGACATTACCCTTGCAATTCCCATTATGATGTTACATCCTGGCATTCCCATGTCACTCAGATACGTTTCCTTACAAGATGAGCTTGCCGCATGATATAAGGGTCGCTTCCTTAATCCTGAAAACAAGACAAAGCCAAGGAACTTTGGGCTTTAGTAGATGCTGTGCGTACATGTGGGCACCACAATTCGCTTGGCACCTTCCCGTTCTGTCTTTTAAGGAATATTGCTTCTTTGGGGCCTGATCTCCTGTGATTCTGAGCTACAAGGAGCCTGTAGGAAATACTTGATCCGATTAAAAGTAGTGTGCTTTCAAGCAGTAATCACACACAGGATCGTCTGTGTGATTTTGTACCTAGGTGGCTGCAGGGCCTTTAAAATTATGCTTTGTCCTGTATATTCCATTCAGTTGATCTTTATCTTTCATACAGTTTTCTTTTAGGACAGGGTGGCCAACCTGAGCCTGAGAAGGAGCCAGAATTTAACAATGTACATTGCCAAAGAGCCACAGTACTACGTCAGCAGCCTCCCATCAGCTCCCCCGCCCCAGTCCCAGCACCTCCCGCCCACCGGCAGCTCTGCCGATCAACACCTCCCCATCCCTCTCTGAACTTCCCAATCAACTGTTTTGTGGCATGCAGGAGGCTCTGGGGGGAAAGGGGGAGGAGCAAGGGCACGGCAGGCTCAGGGGAGGGGACGGGAAGGGGTGGAGTGGGGGCAGAGCCAGGGGTTGAGCAGTGAGCAACCCCCGGCACATTGGAAAGTTGACACCTGTAGCTCCAGCCCCAGAGTTGGTGCCTATACAAGGAGGGATAGCTCAGAGGTTTGAGCATTGGCCTGTTAAACCCAGGGTTGTGAGTTCAATCCTTGAGAGGGCCACTTATGGAACAAGGGTAAAAAACTATCTGGGGGTTGGACTAGATGACCTCCTGAGGTCCCTTCCGACCCTGATATTCTATGATTCTGGCCGCATATTAACCTCTGAAGGGCTGCATGTGGCTCTGGAGCCACAGGTTGGCCACCCCTGTTTTAGGATATCTACATAGCATATGGGTCACTGTCATAATCACTGCCCTCTATGTGTCAGTCACAGTCAAGCTGTTTGATAGAATAGGATTTTATGTCCCATTTTCAGACCTCTATCCCCTAGTTGATGAGCCAGTTACAAAGAGGGTCATTACATTTGATACCCTTAAGTCACATTGAATAGCACCTCTCACCGCATAAATCCCCATTCATTTGTGGAGTAATGTGCTACTTGATGTGAATAAGGGGACCAGATCCCCGATCCTCTGTTACAGTATGCAGCCCCAGTCACAGCTCACCTTTAGGGAATAGGCAGCTGCTATCAGAAAATGCCATGTGGGGTGAACTGGAGAGAAAATCCTGTCCTTTCCTCATGTTTATCTGCTCTCCAGTGGATTTGCTGTGAAGAAAGTAACCCTACCCTTGCAGAAACACAAGCCCACCTTGCATTCAGCCCGTGCCCATGTAGCACCAGAATAAGGAGCTCCCCCATTTGTATTCCAGTCAGGTTTAGAATGAGTAAAATGGACACCATGACCTCCATTCAGTTTCCAGCCATCTGGGAAGAAAATGTCAAAGTTGCTATGATATGTGTCTCCAATTCAAATACAGTGACCTACGTTTTTGTTCTGGGACCATTCATCGTCCACTCAGGCACTGTAGCTCCCGTTACTCCAGCTGTTGCCACATTCCCATTCTGAAGCAACCCAGCCAACAGGAGGCAAGACATTTGGATGCAGGGGACTGTGAACACCTGTAGCTTTCAAATGGAGTTGTGCGGTGATTAGCCCAGGGCATCTCAGATTGGGCACCAAAAATTAGGGGACACTTTTGAAAAACCTTAGCGTGACTTGTCCAAGATCACACGGCAAGTCCATAGCAGAGCTAGTACCAGAACCCAGCAGAGTTGGCTCACCTCTTCTAACCACTACATAATCTCAATATGCTTTAGAGGCCTGTCCAACATGGTTTCTCCTGAGGCTCTCAAACCATACTGTATCCGTGAGGGCTGGCCTTCTGTTTGTCATTAGACTCCTCTCCCCAGACAAGTTTCAGAGGGGTAGCTGTGTTAGTCTATTTCAGCAAAAACAACGAGGAGTCTTGTGGCACCTTAAAGACCAACAAATTTATTAGAGCATAAGCTTTCATGGCCTATGACCCACTTCTTCAGATGTATGTACATACATCTGAAGAAGTGGGCCATAGCCCATGAAAGTTTATGCTCTTATTTAAATTTGTTAATCTTTAAGGTGCCACGAGACTCCTTGTTGTTTCTCCCCAGACAGTAGCTTTCACAGACATAAGGAATTCTCTAGTGGCTCTCTGCAATGTTTACTCTCAGCAGAAGCTTTCACTGCATTGTCAGGTTAGGACCCTCATTTGGTAATGCTAGATATCACTTGTCTCTTGGGAGGCTTCTCTGGAAGGTGAAGCAGAAGGTGCAGCATCCATAAGAAGATTCGCACAGTTCTATGCCCAAAGCAATCAGAACTTTGGTCCAGTTCCCCAGCTGGTGTAAACCAGTATTGTTCCATTCACATCAATGCAGCCATAGCAATTTATACCAGCTGAGGAGCTGACCCATATCTCTGAGTTTCCAGGTTTCTTCCATTGGATTATCACAGGGAAAAGAGGGTGTGCTGCTCTTTGAGAGGAAAGATGGCACAGATAGAAACCGCCCCTCTCCCAGTCTCAGGTTATGTCTACACTTCAACTGGAGATGTGATTGCAGCACATGTAGACATACCTGAGCTAGCATAAATTTTTAACAATGAGAGTAAATAAGCACTGGAACAATTTACCAAGGGTCATGGTCAGGGGGTCTCAAAGTCCCGGCCAACGAGCCATCTGTGGCCCAAGAACCTCCCCACTGCGGCCCATGGAGGAGAGACGCATGCAAATACGCTGCCAGCAATGACTGCTGCAGGCACCACCCCCACGCAGCTCCCATTGGCTGGGGGAGAGGGACAGAGATACCATCACTAGTCGCCAGGCAGAGTCAGCCAAGGAGGCAGCATCATTAGTCGCTGGGCAGAGTCAGTCTTGGAGGGAGCATCCCTTTTTTCCACAATGCCTATAAACAAGTCAAAATACTGAACACAACTATCGGCTGCACACCTTGCTGCAATCCTGAAGGTTTCAACTGCTCAGCCACTGAGGCCAAACGTCAACAAACTGACAGAACAGGTGTCTGACAAACACTAAAAACTCTCTGGCAGGCGAAGTTGTATGACAGTTTAATTATTTCTAAGAAATTCCAAATAAAAAAATACAATATACACGTTTTCTTTTCTGAACACCATCTTCAGTGACATTATTGGCCCGCTGGGAGGATTTGAGGACTGGCGCTGGCCCTAAGGTAAATTGACTTTGAGACCCCTGGTCTTGGTGGATTCTCCAACACGGACCATTTTAAAATGTTTTTCTAAAAGATCTGCTCTTGGAATTATTTGGGGGCAATTCTATATCTATATACAAGTGGCCAGATGACCACAGTGGTCCCTTCTGGCCTTGTACTCTGTGACCACCACAGTGGTCCCTTCTGGCCTTGTACTCTGTGACCACCACAGTGGTCCCTTCTGGCTTTGGACTCTATGACTCAAGCTACAGGGTGTGAATAGTAGTGGAGCCTGTGCTGCTGGGATTTCAGTATGGGCCTCCTGGGTAGTTACCCAGCCTTCTGGGCAGGTTTGCACAGCCCACGCTTCTGTGGCTTCCCTGCTGGCTGTACTCATGCTAGTCAGATTAAAGCTAGCTCGCGTGCATGTACATATGGTGCAATCACACATCCAGCATCTGAGCTCCTAAGTCACTGTGCTTCTGTCATCTTGCTCTGTTTTCTCCACATTATAGCAATAGTTTTGCACTTTACACGTTGGTGTGACAGGTTGCTGAGAGCAGTGGTTGATAGGAGGAAAATATTCGCAGGCAGGAGCGAAATTATAACACCTGTGCTATAGTTTATAAATAAAAAGTGTCCCAAGTATCCTGCCCCTTTAAGACCCAAATGTAAATACAACAGAGCTTCCATCTGCTAAGTATAAAAGCTTTTACGTATGACACCCAAAGCCAGCTTCCAGAGCAAAAGAGTCTTCTTTTTTGCACTGCCTTCCCTGTGAGTTGATATCTCGTCCCCAGAAGCAGATATGAGCTGCCAGCGTCTAATCAGCTCATCATGATATGTACTGTACATAAAAAGACACATTTGGGGAGCCGGTGCACATGGCAATTGAAGAACAATGGGGACTGGCTGCAGTTGCAGCTTTTGCCCTCTCTGAGTGCAACTGTGACTGACCCACTTGAGTCAGCAACAGCCTTTGAACTTGGAACCTTCAACGCTAAAAGCATGACATTCTGCTGGAGCCAAAGGACTGAAACCAACAACAGCCTTATAAACCTCTTATGTGGCTCAACCACTAGAGGAGAAAAAGACTTCCCTATTATGGGTCATACAAGGATTTTTTCCAGCTAGCAACACTGCATCCATCTATGCACACATCCCTACCTGCACTCCAGAAACATAGCCTCTGGGATCAGCTTTTAAACAGTCATAGAATCATAGAATATCAGGGTTGGAAGGGACCTCAGGAGGTCATCTAGTCCAACCCCCTGCTCAAAGCAGGACCAATTCCCAACTAAATCATCCCAGCCAGGGCTTTGTCAAGCCAGGCCTTAAAACCCCCTAAGGAAGGAGATTCCACCACCTCCCTAGGTGCACAGTTAAGAACATGAAACAGAAAGTCAAGATTCTTACCCAGCTGAAACTACAAGGGGACTTTACTGTTGATCAAACAAAATCCAGTTATCTGATTGGGATTTGGCCAGGACACTGCTAATTTCAAAAGCTGAAAAGTAGAGGGGCAAGAATATTTTTGGGGTTTCATGCTTTTCTGGCATCCCACTTACATAGGAGTTAGCCCTCCAGAAGCTCTGAGCCTCCTATGACAAATGCTATTCAATTCTTTTAAGGGGTATGCATTTGGATTTCTACAGCAGGTGTCCTCTCTGCTTCTGAAATAAGGATGCTGGAACATTTCCTCTCTTAAGATGTCCCTCAGAATTACTGTCATGCCATCGATCTGATATCAGAAATCTACTAATGCTGATGATCCGATGCTGAAGGAGTCTGACTAACACCATGAGCAGATAGATTGTTAGATCTAGAATGTGTTCTGGATTATGTGGATTGTTGGCATTGGTATGAGGGGCCCCATTGTCAGTAATTCTGATGTCCAGGGGAAACAGGAAGTCCACAAGACAGTATGGTGGCAAGGCAACATGGATGAGGAGCCAGTTATCGGCTTAGCTCTCACAAGACTTGGGTTCTGTTCCCAGATCATCTACTGGGTGACCTGAGGTACTTCTGTTCTAGAATATAACTCTTACTATGTGCATAATACTTAACACAACTGGTCCATTATCTAGGGGCTATTCAGTGCTACTATGGTATAAATAAAGGCAGCTTTATTCAGTGATAGGTGAACCAGCAGGTATAGGGCAATTGAGAGCTCTTGAAAAGCAGATGTCTTGAAAAGCTTTTCGGAACTGGAAATATCTTAGCTATTGGCTTATTCCTGATGCTTCTAATTGGGGAGGAGCCAAATTGCAGAATTTTTTCTTCCATTTCTTCCCCCTAAAATGTTTCACAACATTTTCCACAATTTCATTCCACCTGTTTTGGCAGCCCTTGAAATTTGACAGAACAAAATAATTGGGCAGGGCATGGCAGAATGGTATGTTTGTTTGTTGTTGTTTGTTTGTTTGTTTGTTTGTTTGAGAAAACTGATGTTGCTGAGAAATAGGCCTTATTCGTTGAAAACGTTCCAATTTCAGGAAAAGTGGGTGAGAGGTGGAGACGATTTCAAATTTGCAACGCAATGTGGAAATGATCAAATTTGGAGACTTTTCAGTTTCCTTGTGAATACTTTGCCCGTTGTTGTTACATGTCTAAAGGCCCAAACCAAAATCAGGCACGCATTGGGCCAGGCACTGTGTAGTCATAGAGTGAGAAACAATCCCTGCCCCCCAAAAGTTCATGGTCTATATAAACAAGACAGACAAATGATGGGAGAGGAAACAAAGGCATAGAAAGGTGAAATGACTTCCCCAAAATCACCCAGCAGGTGAGTGAGAGAGCATGGATAGGAACCCAGGAGTCCTGAATAGAGCTGGGAGGGAAATGGGTTTCCCATCTCACAAATATGTTTTCCCATACTGAATTGGGATGAAATGTCAAAATCTTGAAATATTTGAGGCCCAAAACCCCACGATTTTTTGTTTGTTTGTTTTGGGTTGATCAAAACATTTCTGTAACCCATGTGCCTAATACAGAGATCTCTCTTTAAGGGACCAATTGCGGGGAGGTAGGAGTGAGTTGTCTCTGGGTCATTGTTGCTAGGCAGATTTAGCACTCCACATCCAGAAGCTTCTGGAATTGGGTGTGGTAGTGTTGGGTCTGCGCCAATAGGTTCCTTGTTGCTGGGGTCAGACTCCATGAGGGCTGGGGGGCCATGTGCTCTGTGTGGGTTGGGAGAAGCTGAGCCCAGGAGCATTTTGCAGCAGGTTAGTGATATTGTTAACTCTCTACCAGGGAAGCCTGGGCAATGCTAATGATAGCCAGGGGACATTGTGAGGGGAAAATAATCTCTATTTTAATTGTATGCTTTGAATGTGGTTTTGATTTTAGCCAAACTGTTCTAGTTACATTGTCTCAACTGGTGCAATTCACCAACTTTCCTTTAAATGCAGGAAAGGGGAAAGAATCATTTCTATTTTGCTATTCTCAGTTTTGTCTTTTCTTGTAACAGGGTTTTCTTTAAATCTATACACTTGTCAGGGCCGGCTCCAGGGTTTTGGCCGCCCCAAGCAGCCAAACAAAAACAAAACAAACACACACACAAAAAAGCTGCGATCGCAATTGCGATCTGCGGCGGCAATTCGGCGGAAGGTCCTTCGCTCCCAGCAGGAGTGAGGGACCGTCCGCCGAATTGCCGCCGAACAGCTGGACGTGCCGCCCCTCTCCGGAGTGGCCGCCCCAAGCACTTGCTTGGTAAGCTGGTGCCCGGAGCCGGCCCTGACACTTGTGACTTAACTGAGTGGGTGGTTAATCAGTCAGCTGACTGGCTAGCAGTGATTTCAGCAGAGAAAGTGTCTGCATGGATTCCAGCTGAAGATTCCTACAAGCAAGTGGAGGGAAGATGTTGTTTTAGACTCACCAGATTATATAGATTTGCTGATCAAAGACTCTAACTGAGACTTAGGTGAACTCAACCTAAATTGTTGGGAACTCTCAGTTTCTTCTGACTGTATTTCTGTGGGGACTGAACTGTTCAGATTTTAATTTGTTTTCTTTATTTATGTTTATATATAACTGTGAAGGTAATGTCTGTGGATTATAAAACAGCGATGTAATGCTGTAAAAATTAGATTGACCTGTTTCTTTATCATAAGATTTTATAAAGTTATTTAATTAAATTCATTTCTTTACTTCCTTTTAGTGAGGTTGACCCTGTGCAACCCTTGCTGAAAATCCTTAGAGCTGGGTCTCCAGCTACTTTTCTATGGGAGTGGGAGTATTTTTTAAAGCACTGGAGAAGGGTAATGAAGTAAACTCTAGCCCAGCCAAAGGTTACATTTCCTTTTGATAACGTTGGAAATGTTTTGACCTTTTTTCTTTATTTAACCTTTTCTTTCATCTAATCAGCTTATTTAAAAAAACAAAAAATATGTTTTGAACCAGAAATTTTTGTTTAGAACAAATTGAAATGAAACATTTCCACATTTTTTTTTTTAATCTCAATATTTTGTCAAGTCAGGAAGCTTGTCCAAACTGACCCTGTTTTGTAAAGTTTCAGTTTTGATGAATCAGCATTTTTTAATAAAAAAATCCATTTGTTAAAAATTTCCAACCAGCTTGTCCTGACTCCTACTCCAGGGCCCCATGTACTAGACCATAACATTTCCTGTTTCTGGCACCTCCTACTCCTCGTGGATGGGTAACGTGGGATCTGTGAGAGTAACATTTCTTGCTATATTCTAAGGGTTCCTCTTCCAATTCCATCCAGAACCAGAAAATAAATAGGCATGTGGCGCAGGAAGGCAGAGAGTTAGGCCACATTTTCAACCTCTAAGAAAATTTTTGGTTGGAGATTTGGATGAAGGTTCAGGACAGTTCTTATTTTGTTAGAACTGGTTCACCCACCTCTTGTTTTATCCTCATGTTTGAACTGAGATGAGGGATTATCTAGCTACAATAGTTTTCCTTCTCACCCTTTTCTTATTCACTTTGGGTCAGTTAAATTGGCCCCAAACCAGAGTTCCACTACAGTGAACATTCAGAAGACTTGGAATGCTCAGGCATTCAAGTACTTTGGCCGGGCTAAATTCTCCTAAGTTCTTCAGATGCTACGCTGACAATATTTGGCTGGCTGGCTTTTCCCTTTCTGTGTGAATTACTCCATTCACAGTAAGCTTCTCCACTGCCCTAGAAAGGGTTGCTTTGGTGTCAGGTGGTCAATTTTGCACTAATATTATAAACCAAATGTACTCCAAATTTTGCGTATTAACACTGTTCAGGCAACAACATATAACTTGGCAATGCTCCACAGAGCCACACTTCCCAACAACACTCTATACCAAAACCTGGAACAGCCACACATCCTTGTTTAACCAACTGTCTTCTCACCCTAGTGACTGGATTTTTACAGACATTATAACAGGTGCCCAATGTGTAGAATACCAGCATCCAGTTTGAGATTGGCTGTGTTGTGACAGCTCATTGCTGGCTGCCATTGTACATTCTGTGCAAAGGGACAAAGACGTTGGGACATTTTCCAGGAGCCTTTTTAGGAAAGAGTGTCACTAAATATTTCCAGTAATGACTATTGTTCCCCAGGCCAGGCCTGTAGCAGTAAATCCACGCACTCCTAGAGACTGCTAGTTATAGACAATAATCAGGTAGCAAGAGGATGGCGATTTCCCTTCTTATATTTTGGCGTGCCTGACTCTTCCCTCGCTCACTAGGGTCAACTGCATTCACTTCACTAGAGTTGCTCCTGATCTGTGCCGGTGCATGAGATCAGAACCAGGTGCTCTCTCTTAAATGCCTAGTTGAATGCTGCAACCGTGGAAATATGCTACTGGAGACAGATCCGAGAGGCAAGGCAGACCAGGAATATTTCTGAGCATAAGGCAAATCCACAACCTTGCTAAACACATTATTTCCCATCATGCTGTGTTCCACATGAACGTTACAATTAATATTAAGAGAGTGTTAATTTACATAGACACACCTTTGCAGGATTACAAAAAAGCCAGGGCAAATGGAATTAGTTTAGTTGTAGTCACGGAGGCCCAGGTCCTCCAAGGTATTTAGGCACCCAACTTTAATTGAAATCAATGTGAGTTAGGCATCTAGGTACCTTTGATTAACTGGGCTTGCGTATTAGCAGAATCATAATCACAGTTAACATAAGCACTTGCCATTAGAGTAGCGGCTTTTAGCGGCAGCTTCAGCAGAACCTTCAGGAAATTTCCCGTTTATGTTAAGATTGCGAAAAGTCAAAGGGCATGACTGTCTAATTCTGTAGAGGAGTCAGGTCTTCAAAGGGTATATCTACACTCAGGGGCGGCTCTATGTATTTTGCTGCCCCAAGCACAGCAGTCAGGCGGCTTTCGGCGGCGCGCCTGCGGGAGGTACCCGCTGCCAAATTGCCGCTGAAGCCGCGGGACCGGCGGACCTCCTGCAGGCATGCCACCGAAGGCTCCCTGACTGCCGCCCCCACAGCGACCAGCAGGCCGCCCCCCGCGGCTTGCCACCCCAGGCACGCGCTTGGTGCGCTAGTGCCTGGAGCGGCCCCTGTCTACACTGCAAAGAACCCTCCTCTCCCAGAGGCAGTGCATCTCAGAACATGGGTCAACTGACTCCGACACATGAGGCTCATGCTAAAAAGCAGTGCAGACATTCCCACATGGACTGGAGCCCGGGTTCTGAGACCCAACCCTGTTGCCAGCCCAAGTGGAAACATCTACACTGGTACTCTTGGCTGCATAGTGCAAGCCCCTCAACCCAAGTCAATCGACCCAGGCTCCGAGACTTGCTGTCCTGGTTGGTTTTTGGCAGTGTTGTGTAGATGTACCCACAGATCACAGGTTTCAAGGCCAGAAGGGACTACTGGCTCACCTAACCTGACTTCTTGTTAGCTAGTCTGACCTCCTCACTGGGTTCGTTCGTTGAAGGCTTGCCCAACCAGTCCTTTATCACTAGGAAATGGATGTGGGCAGTGTATAGGAATAGGGTATTATACCTTTAGCGGCATGCACTGTGTTCTGTATTTCAGATGCAAGCCAGAGCAGTGGCATGTCTGTGTAATGAGGCTTTGCATGTCAAGAGTATTCACTAAACTTGGTTAGTTGGACCCCTCTGTGCCTATGTAGTCCCTTCATATTATGTTTGTTGTATAAGGGGGTGGGGGGGCGTACATAACAAGCACCAACTCATTTCACATAGAACATCTGTCAGAGAGTAGCTGGCTTTTTAAGAGGAGTTGGACCTAGCCCCATCTGTGACTTATCCGCTGCCTCCCAGCTGCTGTTGTGAAGCCAGGGATTATGTGCTAGGGGGGAGGGATAGCTCAGTGGTTTGAGCATTGGTCTGCTAAACCCAGGGTTATGAGTTCAATCCTTGAGGGAGCTACTTAGGGATCTGGGGCAAAATCAGTACTTGGTCCTGCTAGTGAAGGCAGGGGGCTGGACTCAATGACTTTTCGGGGTCCCTTCCAGCTCTATGACATAGGTGATAGCTTGAAGATCACCTGGTTCTCATAAGAGCCAGCAAATAGTTCAGTTGCTTGGGAAACAGCAGGTGTATGACCCTGGGTCTGGGTAGAAAACCCAGTTTGTATATCATTCTCAGATGGATGGCCTGCAAGAGCAGGTTAGGAAAGAAAAGGAGTGAAGGGAGTTGCCTTGACTCCCAGGCAGTTGGTGTGTGGAATGTAATCTTGTACAGAGTACATAGGCCCCTGTAGGAGGGCCAGGCAGAATGGACATGACTGATGTATTGAATGTGAGTTATTTGAAGAAATAAAGCTGATGCCCTAAAGGGAAAGGAACTGTAACCCTGTGTCTGGAGAATTCTTTGGTGCATGGGCCAGTGAGTTAGCCCACTTACTTACACCACTAAACAGCCATCAGATGGAGAAATTATTGACCTGAGCTGGAATTCAACCAGCAATCTACACCTCTGCTGTTTGGCGCTCAAATCGCCAGAGGAGAAAAATCTAGTGCATTAGCCCTACTGCGCTAGCAGGGCTCTTGTTCAAACGTTTTTGAATCTTTTATATCTTTAATATTAGGAAGAAAGGGAATTAAAAACAACACACTGCAGCTCTGTTGAACTGAAGGCTCTGTAGAAATCTCCTTTGATGCAGCACTTACTGCTTCTTGGCCAGAATCTTCCATGTGTAAAATGGATCACAAAATGCATTAGGAGATATTATGCCATACACTCCAATTAACATCAGTGCTATCCCGTTTTGGTAGCTGACTGTCCAAAAAATTAATTTTATTGCTTTCAAAACTTTGAACAAACTCAGATGATCTTTCAAGCAGATGTATGAGCCATTAAAAACCACAATTACATTACTTCAAAGCCATAATTAAAAAGTTTGGTACCAGTTCCAGTACTCAGCCATTGATTTCTAAGGGAAATACATTTTAGTCGTGATGTAAATCCCAATAAATCACTAGGCTATGAGGGAAAAAATAAGTTTAGCTTTCCCCATAAAAAAATATAATGCAGTTTTATTGTGAGGGGGGGGAAAAAAAGAAGGCTAAATCATTGTAAATTTGTATTGCTTTTTTATAACTGCTTGGATTTGAAGTCAAGTATAATTTGACATTTTATTGATATTCCAGTATTTAAAGCTGACAAGCAGTACATTAAATTTTACCATGTAAATCTGATATGACAATAAAAAGCCTTTCGCACTCTGCATTGGAACTGTTGCAATAAAATAAAATAAGAAGTGCCATGCGGGAAATGATTTTTTCTTCTTCTGCCCAGTAATCCTTCTGAGCCCTGGATAGCATCTGCTCATACAGCATTCCTGGCCCCCTCTTCTTCATTGATCACTCCATTTATCTGCTATTATCAAAGGAGCATGCCAACGACACCTCCGATTCTTTTCTTCAATGCTGCTATGACAGGCTTCTACCCTGATCAATAAGGCACTTCAAGGCTCCTATCAGTCTAGAACCTAGACTGTGGCTGTCTGCTCCCGGCTGCCACCGAGCAGCAGCTGTAACCTCCTTTTGCGCCATTTCTCTTGACCTCTGTGGACACAGACCATGGGATGTTCCTCCTCAAGGGTTTGACAGAGAGCAGGCCCATGGCTCCTGACTGGCTCTCTGGGGTGGTCCGGGAAGTTTCTAGGCAATAGTATGGATGGTCTTAGGGTTACCATTCGTCCGGATTCCCCCGGACATGTCCGGCTTTTTCGAGTTAAAAATAGCGTCCGGGGGGAATTTGTCAATGTCCGGACTTCCCCTCCTCCCCCCCATACAGAGCGTGCGCGCGGCTTATAATGCAGCCGGGGCTCCGACAGCCAGAGCCAGAGCCCTTCCTGCACTTCCCCCCTCCTCTCTCCTGAAACTTGACACCACTCCCCTCCTCTCCCTCCCTCCCTCCCTCCCTGCATTCACAGATCGCCGGCCGGCCTCAGCCTCCGGCAGTCTGGAGCTCCGAGCCTGCTCCCCTCCCCCGCTTCCGAGCGCGCTGCTCTGCAGCACAGTAAGGGGGCCGGGGGTCAGAGAAGCGGCAGAGAGGTTCTGGGGGGGGGGGGTAGTCAAGAGACAGGGAGCGGGGGGAGGGTTGGATGGGTCAGGGAGTTTGGGGGGTGCTGTCTGGGGGTTGGGGGTGTAAGGTTTTGGGCAGTCAGGGTACAGGTGGGGGGGTCTCAGGAAGGGGCAGTTAGGGGATAAGGAACAGGGAGGCTTAGGTAGGGGTGGGGTTCTGGAGGGCAGTTAGGAGCAGGGGTCCCAGGAGGGGGCAGTCAGGGGACAGGGAGCAGAGGGGTTTAGATGGGTCAGGAGTTCTGGGAGGGGCTGTCAGGGGGTGGGGATGTGGATAAGGGTTGGGGAAGTCAGGGGACAGGTAGGGGGTAGGGTCCTAGGGGGCCAGTTAGGATGTGGGGAAGGTCTCAGGAGGGGGCAGTCAGGGGACAAGAGGCAGGGAGGCTTAGGGAGGGGGTGGAGTCCTGGGGGGTAGTCAGGGGACAAGGAGTGGGGGGGAGGGTTGGGGGTTCTGAGGGGGCAGGAAGTGGGAGGGAGTGGAAGGGGCAGGGGCGGGGCTAGGACAGGACGGGGGCGGGGCTAGGACAGGACGGGGGCGGGGCTCCTCCCGTCCTCTTTTTTGATTGTTGAAATATGGTAACCCTAGATGGTCTGTAGCTGCTATGACTGTTTCTTGCTCTTGAATCCTGGCTAGACCTTGGCTTGATTTGGACTTTGCCTCCTGACTTGGACTCTGACTCTTGCTGTCGACCCTGGCCTGGACCTGACTATGAAATCCTTGGCTACGCCGAGCCTCAGGTTTGCCCCTAGTCTGACCCTTGGCCCTGACTGCCCTTATTTGGATCCTGCTGCCTACCTATCATCTCTGATATGCCACTGAGCCATTGCCCACCCGCCTCCATGCCTCCACTCCCCCAGCAATGGCAGCCCATAACAACCCATGATATTATCTCCTTTCATGTACTATAACAAACCCCTCCTGAAAATGCACGTCTGCCTACACTATGCTGGACAATGGCTTGGCAGCAGTTAGACTCTGAGTGCTGCTTATGTAATATTTCACTATTCCCTCGCGCTATGCTGGTCCATTTGAGAATCCAGCTGTGTCAGCTTAGACTTATACTGTAACCTAGTTGTTTGTGCAGCGCCTGGCACAATTGGGCCCCGATTCCTGAGTGAGGCCTCTAGGGGAAACCACAGGACCCCCTGTGGCATCGCTTGACAAAGGTGGTGAGAAAACCAAGGTTTAAAAAGCTCCTAAGCAGCCAGAGGGGTTGAGGAACAGTACAGCAAAGAGAGGATTTTTGCAAGTGAATGCAAGAGGCAGATACACCTAATCAACATACTCTAAATTTAGGCCAATAATCCCCTGCAACAAACAAACAAGAACCCTGCAAGGCTAAAAATAATGCAGCAGAGTGGGGGCTATCCAGTTTATTGCACTGAATGCACCATGCCTTGCGGGCACCTGGCGTATGTGTGCATTCAGTGCAAGGCACTCATGGCCCTCAGAGACCCAAGTGCAGGCTCTTGATACCACAGCGGATGAACTGGAGGAACTAAGGGAGATAGATACATGGAGGAGACTTTTAGGGACACAATAGAGCAGTCCCAACCCTAGTATGACCACCTTTGTTCTGCTGAGGAGGATGAAAGTCTCAGGGAAGGAGAACATCAATCTGGAGAGGCGGGAAATGATCCCCTAGTTGGGACGTTCCTTCCTGATGATCTCATGAGGATACCGCTCCGGGAAAGGGGACCCCTGTTGTTAGGAAGAGATAGGAATAGTAATGAGGGTTTTGTTTATTAGAAATATAGATAGTTTGGTTTGTGACGACTGGGAGAACTACATGGAGAATCCTCTTCTGCGTGAGACATCTAAATAGTCTTACGTGCAGTGCTGGAGAGGTGCTGTGGTCATGGTGCATGTAGGTACCAGTGATACAGGGAAATGCAGGAGAGATGTCCTGGAGACCAAATTTAGGCTGCTGGGTAAAAGATTAAAGTCCAGGAATTCCATGGGCTAATTCTCTGAAGTAATGCATCTGAAGAAGTGAGGTTCTTACCCACGAAAGCTTATGCTCCCAATATTTCTGTTAGTCTTAAAGGTGCCACAGGACCCTCTGTTGCTTTTTATTAAGGTGGATACTCTATATTCTAGAGAAGAGGAGATGATAGAAGTTGATAAAGTGCAGGGAGGAACTGAACAGAAACAAGTCAAATGAAAAAGAGTCCAATTCACGTGAAGGCAGACAGCTACATATTGCCTACAAGCATTTGTAAAATTTGTCAAATTCAGTAAGTCTAAATACTAAAATGGGTGAACTAATGTGCCTGGTATTAAACGAGGATATTGATCTAACATACCTCACAGAAACTTGGTGCAACTATGATAATTAACGGTACATGGTAACACCAGGGTAAAAAATATATAGGAATGACAGAGTAGGTCACCCTGGCATGGGGACTCAGGGTGATTAGAGAGATTACAAAACCAGAAAGCCCAATAAATAATGGGGGATTTCAACTATCCCCTTATTGACTGGGTACATGTCAGAAGAGATGCAGAGATATTAATGGTGTCTAAAAATTTTGACTGCCTCTTGGAGCAGCTAGACCTGAAACCCACAAGGCAAGAGGCAATTCTTGATTTTAAGTCCTAAGTGGAGCAGAGGATCTGGTTCAAGAGGTGAATATAGCTGCACGGCTTGGTAATAGCGACCAGAAATAATGTAATTAAACTTAACATCATTGGGGGTGCGGGATTCCAAAGAATCCCACCACAGTAGTGTTTAACTTCAAAAAGGGGAACTGGAAGGGGTCAGACTCACCCCTGCGGCGCCTCCTGCTGGTCGTCTGGGGAATCAGCTCAATCCAGCCTGCAGAGCGCCCTCTTTAGGCCAGTGATCCACCTTGTCCTCAGCTGGCTCCCTTGTCCCACCCAGGACCCTGGTGCCCCTTGCTCTGGGTGCTGCCCCCTGGCAGTATCCACACACACTGGGTCTCCCCTCCCAGGGGAACCCCCACCGACTAGCCCCACCTCACCTCAGAATAAGGCTACTGCCAGTCACCAATTAGCCCCCGCTCCCTGGGGCAGACTGCAGTATCAGCCACTCATCACAGGCAAGGAGGGTTTGGACCTGCTGCCTTGACCTACACCTGGGTTGCCCTCTGCAACCCCCCAGCTGGGCTCTGATTGGGGCATGGCCCAGCTGCAGCTACTTCCCCAATCAGCCCAGTAGCTGCTTCCCTGTCCCAGCCCTCTCCCAGGGCTGTTCCAAACCCCTCAGGGCAGGAGCGGGTGTCCACCCCACTACAGGAACTACAAATCATGAGGAAGCTCATTAAATAGAAATTAAAAGGAAAAGTCACAAGGATGAAATGTCTGCAAGCTGCATGGAAACGATTAAAAAAACCACCTTAATAGAGGCTTAGACTTAATGTATACCTCAAATTATTTAAAAAAAAAAAAAAAAACAGTAAGAGGACCAAAAAATGCCATCATGGCTAAACATAGTCCAATGGAGGCCATTAGAGACAAAAAAGCAGCCTTTAAAAATTGGAAGTCAAATCCTACTAAGGAAAATAGAAAGGAGCATAAACTCTGGCAAGCCAAGTGTAAAAGTATTTGAAGAACAACTAGAAAGACACAAAAACTAACAGCAATTTTTAAAGTACATCAGAAGCAGGACGCCTGCCAACAATCAATAAAGCCACTGGACAAAGGAGCGCTCCAGGAAGGCAAGGCCATTATAGAGAAGCTAAATGAATTCTTTGCATGATCTTCACTGCAAAGGATGTGAGGGAGATTCCCACACCTGCGCCATTCTCTGTAGGTGACAAATCTGAAGAACTGTCCCAGATTGAGATGTCAGTATGGGAAGTTTTGGAACAAATTGATAAATTAAACAGTAATAAGTCACCAGGACCAGATGGGATTCACCCAAGAGTTCTGAAGGAACTCAAATGTGAAATTGCAGAACTACTAACTGTGGTAAGTAACCTAGTGCTTATATCAGACTCTGTACCAAGTGGCTGGAGGTTAGCTAATATGACACCATTTTTTAAAAAGGCTCCAGAGGCAATCCCCACAGTTACAGGCCGGTAAGCATAACTTTAGTACCAGATAAATTGGTTGAAACTATAGTAAAGAACAGAATTATCAGACACATAGGTAAGCATATGTTGGGGAAGAGTCAACACAGCTTTTGTAAAGGAAATCATGCCTCATTAATCTATTAGAATTCTTTGAGGGGGGTCAACAAACATGTGGATAAGGGTGATCCAGTACTAAGTGTACTTGGATTTTCAGACAGCTTTTGACACGGTCCTTCGCCAAAGGCTCTTAAGCAAAGTAAGCTGTCATGGGATAACAGGGAAGGTCCTCTCCTGGATCAGGAACTGGTTAAAAGAGCAAAGAGCAGGAATAAATGGTCAGTTTTCACAACTGAAAGTGATAAATGGTGGGGTCCCCCAAGGATCTGTATTGGGATGCGTACTGTTCAACATATTTGTAAATGATATGGAAAAGAGGATAAACAGTGAGGTGGCAAAGTTTGCAGATATACTGAATTACTCAAGATAGTTGAGTCCAAAGATGACTGCAAGGAGTCACTAAACTGTATTACTTGGCAACAAAATGGCAGATGAATTTCAATGTTGATAAATGCAAAGTAAATCACACAGGAAAGCATAGGAGTATAGGATTAAAATTCAAACTGATCTGGACAAACTGGAGAAATGGTCTGAAGTAAATAGGATGAAATTCAATAAGGACAAATGCAAAGTACTCCATTTAGGAAGAAACAATTATTTGCACACATACAAAATGTGAAATGACTGCCTAGGAAGGAGTACTGCAGAAAGGGATCTGGGGGTCATAGTGGACCACAAGCTAAATACAGGTCTGTCGCATCTTACGCGCATTTAACATGCGCGATTTCAGCTTTATGCAGTCGGCAAAAACAAAAAACAACAAAAAAAAGAGAAAAATAACAATTTTAATACTGTACTTGTAGTGCGGGCGATTCCACCCGCCATTCAACTCAATGTAATTTTGACTATATGCGGTTTTCGCTTTACACGCTAACCGCGGAACGGAACCCCCGCGTAAGATGAGACTTGCCTGTATGAGTCAACAGTGTAACGCTTTTGCAAAAAAAGCAAACATCATTCTGGGATGTATTAGCAGGCAGACACTTAGGGACATTGCATTGACCTTTATGCAGATAGAGAAAGGGAGGGGTGTAGGACATCAGGGGTCTTCGTCTTTCCCTCAGTATGCAAAGCAATGCCAATCTCAGTCCCTGCCCCACAATTTGGCTCTTCCCGAATACAGAAACAGTGGCCATGAACTGGAGGTGAGAATTAGAAGTCACAAATCATGCACTGAGAGGAACTTCCTATTCCAGTCTTGGAAACAGAAGGGAGTGTCAAGAAAGAGATTTGCTCCGATCATTGGGAATTGTCAGAGGCACCTCATCAAAAAGCCATGAGGAAGAACTGCAACTGACCCTAGGGGAGGGCAAAGATGGCACTGCACTAGCTAACCACCTGCCAGCAGCTCAGGAATGGATACGGAATCACACCCAGTGTGTAGTCTTATCCTGGCTCCATCATGGACACCTGTCTCTTGTTTACACTTTGGCAGGGCTTGTGTAGCTTATCAAGCCAACAAAGTCTCATCGAATGGTACCGAATTGAATCCCAGTCTGAAGTAGTCTCTCCAGCGTGGTGGAGAAGCTGTGCTCCTGCCCCCTAAGTAGAGCTGTGTCCTAAGGGGCACAATCTAGCCCCATAAGTGGTCCCATTTCATCCACCTATGCATGAATAAATACTGCCACTGAAATGAAGGGGAATCTTGCCCAGTGCCAAGGCTGAAGTGCGTAACACTTGGCCGTTGGTGCCTATGTTGTTTCAGCCAGTTTTCCAAGATGGTTTTTGCATGTTTTGACCTTAGTCACTGTCTTTGTAAGATGGTCACGATATGTGAGAGTTCTATCCAACGTGATGCCTAGATAGACAAGGTGTGAATCATGCTTTATTTGCTGACCATAGAGAACTATATTCAGCTTTCTGCCCACTTGTGCATGATGTAAGTGGAAGATATTTGACACACTCTTACTTCCGTTTGGTATCAGGCGGCACCGACAACAATAATCGGCCATAGCCTGCCATATCTGCGTTCAAAACGCTCTCAAGTATGTCAAAGGAGTGTGACTGAGTGCCGAGGCATATGTCATCCAAATAATCAAACTTGCAAGACCCGGTACATGGTAGGTCATTCAAATATAAGTTGAATAACATTGGAGATAATACTGATCCTTGAGGTAGGCCATTCTTGTGCCTCCGAGCACTTGTTCTATCACCAATATGCACACAGAAATGATTTCTCAAAACCAGAGCCATTGCTCAAACAAACCAACTTGGCACAGTTCTAGACAATTTCACCAAAAGGCCCGTATGCCAGACTGTATCGTATGCCGTGGTCAGGTCAAGAAAATACTGAACCAGTCTTCAGCTTATGTTGGAATGCCTGAAAGCACCTATGTTTCCTTTGCTAAATTCCAGGTATTCCCATGAATGGATTTCTATTTCAGGAAGTTCAAGTGACTCTGATCCTGGGTGCAATGTCATTTTCGTCAGCAGATATGGGGTGGCTTTTTCTTTCTTCAGCGTGATGAATGGAACTGCAATGGGCCGATGGACAGAATACCACACTGCAGGACGGCAAAGCACTCTTCCCAGCTCTGCCATTCTTTCCTTTGTGTGGCCTCAGGCACATCATTTAACCACTCAGTGCCTCCGTTTCCCCATCTGTAAAGTGAAGATAATGATACACATACCCTCTTTTTATAAAATGCTTTGGGATTGTCAGTATAGTTCCTCCTATTTCACCTCTCCATGTCTTTAAAAGAAGCTAGTTTCCTGGAGGTATCTACCTTATAAATAGCATGTTTCCTAAGGGTTAAAAGAATAGCTCTGTTGACAACATTTTCCCTGTACTAGGTTTCAAAAAATCATATCTATGGAAATTCAGACAAGTCCTTTAGAAATGAATATCTGATGAAGGAATAAACTTGAAAGGAATCTAAACACCCAGCGGACCAAAAGGTCATATGCAACAGAAAATTGAACTGCTTAAAAGACTAAATCTGTTTAAATGAAGACATTTTCTCTCTAGCGTCATATCAAAATACATTTCATAAAACAGCAGAGCCCTTTTAAATGAAGTCCTGTTAAAGGAAATTGAGAAATAAACCAGGAACAAGTAGTATTGGCATGTCCATGAGAGAGGAAAAATGCTTATCTTAACATCCAATGATCTATCTGGGATAAACCTCCTGAGAGCAGGGTTCACAAGCAGAGATCAGAAAAATGCCCAGGCTTCACCACAGATTGCCTCTGTTCTTAACCCTCAATTCATCTGTGTTATCAGGCTCTTACGGGAATTACACATTGAAGCAACAAGGTAATCTGTTCAGTAGGTTTCCACTGAGTTAGGAAATCTCTGCTTTTTATCAGTTGTGCTGGAAAGCTCCTCCATGGTTGACAAATGCATCACCTCCTCATCTGGCCCATGCTGGAAAGAGACTGTCTTACAAGATCATTTGAATACTTTCACTCTTGGTGTCGAGAGCCCAAGGGAAATGTCTGTCCAGAGGTTAGAGCACTAGCCTGGGACTCTGACGCCTCTGATTTAGTTCTCTGCTTCAACACAGAGTTCCTCCGTGAGTTTGGGCAAATCACGTAGGCCCAGCTCTTCAAAGGTACCGTATTTAGGGTTCTAACTTGCATTGAAATCAATGAACATAAGTAGCCTACATACCTCTGAGAATGTGGGCCCAAGTCTCAGTTCTCCATCTGTACAATAGGGCTAATTGTACTTCACTACCTCCCAAGAGTGTTATGAGGATAAATGCCTTAAGAGTGTGAGGAGCTCAGATGCTATGGTAATGGAGCTCATATAAGTGTCTAATCTTGATGGATAAACAGGATCTTTTCCGGTGCTCAGCAAAGTATGCTGGCAAATATAGGATGACAGCTAGGCAGTAGTAGTTGCAAATTTCAGCAGCCCATCTGAAGTAGGCTTGCAGTGCTACTTCCTTGCAACGAGAGCCTCACTGGACTGGATCAGTACTTGTGCTAGGGTGCTGCAGGAGGCAGGGACAGTGCTGGGGGGAGCTTGCAGGGATGACAGCCCCCCCAAAATGTACTTTAGCATCTCACTCTGCCCTGTAGCAGCCACCACTCTCCAGCCACCCAGCTCCGAAGGCAAACCACAGAGAGCAGCAGCTGCTGGCTGGCCAGGTGCCCAGATCTGAAGGCGTCAGCAGCGGCAACGCAGGAGTAAACCCGGGCGGGGACTGGGGAGCCTGAGAGCAGCCCCCAGCCCATGTCCGCGCCCACCAGAGCACGCCACCCAGGGCAGGTGGAGGGTTCAGGAGGCTCCCCACAGCTGTCTGGACTCACCCACTCCAGCCTGGACTCCTGGGCCCCCCACCCACAGTTGCTGCTTCCCAAGGGCTCTGCCGGCCCCAGAGCTTGGGTCCCCCTGCCCTAGAGGCTGATACCAGCTGTGAGCAAAGGGCACTGGGGAGCTGTGGAGCAGCAGCAACTCCGGCCAGGAGGTGGGGCCTCAGAGGAGGAGGCATGGCTGGAATTTATCTGAGGTAGAGCAGGGGGCAGGGCCGTGGAGAGGGGCGGGGTCTCGTGGTGAGAGGGGGAACAGCCCACCCAATTTTCTGTCTAGTTCACCTCAGCCCCCCACCGGGAAGAGGCTGGCGGCACTGCTGGCAGGAGGTGGGACTGGTGACGCAGCAAATAGCAATTTTCCGCTCTCAGCGGAACGTTCGGTAGGTGCTGCTGGGAGCTGCACCTTTCTCATGACCCACAAAACCAAAGTCCTGATTCTTAGCAGTAGTTTAAGATCCCATTGAACTGTCTTCAGGACAAGATGCAGTTAGTCCTGGAGTCCAGGCCAGATTCCATCCCATTTAGATTTCTAAATACAAAGGTTATTTGCTCATTAGAAATTCATAGATAAATTCTCTCTGAAATCTCAACTGGAATACAGAATTCTTCACTTTCTGTCCTAAACAGTAGTATGTAAGTGTTGCAGTTCATTGTTAAAGAATTACCCCATTCCACCCCAGAGATGGTTGCATTTCACTGGTGGGTGAAGCATATTGCATATTTTTGTCTAAGGGTAAGATTTTCAACAGTGCCCGCAGGAGTTAAGTGCCAAAATCCCGTTGATTTTCAAGTCAGTCCCACCCTAAAGCATTTTAGGATCCTTGAGAATAAAAGGTGCTGCATATGTATATATGTAAGTAGCTCGTATTACCATGATTATTAAGCCCAAAACAATGATTGTATGAGGGAAAAAACAAAAACAGGCTTAGACTTGTGGCCATATTAAAGCTATGGAACTCCAAATATCATATCAGTCTTGCATGTAAAGTCAACAAAGCTAAAGCAAGCCTTGGAGAAATTTCAAGACCCAGCACCTTACAGTATTTGCCTTTTGCTCGATTCAATGGCAGCTACTGGAGGGCATCAATTAGTGGTGCCTAAATGGGTCTGATTTTCAGAGGTTCTGCTCAGCCTATGTCTGACTTCCTCTCAAGTTAGGGGTTCTCAGCACCTTTGCAAATCAAGCCATCTTGTCTCAAGCTGGGTTCCCAGGAAACTGAGTACCTATGTACTATGGCATTCATTCACTGAAGGGCTGGTCAAAAAGTTTCAAATGAAGCATTTTCCCGTTGGAACATGAGATTTTGTCAAAACTGAAGTTTTCTGTGGGAAACGCTTGATTTCAGCCACATTTTTCATTAGAGGAATTGAAACAAATTGAGCGATTTCCACGTTGAAATTTTTCATTCTGTATGAAGTTCAGCTATTCCTGATGAAATGTCAAAATATCAGAATTCCCCTCAGGATGGAAATTCCATTTTGTGTTTGGGTCTAATGAACAGGTTAGCGAAAAGAGACAGTTTTATTTATTGATTGTAGTATAATGAAAAGTGTAAAGTGAATATAAATGAGTGTATAAATCTAGTAAACACCGTCTCAGTTGAGTGTCACTGTACTTACAGTACCAATAGAGTATGTGTTTGATTCACTTTTAATTTCCATAGAAGTCTTGTCCTCCAAAAACCGCTATACATGGGAAAGTGCCTGGATGAAAACTAATTAAAATTTGGTGGTCTAATTAGTCATGCCATAGCCGAGGTCTATAGCCCTTGCTTGATCTCTGCCCTGCAGGGAATTATATAAACAGAGCTTTGTGCTTTTCCATGTATAGTTAGATTTATAAAGTAACATTCAAATCAGCTTTGCGAGGGGTGGCTTCTGTTTGATCATGGGCTACTACAACGCTCAGCAAACGGACTGCAAAATTTGGAATGTCCCTCTTTGCTGGTAATGACGTTAGATGGAAAAGCCATCTTCAGATGGGGTAGACAGCAAATCTCCCCCAGATATTAAACAGGCCAGACTCAGAAACTGCAGTACTTTTCATTACATGCCTGTTGTCTGTTTGGTTTATATTCAACAAATCAAGTCAAAATCCTACTGAGGCATACATAATGCTCTCGGTAACAGATGCAAACGAGTGCATTAATAAATCATGACCATCATTAGAATTCTTAAACCAATTTTCTGCAGTCAGGCATGCTATTTATTACCAGCCTTGTATTGTTGGGGAGGGGGGATCATTATTTAGTTAGTTATAAGATTTTTTTTTCTTTTCATATTAAATTAATAAAATGGCAGGAGCAAATTCATTTACAAAGGTCACTAACAACACAATGAAGGTGTGGAGCAGACAGTCGACGCAGTGACATGCGAGATGAGTGTCAGGACCCTGGAGCTGATGATGATAAGGGTTACTGGTGAGATGCTGCCCATTGGCAGTTTAGTGTCAAGCGCAAACATAGACGGGGTCTAGGCTGAGATAGTCCTGGGAGGTCTGGCTGAAATGGGCAGGAAGAATGGAATTAGGAATGAACCCAGGAGAAATTGGTGTGCCTCGAAAGGTAACTTGGCTTCAATGTTCTACATTGAGCAGCAGGGGCCAAAGATTTCTGTTCCTCTGCTGGTGTTTCTCCCATCCCTAAGTAGTCCCTCCCCACTGACACAGGAGTCCTCCCTCCAGCCCAGCCTCCATCATGCAAACTGGCCTGAGGCCACCCTTTGCTGGATAAAATGATGGCAACAAAGGTACCTTGCATTGAGCAGTCACCACTGGCCAACACGTGATTGGGGTTAGGAGGTGTAAGTGGTGGGCTCCCGGGACTCAAGCCAGCTGCGTTGTTGCCTGAGCAATTCTAGCACCCATCGTTGTCTCATCTCCTTGCAAGCCCCATTCAATGAGAGGAGGTTGGAAGTAGCCTTCACAGATAAATCACTACCAGCAGTCGTCTTGGAAAGGCTTCCATTTGCCTGATCCCCAGCGGCAGAAGAATGGACTTGAGGCATGGCCCTCATGGTCCAAGCCCATTCAAGTGGTAGAAAAAACAGACCGTGACCTCTCGCAGCTGTAGTAGAAAGAGAACCTGAGACAAGAGACCTGGTATGAGGCCCTGTTCTTGCCCGGTTCTGTGAGCCTGCAATGAGGCAGAGCCTGACATCTGCTCACAGCCTGACTTTTGCTAACGTTGCTTTATATCAGCAAAACTTGACCACTACTTTAGCTCATGCCTCAAGCCTCATACCAGGCCTCATCTCTCAGGCTCTCTTTCTACTACAACTGCCACCCCTATTAGTGATGGATACGATGTGGAGGAGACAGCTGCCACCGACAGCACAGAGCATTCTGCCACAGCAAAGCTACAATCTACTATGTTTGAGGTCTATAAAATCATGACTGGTGTAGAGAAAGTAGATAAGGAAGTGTTGTTTACTACTTCTCCTAACACAAGAACTAGGGGTCACCAAATGAAATGAATAGGCAGCAGGTTTAAAACAAATAAAAGGAAGTATTTCTTCACACAACACACAGTCAACCTGTGGAACTCCTTGCCAGAGGATGTTGTGAAGGCCAAGACCATAACAGGGTTAAAAAATAACTAGATAAATTCATGGAGAATAGGTCCATCCATGATTATTAGCCAGGATGGGCAGGAATGGTGTCCCTAGCCTCTGTTTGCCAGAAGCTGGGAATGAGCAACGGGGGATGGATCACTTGATGATTACCTCTTCTGTACATTCCCTCTGGGGCACCTGGCACTGGCCACTGTTGGAAGACAGGATACTGGGCTAGATGTTCTCAGTGGCGGCAGATGACAGAACAAGGAGTAATGGTCTCAAGTTGTGGTGGGGGAGGTTTAGGTTGGATATTAGGAAAAACTTTTTCACTAGGAGGGTGGTGAAGCACTGAAATGGGTTACCTAGGGAGGTGGTGGAATCTCCTTCCTTAGAGGTTTTTAAGGTCAGGCTTGACAAAGCCCTGGCTGGGATGATTTAGTTGGGAATTGGTCCTGCTTTGAGCAGGGGGTTGGACTAGATACCTCCTGAGGTCCCTTCCAACCCTGAGATTCTATGATTCTATGGACCGTTGGTCTGACCCTGTAGGGCCATTCTTATGTTCTTATATATGTAAGAATCAGTCATAGGTCTGCTCATGAGAATGAGGCATACATTTTTAACGGTGAGGGTAATTAACCATCAGAACAATTTATCAAGGGTTGCGGTACACTCCACCTCACTGTCAATTTTTAAATAAGAATAGGTGTTTTTGTAAAAAAAAACCCTGCTCTTGTTCAAGCAGGAGTTAATTTGGGGAAGTCCTATGGCCTGTGTTATAGAGAAGGTGAGACTAGGTGATCACAATGGTTCCTTCCAGCCTTAAAATCTGTTGAAACTCCACCCAAAGCTCCGAATGCCTTGCAAATACTGGAACTCAGTCGAAGTTGACCAGCGCAGCCACACTTCTTCTTCCCCCAACCTGGTAACAAGGCTTGCACCTCCTAGCAACTGTGAAAAGAGGATCGGTATTTCAAGTGCTGGTGTATTATCCCTACAGAAGAAGGCATGCTATAAATGGGCAAAACTAAAACACTTCCTGAAGCTCTCCCTGTTGTGCCTAGACATTGCTGCTGATCTGATCTTTATGGGATGCTGCATGGTAAAGCAGCAGAAGGGAGGGGAAGATCCTTTCGCCCCCTGGATTAAGCATATATATGACATATTCCAGCAGTGCTTCCTCCTCAGAATGCACATTTCTGAAATTACCTAAATACGCATATATCTGAGTAGGCTGGAAAGGCTCCATCTGGCTGGTGGAGACGCAGCTGAGGATTTCTTAGTAAATGTACATTTTTTTTAACTGGTGGCCCTTATGGTCTGTCAAATAAATACATATTTTGACCAGCGTTGCAGCATGCATTATTTACTCCACTGACATTAACAGCTTTCTGGAGCTGCTCTGGGAGCTGCAACAAGGCACCAGCGTAATTTAGAGCAGTGGAAAAATTAGCAAATGGATCCTTGACGTGATACCTCATAACAGCTTCCTTGTGTCAACTCGTGGTATGGAGTCAGGAGTGCATGGATAATAAGCAGGATCTGATTTTCCAACATTGGGATGCATGGAACACTTGCCCCACTGTTGAAGATGATCAGAAGCTGCTGTTGTGTCGAGACTGAATAGCTAAATGGAGCATGTCCTAGAAATAATTCCTTTTGAAAAGCAAGCCTTGTTTGCTAGATTTTGAAATACATAAGAGGCCAGATGTTCAAAAGGGCTCAGCACCAATCAGAACAAGGCAACACATAAGGAACTGAACGCTTCTAAAAGGCTGACCTTAAATGAACGTAATTACAAGGATGGCTTTCTGAAACCTAAGTCTGAGTCCATCAAGAGAGGAGTTTTCTGGCTAGTCTTTCCTGGCCTTTTCCATAGAGTTCAGTTTCTACTTCCAAGCAGCCACCCACTAGACTCCACAACCCATTGTGAGTACTGAGAACTCTGGCCCAATGCTTTTATTGGACAATACGATACACTATGAACTTCTCTGCACGGTAAAATGGTCCCAGGCTCACCCACAAGGCCCTCTGCTGTGCTGCCTCTGGGGAATCTGTATGTAAAATCCGTTTTGTTGTTTCCCCGTCCTTGACCTCTCTCTGCCTGTCCATCCATTCAATATGAGCTGCTCCAGGCAAGGACTTCTTGGGTGCCACTGCCAATAATAATAAATATAATAGATTGCTGAGGTTGGTGCAGTGTACAACGTACACACTACACAGCTAAAAGTCCGTGTGGTCTAGTGGATCGTCCCAGACCAGTGCTCTTATGGGAAGTGTGGTCTAGTCCCAATTCTCCTAGTGGCCTGCTGGGGGACCTTGGACAAGTCACTTGAACCTCTCTGTGCTCAGTTTCCCCATCTGTAAAATAGGGATAATAATACCGCCCTCCTTTGTAGCGTGCTCTGCAATCTACTGATGACAAGTGCCGCGGAAGGGCTAGGGATTATTCTCAAGATGTGTGGCAGTGGTCACTCAGCGTCAGGCTGATCAGCTCCACTTGCAGAGCAATTCCATTGTAAAGGAGTCATCGCTCTGTTTTACTCTGCAAGCGACGCCCGGGGGCTTTGCCTTTTCATGGCATGACCCACAGCCAGGATCATCTGCAGAGCCGGCCGGCGGCTCGTGCTAAGGGGTGTTTCCGCGACCTACAAAGCCACATTTACATTGTAAAAGCGGGAAAAAACTATGCTGATTTTGTGCAGCATCTATTATTTTTAGGGCTAGATTGGCTCTGGCCCTTCAAGGATGGCCAAGAAGGGAGCACAAAAGTGTCCTCCCTTGCCCTTCCAGCAGACACCACTGCACTTCCCAGAGTACAGACAGTGCTTTTTCCTAACCCCTGGGAAGCAGTAGCCACCTCAGTAGGGTTGAGGGGTAGTAATGAGGGCTAGATACAGGAGAGAGCACATCCTACTAATGGGTGATGTAGCATGTCAATTTCCAACTCCAAGCACTGAAAAATGGTGAGTTGAGCCCCCTACCCAAAAAATCATGAGATTTGGCTTAAAATCTCAAAGGCTTTACAAAAAATAAGATTTAGGGGGGTTGTGGTGTTTTTTGTTTTTGCTATCAGGTATTGTAGCTCCCGGGGGGGGGGGGGGGTGTCAGATTTTCAAGCTTTTCCCTGAAACCACAAGTGCTAGAAACTTACCTTTAAAACAAAAATGACAGCCGAGAGTCTCATAACATCACATGACTCCAGGAGTTGGGGCTTTAAGAAAAGTAGGAAATATCACAAGACTCCCCATAAACTCGTGAGAGTTGGCATTGCTGATGCTTCCCTGCCTTTGTAAAACTGGACTGGACTAGAAAATACACTGTTAGACAACCCAGTCCTGCTTTGACCCCTCACGGGATGGACAAACTGATTTAACAGCAAAGACCCATTTCTAATGTCTTTGACTTTGTAAAGGAATGATGGCCCAGTAGTCAGCAGCCCTAGTCTAGGACATGGGTCCCTGTGCTAGGATAGACTTCCTGTGATATCTTTAGTTTGTCTGTGCCTCATTTTCTCCATCTATAAAATGGGGATAATAGCACTTCCCTACCCCAGATAGGGGTGTTGTGAGGATAAATACATTAAAGATTGTGAGGTGCTTACATATTATGATGATGGAGGTCATACAGGGACCAAAGGTGCTGGAAGGTTACATTCACTTAGGAATAAACTTGGCCTATCTACCCACAGGATAAGGAGTAAGAACCCTGCTTATATCCCCATGTGGGCTACCTAGACCTTGAATGCAGAACCATGCACCCGCTTGCTCCCTCAATGGAGAAGATGGGCAGCAATTGGGTGAGAGATAGTGGGGTATTGGCTCCACCCCCTCTCCTTGCTGGCTGGTCTGGGGGGAGTGGTAATTTCTGCTGATACAGGCCAGCAGTAAATTTCCACCCAATTGTGACTGTGTGTCTGAGGTGGGGCTGCATCCGGAGTGGTGGTGTTTACGTATCATCCTTTGCTGAGGGCTGTGATTAACGTGACAATCAAGCCCTTACCCAGAAATCTGGAAAATGCCAGCGCACAAAGAGGGTTTGTTTCTTCTGTCGTAAATCAACACGACGTTTTCGTTTCATTTTATTTAAAAAAAAATTTTAAATGCTAGGCAAATTTGAACAGAAATGATTTGACTCAGGCTGCTTTAGATCTACCTTCCGTGGGTTCAAGAGAGAATGAATAAACCTTTCGTGTATGGATGCAGTTGTCTCGTTGAACTGTGAATAATTTCACACAATCCAGTTTTGTCAAGAGTGGGGAGGAAAAAAGGAAGACATTTATATTAGCACCATGACGCCACATTTGTGCATCTCTTTGTACATTACCATATTTATAGCTTTAAAAATACTTAGAAGGCTGGAATTGATACCGATTGCCTTAAATTTCTACTTATTTTTGTGTCTTTATCCCAGCAAATCTCTCTCTCATTCATTTTAAGATTGGATGATGGTCAAAATCAGTGAATGGGGTGAGTTTAAGCTTAGGCTGGTGTCACAGACATGGGGCTGAACCCACCTCCCCCTAAAGAGCCAGCCTGACATACTTTGCTCACCTGCCCAGGTGGAGAGAATGAGTAGTGTCATGGGACAGGTGGCTAAAATCAGGCCTCTGGAGTGTAGATAAGAGAGACCTCTGGAGTGTAGATAAGAGAGACCTCTGGAGTGTAGATAAGAGAGACCTCTGGAGAGTCAGGAGAGGTTCCAGGCTGGAAGTCCTGGGCGCTGTTGTTTGCTAGGGAGTGAAAGGGTGGCGTGAACACTTCTATACAAAGAATCATCTTAGACACAAGCGACAGGGCGTGGGGAGTGCAGAGAGCCAACACCTGCTAGAAAGGCAAGAGCGTGGGGAGCTGGTAGGCTGAAGGAAAACCCTTAGCTGGAAGTTTTGGTTTTTTTCCTTTTGAACTTTACGTTAATACACCAGACCCCAAGCATGGATGTTACTGGACATGGGAAAGTCTTCTGTGAGTTATTGAGGAGCCCAAGAGGTGAAACTGAGGCAGCAGAGAGCTTGGACTCAGACCAGATAAGGCAACATGGTGACAGCTGGTTTGGATCTAAGTCCCACTTTATCTGACCTCCAAATGTTGTTGTTTTTAATGTGAGTAGGTTATTATTAATTATCTTCATGCCAATAGTGCCTCCAACAAAAATCAGGGGCACGTTGTGTTAGGTGCTGTACAAACACGTAATAAGGGATAGTCTCTGCTCTGACAAGTTTACAATCTAAATAGACAAGACAGAGTAAAAGGCAGTTTGATTGTCTCCACTTTACATATGGGAAATACAGAAACAGATAGGTTACATAAACTGCCCATGGTTATGCAGGAAGTCAGTGGCAGACCTGGGAACCGAATGGCAGACACACATGTCCCACTTTTCAGTGCATTAACCACAATACCACCTTTTTTGTTAAGAGGAAGGATGGTTCAGTGGTTAGGACACTAATGGAGCCTTGTAAAATGAGGAGGGGGGGGGTGTCACTTCCTTTATCTGCCACAGACCTCCCGTGTGATCCTGGACAAGTCACTTAGGGCTTGTCTACATCAGGGCTGTGGGGGTGTTAAACCAGATTGATTCCATGTGCATTATTTAACTTTTGGTACATAACCCTCAGTAACAGCATGCACACTGGATGCTGTTTCTTCTTTCAGTTCACGTCGTTGTGTATGCATGGCAGCAACTCACTGCATACGAAGAGTGGGGCATTCCTGGAGGGTAGCAATCGTCCTTTGCTGCGCTGCTCAGCAGAGTGCATTCTGGGAAAAAAAATCACTTTGCATTTTGGGATGCACAGCAGAAGCAAGGCAGGGTGATTTTTTTTAAAATCCCATGGTTCCTTCCCAAGCATGCTAGCACCAGAGTCAAATTGTATCAGCCAGTATGGACCCAAGATTGCTGTGAATACGTACGGGCAGCTTGGGCTGTATTTCAGACTCAACATTGGAAGTATTCAGGGCGACAAAATATTCAGGATTTAGCTGGATACAAGAAAAGTGGCAATGTCATTTGGGTACTTCTTCCTGGTCCGGTCTGTTTCAAGGCCACCGTAGAGGCACATTTGTCTCACTGGATTCTAGGGCGCCAGGGGATGGTGGGGGTGGCATCTGCCATGGTCACCCAGAACAGAAGCTAGCACAGCAGTAGAGCACAATAATAATAATTAGGGCTGTCAATTAATCGCAGTTAACTCGGGCAATTAACTTAAAAAAATTAATCGCGATTAGAAAAATTAATTGTAATTAATTGCACTGTTAAACAATAGAATACCAATTGAAATTTATTACATATTTTTGGATGTTTTTCTACATTTTCAAATATATCGATTTCAATTACAACACAGAATACAAAGTGTACAGTGCTCACTTTATATTATTTTTATTACAAACATTTGCACTGTAAAAATGATAAAAGAAGTAGTATTTTTCAATTCACCTCATACAAGTACTGTAGTGCAATCTCATTATGATGACATGCAACTTACAAATGCAGGTTTTTTGGTTACATAACTGCACTCAAAAACAAAACAATGTAAAATTTTAGAGCCTGCAAGTCCACTCAGTCCTACTTCTTTTTCAGCCAATTGCTAAGACAAACAAGTTTGTTTACACTTACGGGAGTTAATGCTGCCCACTTTTGAATTACAATGTCAGCTGAAAGTGAGAACAGGCATTCACATGGCAGTTTTGTAGCTGGCATCGCAAGATATTTACATGCCAGATGCGCTAAAGATTTGTATGCCTCTTCATGTTTCGCCCTTCACTCCAGAGGACATGCTTCCATGCTGATGATGCTCATTTAAAAAAAAAAGTGTTAATTAAATTTGTGACTGAACTCCTTGGGGGAGAATTGTATGTCTCCTGCTCTGTTTTACCCGCATTCTGACATATATTTCATGTTATAGCAATCTCGGATGATTACTCAGCACATGTTTGTTTTAAGAACACTTTCACTGCAAATTTGAAAAATGCAAAGAAGATACCAATGTGAAATTTCTAAAGATAGTTACAGCACTTGACCCAAGATTTAAGAATCTGAAGTGCCTTTCAAAATCTGAGAGGGATGAGGTGTGGATCATGCTTTCAGAAGTCTTAAAAGAGCAACACTAAGATGCGGAAACTACAGAACCCGAACCACCAAAAAAGAAAATCAACCTTCTGCTGATGGCATCTGACTCAGATGATGAAAATGAACGTGCATCGGTCCGCACTGCTCTGGATCATTATCAAGCAGACCCGACATCAGCATGGACGCATGTCCTCTGGAATGGTGGTTGAAGCATCAAGGAACATATGAATCTTTAGTGTATCTAGCATGTAAATATCTTGCGATGTCGGCCACAACAATGCCATGCAAACGCCTGTTCTCACTTTCAGGTGACATTGTAAACAAGGAGCAGGCAGCATTATCTTCTGCAAATGTAAACAAACTTGTTTGTCTTAGCAATTGGCTAAACAAGAAGTAGGACTGATTGGACCTGTAGGCTCTAAAGTTTGATTGTTTTATTTTTGAATGCAGAGGTTTTTTTGTAGATAATTCTACATTTGTAAGTTCAACTTTCATGATAAAGAGATTGCACTACAGTACTTGTATTAGGTGAGTTGAAAAATACTATTTCTTTTGTTTTTTACAGTGCAAATATTTGTAATAAAAATAAATATAAAGTGAGCACTGTACACTTTGTATTCTGTATTGTAACTGAAATTGATATATTTGAAAATGTGGAAAACATAAAAACAATATTTAAATAAATGATATTCTATTATTGTTCAACAGCGCAATTAATCGTGATAATAATAATACTCAATTGTAAAGATAGATCCTTACATGCCAAAATCCCCTCAAGAGAATCTTCTTCCTCAGACCCAGCCTGGGTTTCTGGCTGGGAATCAGGCTTGGCTGCTGCGTAGTGGGAATTGGGCTCACCTCCTATCTGGCTTTCTGGGGCCAACTCTTCACTCCTCTCGCTCATCCTCTGATTCTTGCTGGATGTCCTCAGGATTCTGTGAAATTCTGGCCCCATGCCAGTTCTTAAATGGGGTAGGAGACATCTGGGCAACTTGACATGAGAGAAGTGGAGGACTCACAGGTAAACAGACAAGTCAGTAATGGTCATCCACAAAGTAATATGGAATAGTAGCTAGAGGACCGACAAAGTAGCATACAGCCACATTACGAGCACTCGAAAAACAACCGAACTAACTCAGCTTGCAGCAAACTTAGTTCACTCTGAAAGCAGACTCCAGAGTTCACGATTAAATATGGAGTTAGTGCACGACAACAAATTTTGTCATGTGTACATGAGTGTTTTCAAACCGGTTTCACTTCACTTAAGCCGGTGTAACCCTTCCCCTTCACTCCTGTGTAGACAAACCCTTAGTCTCTCTGTGCCTCAGTTTCCTGCCTGTAAAACGGAGCTAATAGCACTGCCCTACTTCACAGTGGTGTGAGGATGAATACATTAAAGGCTGCAAGGCGCTCAGATACTATAGTGATGAGGGGCCAGATCAGTACCTTAGATAGCTGGAAGGGGAGTAGTTGGATGAAATGGTCTCACTTTTGGTAAATTTCTAACCCAGCCCTGGAGACTCAAGAACAGTATCTGCAAAGTTCAGCTGCTGTGCAGGCTTCCCTCAAGTTGCTTCCACCTTAGCCCGGAAGGTGAGGGACATGACATTTGAGCCTCCGTCCCATTCGCTGCTTAGATTCTTTACTAAGAATGAGACCTCAATGCAGTGACAAATGATTAACTTTCACTGTATCTTCAGTATTCTGTCCACACATTACAATGTAAGGAAGCACTTCCAGTATCCACAGAAACCTGAAGTGGGGTTAGCAACGATATTTCTGTAAGGCAATGCTTTCTCTGTGATTATGCATTAGATTAGTTCCTGTGCCCTGCTGAGAAAGGGTATTCAGTTTAGCATATGGAGAAACCAAATAGGGGGGCAAGTGCTAGCCTGAGGGTTAGAGGAGCTCTTAATTCCTTCCATTTCTTCCATTCTTCTTTATACCCGAGTTGGTTAGGGTGCACATGGGAGAATTGGTATAGGATAAAGGGCGGCCAAAAGAACTGAACTTCTCAATTGCTGGATGGTGCAGTATTTCTATGTTTGTAGTATATTAAGAACAGCTATGCTGGGAGACACCAGTGGTCCTTCTAGCCTTGAATGGTCTATGCCCACTGGGAAGGGGTTGAAAATGTTCAGCCATAGCATGAGCAGTAGCATGAGTCCTCTCCATGCTGCCCCACCAGCATTCCTCAGCCTTGATATGGAGGCACCATCTCTAGGAGTCAAAGGAAGTTCAATCCCAAAAGTCCATGTAGTCAACGTCCCTGCTACGCCTGCCACTAAGGGGTTGTGTTGCGTTTGGTGGTGCTGGTGACGTGGATGCTCGTACCTTAGCAAGCCCTATTATCCATTCTTCTGTTACACTGTAATATCTCTTTCTCTCCTGCCCTTGTCTTGTGGCTTTTCCCAGCCTTACGGCTGTTCCACCTTGTGCTGTGATATTGCCAGACTGCAGGACTGGGCTGGGTTGAATAGCTGAATAGGAGACTATAGAAATGCAAAGTATCCTTAGTCCCTTGAATGCTACTTCCTGTTTTACTGAAGACCCTGGTTCAAGAGAGGCCTTGTGGTCCAGTGCACAGGGTACTGGACATGGTAACCAGGGTTCTACTCCTGATTCTGCCATTGACCTGCTGCGTGATGTTGGGTATATGACCTCCCCTCTTTGTGTCTCTGTTTCCTGTCCCACCCTTTGTCTGTCCTGTCCATTTAGACAGGACAGGAACTTTCTCTCACAAGACATGTATTAGAATGCCTAGCGTAATGGAGTCCTCTACCCCTCTGTATTTTGTGTTTTGCAGCCAGACAGGCTTCGCCTGCATTCTAGATTGAAGAAACATAAATGAGGGGGAGCCTCAGATGAATGAGGCAAGTTAACTTGTTTGCCTGGTTACTTCAATGATGAAGGGTTGCAGACGGCTCACTACTGAGCCAGGTAATTATAATGCATAAAACAACCCAGCTATAACGCAGCCGGTGCCAAGAAGGAATCGACTCGCGGCTCTTGCGAGTATCTCCGCTGTGTTATTCCAGGCATTTGAGGAGGCGTCAGCTGTCGGGGAGTGTTTCTTAAAATGGTGATTGGAGGATCTTTCCTTTTGCAAATGGCCTCCGAATGCATCAGGACAGCTGCCTGGGATACACCTCATTTAGCTGCAATTGTCTCTGCTATGTTTATGACCCTCCCACTACCGTGCAAGCTACAGCCATCACTTATAGTCTCATTTGCCTAACACGGTGTTAAGATGCCCTTCCAATGCTTTGCTGTGTTTCCTTCCCCTTCCTCTTTGCTGTGGTTGTCATCATATCTGAGATGCTAAACCTATCTCTGAACAAGCTAAGCACCTGTGTCAAAGATTGTTTGCTGAAGGGTGCTCTGTCTGCTGTTTACCCAGCAGCTTCCCCACCCTATTTAATGACACTGTTGGGGATACAGGGTGTAGTCTATAATGCCTGATTCATTATATTTAATAGCTGCACATTTTGGACTCTGGAAAACTGGCCAGGCATATGGAGCACATTAATTTGCTAGTGAGATCTGCCCTTCTTACACAATGAACACCACAGTCTGCTCAGATTAAACCAAGGATCTGCAAGCTTTGGCACGCGGCCTGTCAGGGAAATCCACTGTTGGGCCAAGTGCAGAGTCCACAGGTTCAGCCGATTGCAGCTCCCACTGGCCATGGTTCACCGTTCCAGGCCAATGGGGGCTGCAGAAAGCGGCGTGGGCCAAGGGATGTGCTGGCCACCGCTTTCTGCCGCCCCCATTGGCCTGGAACGGCGAACCGCAGCGATCGGCCGAACCGGTGGATGCTGCAGGTAAACAAACCATCGCGGCCTGCCAGCGGCTTTCCCTGATGGGCTGCGTGCCAAAGGTTGCCGATCCCTGAATTAAATCATGGGAAGCCAGAGGTGTGTTCAAAACCCTAATCCGGAGCTTAGTTTAGCCGCTGGGACTATCTCTGTAATGCATGCTGGGAGTCCCATGCCTGTGGTGCATCATGGGAGATGTAGGCTGGCCAAGGAGTCCAGCCCCTAGGGGAGAATGGGAGCACCAGGCGCTTGAACTCCATCTCCCATGAGGCACTGCAGCAGCTCAGCTAGGCAGAGATGGATATTGAACAGATCTGAAATGAAATGCTTTGATTCAATTTTCCTGTTTGCTCTCTTCATCTCTAAAGACATCCACATATGAAACACCTTAATGGTTTCAAATGAATTTCTCCTTGAGCCGCTGTGTCTTTGGGGTTCAAATGAACTCACCCTGAAGGGATAAAAACCGATGTGAAGCAAGGAGACAAATTTTCATTGAGCACTGCAAATGGAGGACTCTGGAATATATATAACTCTAGAAATGGGCTGATCATATATATTTCATGGTCTTAAAAGCTGTTTAAAGATTTTATTGTATTGTCGTGGTTGGTGTTTTAATGAGTATGTTGATTATGTAGTTAGAGAAATCAGCGCTTTGAAAATAGGTTGGGGGCGCTTGAAGTGGGCCCATAAGCAGTTTTGGTTGCTTTGCTGAGATCTGTCTGAACATGAATCATAGAATCATAGAATATCAGGGATGGAAGGGACCTCAGGAGGTTATCTAGTCCAACCCCCTGCTCAAAGCAGGACCTAATCCCAACTAAATCATCCCAGCCAGGGCTTTGTCAAGCCTGACCTTAAAAACCTCTAAGGAAGGAGATTCCACCACCTCCCTAGGTAACCCATTCCAGTACTTCACCACCCTCCTAGTGAAAAACTTTTTCCTAATATCCAATCTAAACCTCCCCCACTGCAACTTGAGACCATTACTCCTTGTTCTGTCATCTGGTACCACTGAGAACAGTCTAGTTCCATCCTCTTTGGAACCCCCTTTCAAGTAGTTGAAAGCAGCTATCAAATCCCCCCTCATTCTTCTCTTCTGCAGACTAAACAATCCCAGTTCCCTCAGCCTCTCCTCATAACTCTCGTGCTCCAGCCCCCTAATCATTTTTGTTGCCCTCCGCTGGACTCTTTCCAATTTTTCCACATCCTTCCTGTAGTGTGGGGCCCAAAACTGGACACAGTACTCCAGGTGAGGCCTCACCAATGTCGAATAGAGGGGAACGATCACGTCCCTCGATCTGCTGGCAATGCCCCTACTTATTCAGCCCAAAATGCCGTTAGCCTTCTTGGCAACAAGGGCACACTGTTGACTCATATCCAGCTTCTCGTCCACCGTAACCCCTAGGTCCTTTTCTGCAGAACTGTTGCCTAGCCACTCGGTCCCTAGTCTGTAACAGTGAATGGGATTCTTCCATCCTAAGTGCAGGACTCTGCACTTGTCCTTGTTGAACCTCATCAGGTTTCTTTTGGCCCAATCCTCTAATTTGTCGAAGTCCCTCTGTATCCTATCCCTACCCTCCAGCGTATCTACCACTCCTCCCAGTTTAGTGTCATCTGCAAACTTGCTGAGAGTGCAGTCCACACCATCCTACAGATCATTAATGAAGATATTGAACAAAAACGGCCCCAGGACCGACCCTTGGGGCACTCCGCTTGAAACGGGCTGCCAACTAGACATGGAGCCATTGATCACTACCCATTGAGCCCGACGATCTAGCCAGATTTCTATCCACCTTATAGTCCATTCATCCAGCCCATACTTCCTTAACTTGCTGGCAGGAATACTGCGGGAGACTGTATCAAAAGCTTTGCTAAAGTCAAGGAATAACACATCCACTGCTTTCCCCTCATCCACATACCCAGTTATCTCCTCATTGAAGGCAATTGGGTTAGTCAGGCATGACTTGCCCTTGGTGAATCCATGCTGACTGTTCCTGATCACTTTCCTCTCCTCTAAGTGCTTCAGAATTGATTCCTTGAGGACCTGCTCCATGATTTTTCCAGGGACTGAGGTGAGGCTGACTGGCCTGTAGTTCCCCGGATTCTCCTTCTTCCTTTTTTTAAAGATGGGCACTACATTAGCCTTTTTCCAGTCATCCGGGACCTCCCCTGATCGCCATGAGTTTTCAAAGATAATGGCCAATGGCTCTGCAATCACATCCGCCAACTCCTTTAGCACCCTCGGATGCAGTGCATCTGGCCCCATGGATTTGTGCTTGTCCAATTTTTCTAAATAGTCCCAAACCACTTCTTTCTCCACAGAGGGCTGGTCACCTTGTCCCCATACTGTGCTGCCCAGTGCAGCAGTCTGGGAACTGACCTTGTTTGTGAAGACTGAGGCAAAAAAATTATTGAGTACATTAGCTTTTTCCACATCCTCGGTCACTAGGTTGCCTCCCTCATTCAGTAAGGGGCCCAAACTTTCCTTGACTTTCTTCTTGTTGCTAACATACCTGAAGAAACCCTTCTTGTTACTCTTAACATCTCTTGCTAGCTGCAACTCCAAGTGTGATTTGGCCTTCCTGATTTCACTCCTGCATGCCTGAGCAATATTTTTATACTCCTCCTTGGTCATTTGTCCAATCTTCCACTTCTTGTAAGCTTCTTTTTTGCATCTAAGATCAGCAAGGATTTCACTATTTAGCCAAGCTGGTCGCCTGCCATATTTACTATTCTTTCTACATGGCATTGGGTTCCTGAAAGAAGGGTGCAAACTGAAATGATAGCCCAGTTATCATCCATGAAATGAAAGCCTGATTAGTGAAGCTGTAACACAGCCTGAGACAGCTAAGCACCCCCTACCTCCCCAGCCCTGATTTACAACCCCCTGAAAACAGACAATTCATGTGGAAAGTGATGACAAACCCATAGATGTAGCTGGGAACCCTGCTGCTACTAAACACGAATCTCTTGTGGAAAGAGAAGCCTGCTTTGTTATCACAGAGCACAGCTGATCATTACTTTTAGATCAATAGCTGGTGGACCTGCCCGTAACTTCCACCGAGGCGGACAGACGTCATTCAATCTAGATCCGTTATTGAGGGATTGATGGCAACTATGCAACTAACACTTTTGCTCCTTGCTTTCAGCTACTGGCCCCACGGTGTAGGTAACATTTTGTTCCTGGGCAAATACACTTACAATAAATCACATTGTGGTATAGGAAAAGATACACTTGGAGGTTGTTACCTGCTATTTCTTTGTGTGTGTGAGAGAGTGTTTTGGGGTATTTTCATTACTTTGTGGTCCTGAAAACAGACTTGAACCCACCCCTAAAGGACTTCAGTAGGATTTAGACACATACGCAGACTGGGCCACTAAGAGGTGCATACCATTCGATGCGTCTAAAGGGGAAGTTACGCTAGGCCAAGCTATACCCAAGAAGCAATCCATTCAGGGAAGGGGAGCCATTTCTACAGGCTACATTCAGCAGGATTTTCTCAAGAGAAGGCTGCCGATTGCCAAAAGTCAAGCAGGCTCTTTCCAAAGAGGCCAAAGTAGAGCCATTATTTTTAAGTCTAGAGAAAAGGTATTAAAACGTAACAATGCTTTTTGGGAGAGTCAGAGTGCACTTAAAGTATTGCACTGAAAGACGCAGGAAATGGAGGAGGAGGGAGGAGGGAAAAGGAAGATATTAGCCCTTAACAGGATGAGAAGACTAAAGGGTAGATTTTCTCTGGTTAAGGAACAGAGAGGGGGCTGTTTAATCTCACAAAGAAGAAAAAGCTATAATCAGAGCCGGCGCCAGGCATAAGCAGACTAGGCAATTTCTTAGGGTCCCAAGCAGCCCCCTATTTGCTTTTTATTATGAGGACTTGCCTGTTTTTGTACTGGGGGAGCAAAAATATTCCTGCTTAGTGCCCCCAATGGGCTCGCACCGGCTCTGGATACTGAGAGAAAAGATGGACATTTTTAATATACACAAAAAGAAGAACAGGAGTACTTGTGGCACCTTAGAGACTAACAAATTTATTAGAGCATAAGCTCTAATAAACATATATATGTTCCATTCTATATGCATCCGAAGAAGTGGGCTGTAGTCCACGAAAGCTTATGCTCTAATAAATTTGTTAGTCTCTAAGGTGCCACAAGTACTCCTGTTCTTCTTTTTGCGGATACAGACTAACACGGGCTGCTACTCTGAAACCTGTTAATATACACAAGTAACTAACGATGAAAGAGTGGGAAGGAAGCAGGGATAGGAATCATAAAATCTGGGGGTTTGGTGAGAATAGATTCCCAAAATTTAGGGGTAGATCCCCTGGGGTGATGCAGCGGCTCTATTCTAGCCAGTGTAATCTGGCTACAAACCTGATTTACCTGAGACCTGGAGGATTGTCCCAGCGTAGGACTGATTTACCAGTGGTGCGGAACCGTGTAAGGGCTCTTGTACCACACACACTTCTTGCTGCTAGAAGAGCAGGGAAAAGGGGACATGTGTGGGTTTCCCCTGGTCCATGCTGAATATTGACCACAGTTTCAGACCCTTTGGGCTCTCCACAGCTGGTATCTATTAGAGCAGCACTCAGACTGCTCTCTCATGTTATAGGATGGGATGCGCCAATTTTACAAGCCTACAGTTTGGTGGGTTTGTCCACCGTAGTGGTGAGTCAGGGATTGGCTGACTTCAGCTGTCACCCATTCTAAAGCACTAAGCGGTGAGAGCAGGGCTGGTCTTTTTTCTAGTTTTACACCCATCTGACCAACAGTCATATTTGCCCCAGTGCATCAGCTGAATTTAGGGTGACCAGATAGCAAAGGCAAAAAATCAGGACGGGGGTAATGGGTGCCTAAAAAAGACAAAGCCTTTTGGCACGGTCCTAACAATATCTAGATGTCTGATCACCCTAGCTGAATTATGTTTAACAAATTAATTTCAATTTTTGGATGTTTATCTATCCTGCTCCTGCAAAAACTTAGGAACGTTTTGCTCAATGAGGACCAGTCACATCCATGAAGTTACTCACATGAGTGTTTGCAGGCTCAGCGTCTGGGTTCTCCAAGCAGCACCCATCACCCTAGTATCTGAGCATCTCCTAAGAGTTATGACCATTAAAAGCCATTCAATAAATCACTGAATATAGAGATTGCTGTTAATGCCATTTTGCCAAACTCTTCTTAGTTTCCTAGGCTTGTATACCCTCGCAATCTCACTTAGCCTTGATTACGACTTGGTAACCTAAAAGTTAGGTGAATCCAGGATTACAAATCCTACACGGATTTTAAAGTAATTTTAAAGAAAAAATAACTTTTTTTAAAAATCTGGGTGTTGTGCTGTGTGGTAATCCCAAAGTGTCACGTGAAGACGGTATCTGAAAGGCTCCCCAAGGCTTGCAATTCAGAATTTCAATGAAGTGGTGCAATCCACTTCATCTAATGGAAATCTTGTGCAAGCGAACGTTCCCAGTTATCCTGCTTAAAAATGAATCCAATACTCTTAGGAAATTATCTTCCTAGGCAGTTATACATGTGAGAGCACTGCTGAGCACAGCAGGGGCTGGTTTGATGGCTAGTACATTATACAGGAGAAAGAAGAAGAGAAGGAAAATAATGTATTTCGTCAATTGCCAGTTGCTGGGATTTCAGGATGCTTCCCCGGTTTCCCTCATTTTTACCTTCAGAACGGGTTCACTGTGCCTTAACAAAAGCCTGGTCAGTATTCAGGAAGCTACAGATTTAAATACACATCTCTGTCTCCCGGACTGATCTGTTCCCTATGAACTCATCTGGTATGAATTATTTATCTTTCAGTTTCAACTTTTCAGCATGACTCAGTGTTGGTTGGCTGTTCTCTTGTTTATCGTTTTTCCAATTGTCTTTGGCTTGTGGCTGGGATGGCCCAAGCAACTGCACCAGCCTTCATCTTGGTCATCGCCTGAGATTCAACCCAGGATCTCTAGTGATAGGCCGTGAGTGAAGGACTAGGAGCTGCAGCAGGCACTCACATCTTCAGTGGGTCAGACATAGGAGGAGAGTGTGCAATACAACCTGAACAGAGGGTTACAAGAAGAGTCAGGTCTTCGTTTATTGAGATACAAATTGGGACCTGAATAGCTTTAAGATGAACTGCAGATTTTACTGGACTCTCCTGTACAAGGTTTGTGCGGCAGTTAAGACCTCAAAATAGAAATGAAGTGGGGCTTAAGTGGCGGATAAGCCTTGTGCAGATTTTCGATACGTGGGTGAATTTCACCCTTGCCGAATATGGTTTGGGGAATTCCAAGAAATGGGGTGAAGAGAGTAAAATAATGTACCGCTTATCAAAGGTTTGCTGAAAGATGATACAGAGCCTTGATGCTGCAGTGACTTGAACTATATAGATACCTTGACCCTGCAGAGTCACACTTCTTGTAAAAGAAACTCTCTGTAATACAAACTCAACTCACAGTGAGTTCAGGACTTGATCTAAAGCTCATTGGAGTCAATGGGGATTTTTCAATGGGCTTTGGATCAAGGTCTTACTGAACTGCATGTTGTGGCAAAGACACAGTCTGAAACTTCTTGCTATATTACTAGGAGTTATAGTTGATATACCTGGAAAGAATCACTGCATCTCGGCTTAGCCCAGTACCATGAGCAGGTGCTTATATGCCCCCAATTCAGCAAAGCACTTAAGCGCATACTTTAGCATTAAGCATGTAAGTAATCCTATCCCCATTCAGCAAAGCATGTACCCAAGTCAATGGGACTTAAACACAAGCACTTTGGTGAAGCAGGACTTTTATGAAGAATTTAGGCAACCGACTTCACCTGGTCTCAACTGAGAGGTTGCTACCAGAACCAACTTACGCTGGGGTTCCCACTGCTCATCACATTGGTTCCATACTGCTGAGTACGTACTTTCTTCCTCCCTTGACTATCCCTTTTATTCTTTCCTTCCTTTTCCCTACTCGCTAACCTCACTTCCCAATCCCCATTATTCCACCTGTGTCCCATCACCATGCTTAAGAAAATACCATTCGTGGCACTAAAAGCCACATGCCCTATCCTGCCCCGATCACTGTGTTTGTATGTGCAGCCCGTTCCCCCCTCTTCGGCTGCTTCAGACCATAAACTCTTCCGGGCGGGGCCTGTGCTTTCCTCCGTGCTTGGGAAGTGCACAAGGGGTGACATGATCACACCTGCTTGGGGAACAAATATTTGATAATGGGCACTGCAGTCTAGCAGACAAAGGTCTTAACAAGTTTCAGCAGCTGGAAGTTGAAGCGAAATAAATTCAGAGTGGACATAAGGCACAAACTTTTAATAGTGAGGGTCATTAACCCTTGGAGCCATCTGCCAAGGATCATGGTGAATTTTTAAATCACAATTAGATTGAAAAAATGCTCTAGTTCAAACAGGATTTATCTGATGGAGGTTCTGTGGCCTGAGCTCAGACTAGATGATCATAGAGGTCCCTTCTGGCCTTGGAATCTATTAATCTATTTTGGGCTTTACTTCACTATAGAACAGGTGGGCAAACTTTTTGGCCCAAGGGCCACATCTGGGTGGGGAAATTGTATGCAGGGCCATGAATGTAGGGCTGGGGCAGGGGGTTGGGGTGCGGGAGGGAGTGCGGGGTGTGTGTGTGGGGGTGCTGTGTGCAGGAGAAGGCTCAGGGCAGAGGTGCAGAGTGCAGAAGGGGGTTGAGGTGCAGGAGGGTTGCAGTGTGCAGGAAGGGGCTCAGGGCAGGGGGTTGGAGTGCAGAAGGGGTGCCTGGTGTGGGAGGGGGCTCAGGACAGGGGGTTGGGATGTATGGGGGTGCAGAGTGTGGGAGTTGGCTCAGAGCAGGGGGTTGAGGTGCAGAAGGAGTATGGGGTGCAGCAGGGGGCTCAGGGCAGGGGTTCAGCATGAGGGCTCCAACCCGGCGCCACTTACCTCGAGCGGCTGCAGGGTGGCAGCAGCACGCAGGGTGGCTAAGGCTGGCTCCCTGCCTGCCCCGGCCCCAAGATGCTCCCGGAAGTGGCCAGCATGTCCGGCAGTGGCTCCTGGGGGTAGGGTGGGGCAGGCAGCTTCACCGCGTGCTGCCCTCGCCTGCAAGAACCACCCCCGAAGCTCCCATTGGCCGTGGTTCCCCGTTCCCAGGAACTTCCAGGAGCGGCATGGGGCAGGGCAGGCAGGGAGATGCCTTAGCCCCGCTTTGCCATGGGCCGTAGTTTGCCCTCCCCTGCTACAGAAAATAATAACTAATAATTATAGGTTCAGGGCTGGATACTTTTCAGCTTTGGCTAAAGATTCAAGCTGGTCCTTATTACACCCAAGCCAAGTCATCTGTCTCACCTCAAAACCCATCACCTCACCGCCCCCTGTGATCACCAAACAGAGACAGAAGTCAAAGGGGGCCTCCTTGAGAATGAACACATGTATCTTTAAGAGCTTTTGCTAGGACAATGGCTCTTCCCCTTATTGGCAAACATCCCAGCCACCTTTTCACTTCTGCACAGACCCCAGGGCCTTTCCTGTCTATCTGCTGCGCCTAATGAGGTGCTTACCTGATGTCAATCATCATAACAGAGTCTTCTCTGTGACAGCTTGGGAGGCAGGCGGTACTGCAGCTATCTAGCAAGCAGCACTGCACACAAAAGCACTCTAAAATCAACGAACCAGGAGTAAAACACGAAACAACTTACATTCAGACCTGCATTACGTTCCTCAGCAAGGAACAATCATGCAGACATTAAACCAGAGGCCCACACGGTCATGGTTACTGTTTTACTTTAAATGAATTGTGGGGGCAAAGGAAAGCTTTAGAAATGTCTGCTGTTGTAATGGTGGGGACAGCAAGAAAGAAGGCTTATTTCGTGGAGGCGGTGAGAGTATTTAAAGAGACGCAGTTTGGTGATGTTAGAGAGCTAAAGGGACCACTGGTGCACGCCGTCAGCAATCAAGAGAAAGATGTTTTCATGGTCATTTTTGTGAGTCATTCATAAAATATTGACTCTAGAATGGGGAAAGTCTGTTTGAAATAAAATGCTTATGTCTGTCTGTCTGAGTATGTATGGGTTTTCTATAGTGTCCTTTACTAAGCACATCCCAAGTAGATTATCTATTCATAGGGGGGTCCCTAGTGTGACTTCCTGTAGCTTTTTTTTTTTTGTCTGCTACTGGTTAGAGGAGGCTGTGCTTTCGGGGGAGAATTATAGTCAGTCAGGAAATGATTTTTATTCCTGCAAAAATGTTTTGTTTTCAGGTTATCCTTGAAAAACCCAAACCAAAAATTATTTTTTTATTTTTTGTTTTGGCAACTGAAAACTGAAGTATCTTTGATTTTCAGGTGCGTGTTTGGACAAAAAAAACATTCAGTAGTTCCTGCATCAAGCATAAACACTTTTGGTTGAACTAGAGCACATATTTTAGAAAGATGTCCGGTCTTGCTTTAAGGACTCCAAGTGGTGCAAGTTTGCCACCTCCCATGGCAATTAGTTCCAATAGTTAATTATTCCCCTTGTTAAAAATTTGCATCTTATTTCCCATTGGAACTTTTTTATTTCAGGGTGTAGCCATTGGATCTTTAAATGATTGAATATTATGGACAAGTTGCAGGTAAATTTGCCTAGATGTTAGGAAAGGCATGTTTCTGAACACCCATTCATAGTTATCATGGTTCCACAAGCACACTGACTGTAACTGCAGGCCTAAGCAGTCAAAAATCTACCCTGCTAGGTTCTGGCCTGTACCAAGAGGCTATTACATTTTATTTGTAATACACTGACTTAGTGTGTGGGGTCATGTCTTCCTCTACTGACTGGCCCCAGTGACTTTACCAGTCTATTACTTATAGCTAATAAGCGGGGTGGGGGAGCGTTCAGATCAATCATTTGATAGGTGCTTTTGATGAAGGAAATCTTGGGTTTGAGGCCTGTCAGTGATGATAGTGTCTGTCTGTCTGAACCCATGGTTCATTACATTAAAAAAAAAAGGATCCAAAATTTGCGATTAATTGTTTCTCTGCTTATACTGAAAGAAGCTTATTTTTTTACTAGATTTGTTTTCCCATCATATGCATCTGGGGGCGTATACGAATGTACTGTCTGCAAGGGATTGCCATAATTTCCACTGCACAGGAAGCAGCATTTCAGTTGCAATCTGCTAACTCTCAGCGAAGTATCACATTGTGCATAACAAATTCAACCAGGGCAGAAAAAGGGAAACAACACCATCAGAAATGCTCACCCCAATCTATTCTTCATGTTCAGTTCACTGTGGTACAGATAAATACAGGCTGAGGAGCATGGCCTTTCCTAGTACATGGATTTGTACGGATAGGGTAGCCGTGGACTCATTCCCAGAGTCCAGGATTTCCCCTGGGTTGTCCCTGCCCCCACCTGCATGCCCCTGTCCCCAACAGTGTGCCCTCACACACACAGGGCATGCAAGATCATGGTGCACGAAAGGATACCGTTTTGCAGAGTATGCCACCCTGTTCCCACTGGCATGACCTCACATGCTCCATGCGGGCAAAGTCTAACCGGCGGTGGGAGGGAGGGGGGAAGCAGCATGCTCTGCAAAATGGTGTCCTTGGTGCATCCATGACAATACCAGATTAAACCATGTCCAGTTTTACATCAGTACCAGACAGGGACACACCTTACAAAACCAGGACTGCGCATCTTAAAACCAGACGAATGGCATGCCTAGGTATGGCAGAGCTTAATCAGGAAATGTCTATGTTTTTTCATTCTGGATCAGAACCCCATCTAGTCCAGTATCCTATTTCTGACAATGGCCATTCCATGGAAAGTATAAACAACCCTACAACAGGCTCAGAGGGAGTTTCTGCCTAAATCCCATCTTAAACCCTGAATTGTGAAAGTTCATATCCCTTCCAAAACTCTTGGCCTAATTTAATACATACTATTGGAACTTTGCCTATTCTTTTTATCCATAGAAAGTTCCCGTCCGGTTTTGAATTCCGCCAAACTCTAAGAACAAAAACAAACATTTTGCTTTTCCCCTCAAACCATTAACAACATATTTTGTTTTTTGCCATTGAAGAAAGATTTTTTTTTCACATTACTTTGCAATTCATGCAAAATAAAATCCATCAAAGACCACCCACATTTGTACAAAGACTCTGCCATTGCAATGCGTGCCGATCAAGAGCAGACATTTCATGCTGGAAAAAGTGCTTAACAAGTAAACATGAATAATTCATGAACTGAGGTTAACAACAACAATAAAACTAACAATGCGGGCGTCAAATAATGTCTGTTATTGTTCGTTTTTAACCCCAGTTCAGTTTCTGGGTTTAGTGTCAGGGTGTCTAGTTGTGTTGGTGGCCTGTGATACACAGGTGAGACTAGATGATCAGGTCTTAAATTCCATGACTTTTCTATGACTCTGTTTGTGGACATACGTTTCTTCACGTCATATCACACGCTAAAGACTGTGTGTCACCATAGTAGCCTCCACCAGGGAGATATTAGCCTTTTGGGCCTGACCTATAGAATATGGTTAGGAATTTAGCTTTAAGCAGAGATGGATTAGATGTCAGATAATTAGCTCACCTGTCTTCCCAATGGCATCTCTGAAATACTTGCCTTTCTATAGTCACCATATATTGGGTATCTGAGGCTGTAATGTCACAGCTGGAAGTATCACCCTTAATAGTACTAGTTCCTGAGTGAGACGAGGTGGGTGAAGTAATTGAACCAACTTCTGTTGGTGAAAGAGGCAAGCACAGAGCTTTTCTTCGGGTCCGGAAAAGGTACTTGGAGTGTCAAAGCTAAATACAAGGTGGAACAGATTGTTAAGTGTAAGGTATTAACAGATGTTGCAAGATACCATCCAAAATGAAGTGGGCAATTAGCACCTATGCAGTCATTGGAAAAAGGAAGGTTAGTGGGTTGCAAGTTGTTATAACGAGACATCAAACCAGTGTCTTTATTGAGCCCATGGTTTTGGTATTAAGGCAAGAGTTATGAATTTAAGCTCCCAGGCTCATCTTTTGAAGGGGTTGTGGGCAGGTTTCCTTTGAGGATGAGGACTGAGAGGTCAGATATAGAGTGATACCTTTATGAAAAGTGGTCACCCACTGTTGATATGGTGGTTTTGTCTTTTATCATTTTTCTGTGCGAATTCATTTGAGGGCATAGTGATTGTCTGGTTTCATTCACATTATTGTTGGGACATTTGATGCACTCGATGAGGTACACCACATCTTATAATGATCACGTGTAGAACCGATGGCTCTTGAAAGGTGTGTGGTGGGGGTGGGGGTATTGACCAACGTAACAGTGGAGATACATCTGCAGGTTTTGCGTGGGTTGGGATGGCACGGTCTGTGCTGCTTTGAGTTGGTGTGTGATGAGTGACAGTTATGTGCCTACCAGCAAATATATGGGACTTGTGGCCCCATATTTACAGTTGGTTGAACTGTTTCAGTCTAGCTCTGCCATTAAATAGCTCCAGCCATGCCCCACTTCGCTGAAGGTCCAGGGAGTCATTCTTTAACCTTTAAGAGGGAAAGTTCCCACTGACTTCAATGGAAGTCGGGAGGGGGGGTCTATGCTGTTTGCTTTAGAAAATCCCACTCTTAGCGACATCAGCAAGTAGGTAATATCATCATCGCAGACCCAGGGGATCTTCATTTGCCATTTCTCCTGGCTAACGATGTCCATCAACATATGTTCAGGTTTCAGATCTCCGCCCTGACAACCCCATCACCCTCCTTCATTAAAAAGAACTGGGGGCATCACCAACAGGGAACTGGTTTTTTTCCAGATTGCTTCCATCTTAGGTGTTTCATTGAAATGCTCACCTGCAGAAGTCAATATCAGGACCTGATGACAGTTTATCTTTTAACAATGCATCTGGTAATGCAATCCTAATAATCACAAACACACACAGAGAGAGATCACTTGCACAACCCCTGAATGATACGGTCTGCAGCAGACTAAGATAAAAGGATTATGCAGAGGTGAACGGACAGCAATATGGTGCAATCAATCCCCCGTAATATGCTTCAGAGATCCTGATGTGTCAAAGCATACCCTGTGTGATTTGTTGTGGCTGGGGCTGCTTTGTCAGAAATCCAGTGCAGAAAAGCAGCAAAGAAACCAAACAAATTGGTACACTTCAGAGAACCATAGCTGGAAACTGGGTTATATCCAATAGATTTCATACCATGTGCTTGGTGAGTTCCCATGGTATTAACATTGCCTTTTCACTTACTTGCTACCTTGTGATTTAACAACAAAAATACCCCTCCAAGCTATCCTTTTATCGCTCAAACACAATTAAGAGTGTCCTTATCTAGCTTGTAACACACCACAGTTTCCAGCTTTCTTTATACATCTAGGGCATAGTGAGCGTGCTGAATCAGCCATGCATGCTGTACTTTCCCAGTCACCTGTTCATAGTCCCAATTCTCTCCCCAAACCAATGCACAACATTGTCAAAAGCTGAACTCCCAGCCTAGTGCTCTCAGACACCGATTAATTTTAAAGGGATGCTAGCCAGAGTGATGGGTTCAAACATGCAATGCTGTCCATCACCAGATGTCCCGTTTCTTTTAATGCAAATGCACTTCTCATGGGAAAAGGAGACAATGGAGTATGAAGCTGTGGGTGCTTTATCTGTGAGTTTCCATACTTGCAACTGTTTGGGTTTTTTTGTGTTTTTTTTTTTCCAAGTTAGTCTTCACTCTCAGTTTCCTGGTTTCCTAATCCTGACCCTTTTTTATAGTTACAACATTCTTCCAATGTTCCTTTTTTATGCTTCTGTTACTAAGATGTGTCCTCATCTTAACAAAGCTTTTTTTTTTTTTTTTTTTTTTTTTTGGCATGGGGATCTGGGAATTTCCTTTGTTTTTTTGTCTGTTTGTTTTTTAAATGTTGGAAATGTTTATGGTCCCAGGGCCCCAGGTGTGGAGCAGAGCAGGGTTTCTTCCCTGCCCTTCGACTCCTGCATGGGACCTGGGGAGCTACAGGATGTGTCAGGGAGAGTGGGGCAATGGGTTTGTAATTCCCAGGGAACCTATTCTCCTCCCACAATGTCAGCAAACCTTCTGGCTACTCAGCTACCCAATGAGCCTAACTAGGAACATCAGCTATTTATGCTCAACCAGCATCTGAGGAGCCCATGAAAACTTGTGTTGGAGGTGAGAGATAAGAAAGGCAGAGTCTCATGGGGATACGCAAGGGAAGTAGGGGAAGGAATCTTCTCTCCCCTGACATCCTCTATAGGGTCTTGAGGAGCAACTAGAAGAGGACAGGATGAGCAGAGAGAGTTTCTCTCACCATTCCCCATCTTCTCCTTCCCTTATGCCCGCCAACCCAGAGTTCCACTCTCCAGTCCCCTTTTCTTTTTCTGCCCCGCCTTTCCGCAGATTCCCCTCTTTTGTTCCCCCTTGCTCAAACCTTCTGCTCTTCCACAGTGCCCCATCTCCAGTACCACCTCAAGTCCTTTCCTTCAGTCTTCCCCTTCTCCCTATCACATTCCCACACTCTACCTTCCCACCTCTCCCTCCTGGCGTCCCTTTCTCCAACACTTTCCCCTCCCATCTCCAAGATCACCAAAACATATGTCAAATATCTGCCGAAGGTTTTCCAAATGGATCTGGCACGCATTAGGGCAGAAGTGAGGTTGGTGCTCAGAGGCCGTGGAGATGAGGGCCAGATAAGCACGGAGTTCATCGGATAGAAGTGAGAGACGGAGACACTTCTCCAACTATTGACAGAAAACCTGAAATAAGCAGGGATCCAACTGAGGTTGCTTTATTTGCTTTTTGTGACTGAAAAGGAGTCGTGACGAGATACAAAATATTGGCTGATTTAGAAGCAGTTGAAGCATGCGATAGGGTCTCTAATTCTGTGGTCATACAGACAATGTCAGATAAGTTGAAAGAGTTGGGAAAATATGATTTACTTCTGTAAGGGCCTTGCGTCCTCTACAAAAAAAAACTATTTGCTAAGACTTTTGAATCAAGCTAAATCAGGGCTTAAGATACTGCAATTTCCAAATCTGTGGCATTTGCTAGAATTACACTTCATAGTGTCCGTAATGTTCAAACACATGGTTGATTTCAAACATGCACTCATGGGGCATTATTCAAATAAGCAAGCAAATTAAAGCACATGTGCTTTGCTGTTCGCTGGGATCTAAATCAAATTCCAAAAGTGACTCCTACAGTGACTCAAAGATGGTGGTGCTCAATTATTGAAGCAAATGATGGGGTTTTTTGGCTGTTCAATGTCCCCTTCAATATGTTGTTGCTCCACAAGAAACCTACTGGGGCAAATGGTAATCAGAGCAGAGAAAAAAAATAACATGATTTATTCGTATTGCCAGCTGAAATTTATGGTGGATTTTTCTTTTTGGTCATGTTTTATATTAAGGTTCCATTTCTGAATAATCTATAAAGATTTAATAAATGATTAATGATTAATCAATTGTTATAGAGGCCAATATGTCAATAGGTTGCTCATAACCATGGCCTATTGTCATCTATAGCACCTTCTACTGATGTGCTTATAACATAATGTGCAATATGCAAGCCTGTAACATATCTATAACTAGAGCTAGTTGGAGTTGTGATTTCAGCCGCCTCCTGCTACCATTCTTCTTTATAGGCCAGGTTTCCTGGTCAAACTACATCTCCCATGATGCACCATGATCTCCCATCTTGGAGAGGGGAGAGAATGTATAATGGGAATCCCTGGCCATGGTGCATCAGGGGAGTTGTAGTCAAGGAGAGGATCACAGACAATACAGGTGAGTGGAGATATGAGGCAAAGAAACTTCAACTCCCATAAAGCACTCTGGCAGCATATAAAAATCAAAATATTTTGCTTTTCTGGTGTTTGTCTTTTCAATGAAACATCTACATAGACTCATAGACTTTAAGGTCAGAAGGGACCATTATGATCATCTGGTCTGACCCCCTGCATGCTGCAGGCCACAAAACCCTTCCCTGGACTCTGCCGTTGAAGTCCCCAATCCTGTGTTTCAGTGACTTCAATCGGCAGAGACCCTCCTGCTAGTGGTCCCTGCCCTACATTTTTGTAGACATTTTTATGAAAAATGTTTGTTGATAACCTGTTTTCCATCATCAAACAGGTTGGATGGAAAATTGACAACCAGGCCTGCTTATAAAAACTATGAATAATCTTTATAAACTGGTTATAAATGGAGTCTTAATATAAAGAGTGACCAAAAATAATCTCAGAAATTGATTAAATTAAATAAAATAAAAGAGTAGGAATCTGAAAAAGATCTGTTTCCACCAGCTGATTTTGCCAAATAAGGAATGGACTTGAGCATATGCTTAAATGCTTTGCTTAATCAGGGCCTAGAAGACAAGTAATAGCAGGGGGGTGAAGCAAACAAACAGATGGGTGATTACAGTAACAGGGGGAGGTTTTAGCATAGACTAGCTATGTGCACAATGTGCGCAAAAATCACATAACTATCCCTTCCAGATGACGAAGAAGCACTGGTTGGCTTCAAAGGGGTATGCCACGCATATGCGTTTGATCTTCGCCCACCACCCCCTCTCTGCTCTAACTCCATATCCTCTCCTGGGGAGGAGGGGTTCTTTTAACTGCTGCTGTTCAGTGTTTTAGGAAGGAAAAAGTTCAGTTTCTCAAATGGTTTCACTGTTATGAATTTTGTATAAGAGCTAAAAGGGGTGCATTTTCAATAGCGAAAACCCAGAAGGGAGAAGCGGAAGTTTGTATTATGTCTCTGAACTATTTCTTTCTGCTTGGCCAAGAAACAGGCTCAGTGAAGCATGCAGGCTCCAAGTAGGATGTTTCAATACTGGCCTCCCAAAGGACAGCTCTAAAATAAACTGTCTCTGGCCCGCACTGACAACAGGCTCTGGAGGGAGTGTTGAACTCTTCAGTCATGGTGCCGGAGATTCTGAAGCCCGTGTTCTGTTGCCTTTCCATTCAGAGCACTCATGACCTGTTCTTTTGCCGGGAGGACGCACATACAAGTGATTGGAAGGAGAGCATGTGCTACAACCGCCATTAGGCCTTCTGTACAACCAGCGGTCTGATCTCAAGAGTGCTCACTGTGTTTTGTTGTGCAAAGTGTTGACACATCGGACAAGTCCGAGAATTGGTTTGAGATAGTCAAGGAAATCGCTAAGCTACCCGCGTTGCGGTTTTTCTCATAAATGGTTAGATTCCTCTAGTGATGTTTCCAGGAATTTGCAGGATCTAGCCATTCTGTAAAACGCTCTTCACCCTCTGCTGAGCAGAGCTAAGTCCCAAATAAAAATAAATTAATTAAGCCAACCAAAACCACTGAGCGATTGGTTTGTATTTTTATCCCCATTTTACAGCTGGGGAATCTAGTCACATAGAAGTTAAGTGATTTTATTTGTGGTCACAAAATAGATCCATGGCAGAACTAGATATAGAACCCAAGAGTCCTGACTTCCATTCATTATTCATGGTGTGTGATTGGTAGAATAATTAGTAGTTATGTTTTAAGTCTTGGATCTCAGCTCTGGTCCAATTGTTGGTTGATTTGTCCAGAGGCAGTTCCTTGACCACTGTGTCTGTGAGGCTTCCTCCCCCTTCTATAGGGCAAGGCAGTTCTTCCTGCTCCTCTTCCAGCAATCAAAATAGACAGGCCTCGCCACCCACACCAATTGTGGGTGCTAAGCACTTGAAAATCTGGCCCTAAATGCACTGCATTTTTTAAGGTGGAAAAATAATTCTTGAAGAGAATCTTCAAGTTTCCTGGAGTAGGATGTCTCTGCAGAACATGGTTAACTGGTTGCTATTTATTGAGTCCTCGGTGCCTGTTGTGCAGAATCTCCAAGAGTGGCAAAGTCACGTATTAAAAAAAAAGAGAGACACACACACAAATTATGGCTCTCAGCAGATCAAGCAGCCTGGAGAACAGCTTACAGGAGGGCGACTGTCACCGAATGCCCAGCTGGTGTCGTATCAATATTTTCCTTCATGGAGACACTGGTGGGAGTGTTTAGCGGGGAGGAAAGGCAGTAAACAGGCTGTGCTAGTTTGTGTGGCTGCCCATAAAGAGCTAAATTGCTCAGATACTGTGTTGCAGGGTCCCCTTCTTGACACGTGGCCTTTGGCAGCCCATTCAGCCTGTCTGTCTCCCTTCATTTGTCTGCCTGTCTCCCTCTCTGTGTATGGATATCAGGGGTGGCTCTAGCTTTTTTGCCGCCCCAAGCACGGCAGGCAGGCTGCTTTCAGCGGCTTGCCTACAGGAGGTCCCCGGTCCCGCAGATTCAGCGGCATGCCTGCAGGAGGTCTGCCGGTCCCGTGGCTTTGGCGTACCCGCCGCCGAATCTGCAGGACCGGCGGACCTCCCGCAGGCAAGCCGCCGAAGGCGGCCTGACTGCCACCCTCACAGGGACCGGCAAGGCGCCCCCCGCTGCTTGCCGCCCCAGGCACACACTTGGAGCGCCGGTGCCTGGAGCTGCCACGGGGATCTAAGTTTTCATAACTGCAGTATTGCCAAGCATAAGTGTACCAAAAATATGAGTCAGCCCCCACTTCCAAATCATGTGACTGGCTTAAAAATCATGCGATTTTTTTTAATGATAACTTTTGAGTTCTTTTTGTCTTCTGTTTTATGACCCTTTAGGATAGACTTGTTCTAGCTTTTCTCCACAGCCATCAAGGGGGTAAAAACTTACTTTTTTTCCCCCAATGAAAGCTGAGAGTCTCTCCAGGAACCTGAGACTCATGATACAACTGCAAGAGCTGGCAACACGGGATATGTATTTTATTGTTGAACATCAATAAACGACATCATTGATAGTTATTTGTAACAGTCTGCTTTGGAGTTTATTAGCAGTTGTAACAGACTCAGCATTTTGTTCAGTGATAGCAGAACAAAGACGTAAAGCAGATGTAAAGGCTGCAAAAAGGGATCAAGACCCAATTTATGGATTTTAAAACCAATAGGATGCATTACGATTATCTAGTCTGACCCAATGTCTAACCCAGGCCATATAACTTCACCAGGGCCGGCTCTAACTTTTTTGCCGCCCCACGCAAAAAAAAAAAAAAAAAAAGGCCGCCATAACGATCCCCCAATGCCGCCCTGCCGAAACAAAAACAAAAACAGCCCCTCCCAGCGGCGCCCTGCCAAAACGAAAACAAAACAAAACAAAACAAACCCAGCACTGCCCCACAGAACCAAAAACAACCCCCCCCGGCACCGCTCTGCCCCGCCGAACCAAAAACAAACAAAAAAAACCCAGCGCTGCCCTGCCAAACCAAAAACAACCCCCCCGAGCGCCGCCCTGCCAAACCAAAACCAAAACAAAACAAAAAAAAACCAGCGCCACCCTGCCGAACCAAAAACAACCCCCCCCGAGCGCCGCCCCCTTGAACCAAAAACAACCCCCCCTCGAGCGCTGCCCTGCCAAACCAAAAACAACCCCCCCCAAGTGCCACCCCACTGAACCAAAAACAACAACAACAACAAAACCCCGAGCACCGCCCCGCTGAACCAAAAAAAAAAAATACCCCCGAGCGCCGCCCCACCACCCCAAGATTGGCCGCCCATTACAAGGGGCCGCCCCAAGCACATGCTTGGTCGGCTGGTGCCTGGAGCTGGCCCTGAACTTCACTCAGTGTTTCCTTCATCAAACCGAATGGCTCTTGGTTGAACTAGACCATTTATCTTTTGAGAAATATTTCTTGAGCTTTACTATTGTTAATAATTTGATGTATCAAACTTTTTTTTCCACTTTGTTATTTCTTGGTATTTGAGAAGAAAAACACCTAGTGCAATATGATGGTTAGCTGGATGGATGGAAGGAAAGATATGTATGGTAACAGATAGAATTGCACTTTCATTCTTTAAGGAGGATAAGAAGATAAAATACCACCTAAGGAGGGAAACGCAATCAAACCGAGCATTTCTGTTAATATCAGATTGCACATACTGTGTATTTTATTCCTAAAATTGTACCTGTGAAAAATCTTTCAGCGCCTTCCTCCCAAGGAGAGAACAGGATGTGTAAATGAAGGCAATATTTGCTTTCATTAGGGTTTATTTTACATTACGCTTTGTTTCACATTATGCTTTTTTTGTCACACAACTTGTTAAAATGACATGGACAGTGTTGGGTTTTTTTTCCCCATAGCAGAAAATATTTTTACTGCCTGTGTTTCATAAAACTTGGCAGGGAAATGCAAGGTGCTATTTCTGCACTAATCAGAGTGCAGCTGTGAAACTTAAAGTAAATTCCAGTAAGGATGTTTATTTTTCTTGATTTTAACCTATTAATCTAACAGGCATAAACAGGCCATACCAATCAAATCTAGCTCCTAAACTGAATTACTGTCTGTCATGTGGCAATGGTAAAGTGTCGCTGTCTTCCAACACTGAACGGAGAACTTTATTATTCATTTCCCTAAAATAAGGAAACACTGTTATCCCTAAAGTTACTCTGTCTCTCTGCTTTCACTGCCGTGTCTGATCAGAACTTCCCAGCTCCCAAAATGTTCTCATTAAAAAAATTGTGTTTTTGCTTAATACCCAAAATCTAAGAGAGTCCTGTGCTAGACCAAGGTGAAATGCCATGTATTTAAAGGGATCATATTTTAAAATTAAAAATAGGGGAAATATTTGGGACATTTTTAGGGTAGAAAAATACACAAAAGATAAAAGTACACTCTTAAACTTCATGGGTTGATGTTGCTACTGCCAGCTTTTGACTCGACATCAATACATAGATATTTTTCAGAGTGGAAGATTTTTTCCAGTAATTTAGTGTTCTGAATGAGTTTATCATGAAACACTGAACAAGTGCCCTTCATGTTCATTCTGAGCAAAAAGAACAGCTTTGTTAGCATGATTCAAATTTTCACTCCAAATGTGGTTCATTTCACTGAACCCTCCTTCTGCTAGAGTTCTTGGTTGTCTTGTCTTTGGTTAGACTGCTCAGAGCAATGGTAATCCACACAGGGTAGATTAATCTAAACAGACTTTTTATGAACAAGACTTTTCCAGTACACACTCTGCTCTCAGCAGCACAACTCAGCACAGAGCCAGAGTGAGGGAGAGGGGGAGACAGAGAGAGTGTATCAGAATCACTTCCTCTCTTAAAAGGGCAAGTGCTCCAGCTACATATGTAACCCTTCAGGAGGAGGGATAGCTCAGTGGTTTGAGCATTGGCCTGCTAAGCCCAGTGTTGTGAGTTCAATCCTTGAGGGGGCCATTTAGGAAACTGGGGTAAAAATCTGTCTGGGGATTGGCCCTGCTTTAAGCAGGGGGTTGGACAAGATGACCTCCTGAGGTCCCTTCCAATCCTGATATTCTATGATTCTGCCAGGTGGAGCCAGCAGCAACAAGGGCCGGGTTCAGTATCTAGGGGTTCCTTTTCAACAATACGACACAAAACCGGCTTGAGCCCCAACCCATTGACCAGGGACAATTACACAACACACCCTGGGCACCTCTAAGAGGCAATACTTCCCCTCTTGCAAGCACAGAGTCTGAGTGTAGCAAACACTTTTAATAAAAGGAAGGAAGTAACTCAGCATTAATTTGGGAAAACACCACAAACAGGGTTCATAAACATAAACCATGAGCAAAGACCCACCCCCAAGTCAGCTGGGCAGTCTCTTTTCCCCCTCCGGTTCTTAAGTCCAGCAACCCAAAAGTCCCTTTAACGTGCCCGTGTCTTCTCTGCACCCCACTCACAGTTGCTGTCCTTGGCCAGTGCAGCCCCAGAGTTCAGAGGTTCATCCGCGGAGTCCACCTCCCACCCTGTGTGGATGGGGGGGTAACAAGGCACCTTACACGCTCCGCTGCTCAGGCACTCGTTTGTCGCCCCACCAGCCAATTGCAGCACCTCTCTGTGGGGCTCCGCTCTGGCCCTCTCCACCAGCCTCCCTGCTGGTCACTCACCGCGCCTCTCCGCCAGCCTCCCTGCTGGCCACTCACCGCGCCTCTCCGCCAGCCGCCCTGCTGGCCACTCACCGCGCCTCTCCGCCAGCCTCCCTGCTGGTCACTCACCGCGCCTCTCCGCCAGCCTCCTTGCTGGCCACTCACCGCGCCTCTCCACCAACCTCCCAGCTGGTCACTCACCGCACCTCTCCACCAGCCTCCTTGCTGGCCACTCACCGCACCTCTCCACCAGCCTCCTTGCTGGCCACTCACCGCACCTCTCCACCAGCCTCCCTGCTGGCCACTCACCGCGCCTCTCCGCCAGCCGCCCTGCTGGCCACTCACCGCGCCTCTCCGCCAGCCGCCCTGCTGGCCACTCACCGCGCCTCTCCGCCAGCCGCCCTGCTGGCCACTCACCGCGCCTCTCCGCCAGCCTCCCTGCTGGCCACTCACCGCGCCTCTCCGCCAGCCTCCCTGCTGGCCACTCACCGCGCCTCTCCGCCAGCTGTCCTGCTGGCCGCTGGCCTCGCCTCTTCACCAGCCACCCTGCTGGCAGCTGGCCACGTCTCTCCACCAGCCGCCTGGCTGGCCATTCGCCAAGATGTCTTCAGGGCCCCCCACTTAACCCAGCTCTCAGTGATCTCAGCTCTCAGTGATTTCAGCTGTTAGTGGGGGAGCCTCACTGCTGGTGCACACTGGGCAGTCTCTTGCAATAGAGACATTGTCCCAAAGTAGGTCTAATACTTAGACCTAGGTATCAGTGATTTCAGGTCTTCAGCACGTAACAAGACTTTCAATTGAGTCTAAATTAGCTCTTTTGTTATACCACGGAGAGAGGAAGGGTCAAATAGTGTTTAGGACCCTTAATCAGGGCCCACACCAGCAGGTGCAAGTACCTGTCCCCACCCTCTCTCAACTCATTGGGATTTGGAACTCATGCCTAGCGAGTGCCATTCAGTTGAAGGGGAGTCCCTCCATTGGGGTCTGCCAGGTACAGTTCTGCTGCCCTCCGTTCACACAACAAGGATAACGACCCTTTATTACTCCTGCCCCAATAACAAGGAGAGTGGGGATCTCACCAACCACAAGTGATCATTTGGGCAAGCAATTATCTTTGATTAGAACATACAGAGCTGCTCTACCCATATGCTGTGTTATGTTCCTCCATGCACAAAAAGCAACCCCATTTTTCCATCTTCTGTTTTCAATTAAGGGAAACAATAAGTCAAGAAAGGACAAACGTAAAGTCTCCATGAGACAGCACAGCGCGTACGTCTATTCTGTAACAAAATGGCAGCTGCCCCCATGGACAGAAAGACTCCTTAGAAATTTAAAGATGCATTGCAGAGAAAACAACACCATAACAGTGACCTGGCTAAAGAAAAATGTCGCTGTGTGAAAATATTGCACAAGTAGGTCAATTACGGGGAGTGCCTGGGGCTGGTTATGCCTTCCTTGGAAGCATCTTGCCTGAATCACTGCCAGAGAAAGGACTAAGTGGATCATTAGTGTAATCCCCTACAGAAATTCCTATGAGAACACAAAGCGAGCATGAGGCCCCGCTGTGAACCGAACTCTCCTTACCATCCAGCAGTGAAAGAGGGAGAGGGGAGGAGAGAGCCCCTAAAAGCAGCGGGGAGATCCCTCTCCCCCTGGCTTGAGAAAGCAGTTGTACCTCACAGCCCCCCTCTTACTTGGTGAAGTCTGCCCCCTACTGTTTCAGGCTACTCTAAGCACCATTACCATATACATATGGGATTTGAGGCAAAAAATTTTTTTCCAAAGCTGGCCTTCCTTTTATGGAGCATTTGGGTCCCTTGGAAAGAACCTGGGGCTGATTCACAGTTATTCTACGAGGGAATGGCCCCCTGAGAATATTCCCCCAGGAAGCCTCCCTGTAGAATTGCTCTACATTGGCTCTCAGCCCCTCCGCACAGGGCACTCCAGAATGGCTATTCAATGGTTCCCAGGGCCTCAGGCCGGAAACCATATGTTAGACTAGGGGTTGGATGGCCCTGGGCTTACACTAGGGGTTGGGTGGCCCTCCTGCACAGCTGCCTATGCAGGAAACAGCATGCTGTCTTAAAGCAACTTTTTACCTTCACCCCCTCCATCCTTGCCCCAAGCACACAAACAGAATAATGGAAAATCTGGCCCTATGAGTCTAATCTTCCCCCTCCCGCCATCCTCCACTCTGAGTGACTGCTCCTGATTATCTGGCTGTGTTTATCTTGCTCATTCATTAACATGGTCTGGGTGTAACATTCGTGTCTTACATTAGTTTCAGAGTAACAGCCGTGTTAGTCTGTATCCGCAAAAAGAAGAACAGGAGTACTTGTGGCACCTTAGAGACTAACAAATTTATTAGAGCATAAGCTTTCGTGGACTACAGCCCAAGAAGTGGACTACATCCGAAGAAGTGGGCTGTAGTCCACGAAAGCTTATGCTCTAATAAATTTGTTAGTCTCTAAGGTGCCACAAGTACTCCTGTTCTTCTTTTTGTGTCTTACATTAGTTACTTTGCCTTCACTAGGGTCATGGCCAAAGCTTCCTCCATTTTCTAGAGAGAGATACCCCATCTCCTGCATCTCCTTCAAGTGGTACAAAACATGCCCCCCCAAAGGGTGACAAAGATTTAGATTCTTCCACCCCTAGACACATTATTTGCCTTAACGATTCCCCAGAGCAAGCAAACATTTATATATATTTGTTTGCTTAATTTCTAATAACCCTTTCCACTGTGACTTTATTTTGTTACTCTCTTTTTACATTTTATTTGGCTCTGGCCCAGTTGAAATGCTGCCCTGTTTATGCTTTTCAGCAAGTGGCTCTGGCTTTGAATGCTTAACATTTAATTCATGGTTATTTGTTCTTCCATTTAGTACACATCCAGCTTGTCTGCTGTGTAATTTCCTAATGAGAATATTAGAAATGCCGGGAGGCTCGTTAAATGTTGGGCTTTCCCCCCTCCCCCTCCTCTTTCTGGCATTTGAATTAAAAGATGCATTTTTAATATTTAATATCTCATCCATTTGAGTCAATGAGTTACCCACACACATTATGGCTAATGAACTGCGAATATCTCCTCTCCATTAGGATCTTGGTGCGGGGGCGGAGGGGAGAAGGTGCAGGCTCTCCAAGGTCTGTCATTTTAAACAGAGGACTGGTATCGTCACAGACATCCCTGGGCCTTTGCCAAGCTCCTCTCCAAAGAAAGGGACTCTACCACTCCAGCTGAGAAGCTGCCGCTCTCCAAGGACAGGATGTGCTGAATTCATTCACAGTGGGCCACAATAAGCTATGGACTTGTTGCAAGAAATGGAGCGCAAGTCTATGGCCTATGTTATTCATTAGCTGAAACTAGATGGTCATGAAGGTCCCGTCTGTCCTCAGATTCCATTAATCTATGAAATCTGGCACCCTCGCTAACATGGAGTTGTACATGTCTCCACCAGGAGCTCCATTCAGGGCCGGCTCCAGGCACCAGCATTCCAAGCAGGTGCTTGGGGCGTCAATCTGCAAGGGGCGGCAGTCCGTGTGTTTCTGCCGCCCCAAGCACCGCGCCGAATTGCCGCCGCGGACGGAGGGGGCAGTCCGTGTGCCGTTAGGGCGGCACGCACATTTCTGCGGCGGCGGCAATTCGGCGGCAGCGTCTATGTTCAGCTGCCCGCGGCGGCAATTCGGCGGCTTCTGTCTTCCGGCTGAAGACAGAACCTGCCGCGGAATTGCCACCGCCGCGGAAACACACGTGCTGCCCTAACGGCACACGGACTGCCCCCGCGCTGCTTGGGGCAGCAAAAACAGTAGAGCCGGCCCTGGCTCCATTAGCTTCATTAAGGTACTAACCAACATGAGCAGCAGTGGAAGAACCAAGCCCAAGGTGTTGAGGATTTGATTCTGCCACCCTTTTTCACCACCAGTCGGACTGTACTCTGAGAACATCCCCATTGTAATAGGAGAACTTGTAGAGTGGGGTTTTACTTGACGTAAGGGTGACAGATACCGGACATTACTTGGGTAATAAAGGAGTTGTTACTGGGATAATTCAGAGAATAAAAAATGCCTAACTGCTTTAGCTATCCAGCCCTTCCTTGGGTCAGTGAGGGGAAGATGTGGTAAAGAGCCACGTCTCCGCAGACAAATTGCCACCTCATGCTAAATCCTAGGAGTGCTGCTGAGGATGGTTGTGTATTTTTGTACCAGACATTCTCAGGGATTAGATATATTCAGATCATCTCTCCCTTTGTATACAGCACTGGTGAGACTAATGCTGAAATACTGTGTACAGTGCTGAGGCCCGGATTTAAAAAGGATGTTAAAATACTGGAGAGGCTGCCCACAAAAATGGACTGGAGACAATGCCCTACAGTGAGAGATTTAAGCAGCTCAATCAGGTTCGTTTATCAAAAAGTTCAATAGGAGATATGATCATTCTGTGTAAGTATGAGGAAAAAACACCTGACTGGAGGGAAAGGTTCCCTATGGAGCTTAGGAAAAAAACAACAACAGGAAAACAACGTCGTAAACTTTCAAAATTGTTTCCATTTTCCAGGGTCCAAAATGGACCCATTTTAGGTGACGTTTCCCATAATATTTTTTACCCAAATGCCTATCGAAACCATTGTCTAAATCATTATTGAAATGTTTGTTTTATTGAAAACTCAGTTTTTGGAAAGACAAAAATGGTGTCCATGACATGAAAAATTACAAGAAAATTTCCAAAATGATTTCAATAAATTCCTGAGACAGCTTGGTGAGAAACATGGGGGGAAATTTTGCAAAACCAGGAAAATTTCAATAAAGTTGACAATTTGTCATGACCATTTTTGTTTTTCGAAAATTTTCACTACCTTGCTATGCAAAAGTTCCAACCACCTCTAGTTTCATCCCCTTTTTAGCCACCACCTTCCATACTTCCTCTCCCTCCTTGCTACTTCAAATAGGTGTAGACAGTCACCATTTCCCCTTTCCCCGCCGTGTAGCCAAGCCTCGGGAAACAAGGTCAGCCCTTTGAATCTTCCCTAAGGTCCATCATTCATGCCCCTTAATAATTTGTACTGTTCACTTTTGAAGTCCGATATATGGGTCTGATCCTGCAAAAGAAGCAGTGTGGCTGGACACTTATGCGGGAGGATACGGGGGGGATGTGTGGCAGGACTGGGGAGTACGGGAGCAATGCACTCTAGGATTGAGATGCTCGTTGCACAATACTCTGCGTGAATTCTCATCAGGTCCGTATAGGAAAAGAGGCACCAGCCTTCTGTTCTGTGACAGGATGTAGCTTAGCATGCAGTCCAATACTGCATTTGGCCACTGAGTTTTATCTGCGAGCTGTTGTCATGTCTTTGGAAGCTCTTTCACAGCTCCCTGAAAATCCACCTTGGAGGCACTGAGAAGTCTCCTGCAGTAGTTGTCTGCACTAATACACCGGAAGGGTGTCTCTATTTTGACAGGAGAATCCATGGTTTTGACTTACTTTGTTAATTGCAAATAAATCAATACAAATATTAATTTTCAACATGATGGACATAGTTCACTAACTGTATCCTGCTGTTAGGTCTCATGGTGCCTTTCACAAGAGCTGGTATCTGAGGGTACGTCTACATCTGGGCTGGGAGGTACGATTCCCAGCTCACATAAATATACCCAGGCTAGATCTAGAGTACTAAAAATAGTGTATCCAGGGTAGCATGGGCAAAGCTGCCTGAGTACCTACCCAGGGGGTCCAGGTGGACATGCTTTGGGCAGCTAGCCTGAGCTATTGCTTATGTTATCCTGGCTACCTTGCTGTTTTTAGCACGTTAGTGCAGGTACCTCTACGCGACCTGGAAATCACACCTGCCAGCTCAAATGTAGGGGTACCCTTAGGCCTATTGCTCTGGGTCAATTTCACTTTGGGTAATTTATATTCTGCTTTCTTAAAATCCCTCTGCAATTAGAAATACCTCACTTTCCGTCCTAAACTGTCGTGTCCTGATAGCAAAGTTTGCTGTTAACAGCTATCGCTTTCCAACTTGTCCGCGGTCGCACGAGAAGTGGTCAGAAATTTTTGATGAAACATTTTATCATAGAAAAATATCGCTTTGTCAAAACCAAAACTGTTGGCAAAACGGTTAGACAAATCTCCAGACTCCAAAAAATGTAAAAATGTAAAAAAAAAAAAAAACCCCAAGTTTTGAAATTGTAAGAATGTTGTTTTTTGACATTTTCATAACAAAAAATTTTGGTTTTCTGATTTAAAATGACCTTTCATTTAGAAATGTAAGTTAATTAAACTAAAGAAAAGAATACAAGAAATAAATGAAACATTTTGATGGGCCTGACCCTGCCAGCAGGTAGGGGATCTTGGGGGACAACTACTGCACTGGTGGGGTGCAAAATAAACTTTATTAAGAAAATGCAAAAACAGGGAAAATTCAATAGTGAGGGGTATGGGGTTGTTAAGGTAGACAATTGGGGAGGGGTTTCTTTTAGTAAATAGGATAGGGGGTTTCAATAGTAGGGTGCAATACAGTGGGGTACAATACAGTTGGTAACCAATTAACACTGAAGTATAAATGTAACAGGTAGCTAACAGTTTCTATGTAAAGGGTGTGTCACAGCAGCATATAACCAATTTAACAGTTATGGGTAAAATGTGTTAAATAACCAACAACTCTAGGTAAAAATATGTCACAGTGGTGTAAATGTAAAATGTGAGGTGTGTTAGAGAGAAAAAGAGTAACTAATGGGGTTTTATGCTAGACTTCAGTAATACAATTGAGGTTTGGTAGCAGTAGGAGCGGGGTGAGCACGTGGGGGAAGGGATTAAAAGGGAGAGAGAGAGAGAGAGAAAGGCAGTGGTAGAGGAATGAGGTTGGGGGATGGGGGAAGAGGAGCACGTGGTGGAGCAGAGACCAAAGGCAGAGGCGCTGCGGAGGGAGATTTAAACTCAGGGAGACACAGAGAGCAGACAGGCTGCAAGTTTAAACAGCAGAGAGACTGTAACGAGTGATTGGGGAGCTCAGGGGGAGACACAGACAAGCTCGGGGGTCAGGGGGTTAGGGCAGCGGGAAGACAGACTTAACCACAATTATACAGAACACAGCAAAATCTTATCTATGATCTAACTTCACCAAGACTACACAAATTAGCAAGTAACAGAACACAATGCAACAATTTTTTAAACCTAATTTACAGAGCACAAACAATTCTCTAAACCTAACTTAACCACAGCTATGCAAAATGAAATTACAACTTATCTGGACTAAGAACCTGATTCTAATAGGTGCACCTTACACTCCCTGCCACTTCTTGATCGGGAGGGGGAGCAGTTCCAGAGGGCAAAGTGGTATGTGCCCAGGGTACAACCCGGGGCGGGAGGGGTTAACTAGTGGAGGCCGCAGCAGTGGGGTGTCTGCAAGCCGGCAGTCCAGGATACAGTCCAGGAAGGCACAGCCTAGCAGCGGCACAGGCTTATTTCCAGCAGCAAAGGCGCTGCGGAGCAAGAAACAGATAACAGATACAGACCAAGGAGTTAGCTTGGGTCTGTCTGCTGTGGAAACAAGGCCAGCAGCTAGGACAGGGGGAGTTTGCAAGAGGGAGTTCTTACCAATCCCCAGGACAGCAGCAAGCACAGAGACAGGAACGGCAGTAGCATCGGAGGATGGAGAGAGGACTCGATTCGCTTACAATAATCAGGAGATCTCCAGGCACAAATTTGTTGTTCGTGGGAGGGGAGTTTAAAAACGGGTACGCTCAAAAACAAACGAGAGCGGGAAGAGGGACCCCCCCCCCCCCCAAAGACCCCTAGCTGATCAGACCAGGTGGCAAAGCAAGGACCTTCTCCAAGGTCTGATCAGAAAATGTCCAGCTTTAAAGGCAAACTCAGGCAGTTTCCCACCAGTACTTTTGATTGGCTCCTCTTGATACAGGGGAGGAGAGAAGGCAGGGAAAGGCTGCAGGTAAGCATAGGCATGCCTGGGCATGTTCTGAGCCACAGGTATGACTTGCATTTCTGGGCAGCGCCCCCCACACCGAGCCCGGGTCTGAACAAAGGAACCAAACAAAGAAGCAAGAAGCCCAATCCCTAGGCAGAGCAATGGCTCCAGTTAGTCTGTACAAGCCATTCCTATGAATAGGGCTGTGACTTTAGTTAGCACAATGGCCGGGAGGGGCGGCCACACAGGACAAACAGAAAGGAGGGGCGGGGGAAAGGAATGGAGCAGGGGGACAGCTGTAACAGACAGGGCCTATACTCATTTTTTTTTTTTTCCAGTTCATGAATATTTTCAAGATTTTGACTTTTCCTCTCAATTTGAGTTGGGGGGAAATTTCAAACTCTTGAAAAGAAGTAAGATGGGAAAACCATTTCCTGCACAGCTGTAAGTTGCACATAAACAACATCTGAAATTCATTCTGAACCCACAGGCCACATGGAGATTTTGCATTTGTTGTTTCTGGTTTTTCATAGATTCACAGATTCTAGGGCTGGAAGGGACCTCGAGAGGTCATCGAGTCCAGTCCCCTGCCCGCATGGCAGGACCAACTACTGTCTAGACCATCCCGGATAGACATTTATCTAACCTACTCTTAAATATCTCCAGAGATGGAGATTCCACAACCTCCCTAGGCAATTTATTCCAGTGTTTAACCACCCTGACAGTTAGGAACTTTTTCCTAATGTCCAACCTAGACCTCCCTTGCTGCAGTTTAAGCCCATTGCTTCTTGTTCTATCTTTAGAGACTAAGGTTTTGTAGGTTTCTGCAACCTAAAGCTTTCATGATGTTGGGGCATATTGCCCTATTAGCTGAAGCAACATTATACAGGAAACAATTGTTTGCAGTGGGCAAATATGAGGACTCCAGGATACATATTGTAACCTAAAAGTCTTTTCCCATCTCAAATGTCTTTGGTCATTTAGAAATGTTGCTGTGAAAAGCAGAAGCTTTGCTCTGGTGTGTGACTTTGAAAGCCTTTTAAAAATTCACTGGAGTTGATGCAGTAGAGATTCCAAACATACCAGGTAATTCCTTTCAGGTCCAGTGGTAGCCACTTCGGTGCACAATGTCTAAACTCATAAAACTCTGGTGCTCCCTGTTCTTCAAACACCCGGTATAGAAACCAAGAGAATGAGCTTTCCATCATTAAACAGAGCTCGTTCCCCAGTTGTGCACTGAACATGCATCTTTTTTGCCCTGGACCCATGACATAGAAACTAAGCAGCAAAGAGGAGGTTTTCTAAAGTGGTTGACAAATACATGGCACAATAAAGAGGCATTAAACAAAGATCTACAGGGTGGACATCTGTTTTGACTTGTCCGGCTGGGACCACTGCCCCAAAACAACTCTATATTCAATGCTTGGATGTGGTCTCTGGCCTGCTAATGCTCATGCCCATCTGCTTGGAGGGCAAGGTGCCCACTTGTAAGTTGCTCAGATGGTTGGCATTGCTCTTGGGCAGCTGAAGGTTTGTGAGGTCAGCCTACGCAGCCCAGTTAAATTGCATCTGTTCTGCCAGATGTCCCACCTCTGTTTTTATTGGCTATGCCAGCGTGGCTGCCGCATATCTCTTATTTACATCACATCTGCTGACACTAACCTGCCAAGTCAACCCAACAACACTTAGATAGGCTCGGTGCCAGGAGGGGCAAACTAAACGGCAGCGCTGTGGAAAGCATCATGCTGAGATCCCATGCACTGAGGCAGAGACAAAGACAAACTTGGCCTGCATATAGGGCAAAGGTAGCATGGAGTCTCTAGACCTGAGGAAACCCTACCAACCTCAGCTCAAAGCAGACTCAACCAGCATTGACGCTCATGCGGATTTGTAGGCCCTGCTGTTCTGGAAGGCTTAGGATGTTGGCTTCCAGTTCAAAGTGCTGGCTTTCATCTACAAAGACCTAAATGGTTTAGGACTTGGTTAACTGAGGGATCCTCCCTCTCCATTATATATGATCGAGATTGCAGTAGCACTTACGAGATTGCAGTAGCACTGAACCCTGGACTGGGACCCCATTGGGGTAGGTGCTGTACATGCACAGAAGAAAATGACTGTGTTTTGTACAAGGCAGAGATGAAGACAAGGAACTTAAACTTGATGTGGATAAAGACAGAACACCACTGAATGCATTTGAAGAGGAGAGTAACGCGGTGTCAGAAGGATGACAAAGGAAGATGACTTTGGTAACAGCATTTTGGATGGAGAGCAAGAGATAGAGGCCCAATAAGAAGACACAGCAATTCCCACCTGACCTCTGCCAGTGATGTTCTTATGCCCTGAAGCATGAGGATTTGGTAACCCTTGGTGAAAACAGAGCCCGCTAATTAACTTAATCATCATGAATTATCCCAAAATAGAGAAACCAATGAAGAAACAGGGAGAGGAAGAAAAAGACTCCGAACATGGATGAGCGTTGCCATTTAGAGAGATCTGTGACCATTTGCACAGAGAAGAACTCTTTGGAGTGGTTGAGCACACTACGGGGTTCCTCCAGCAGATAAAACACACTCTCTGATCCCTGCACAGATGTCATGGGCCCCTGAGCCAATCCCCTGTGTTTCTCGCTAGCAGAGCCATAAACAGATGTCTGAACTACTAAACTAAAAGAGAAGGGGGGAGAATCACAGACTTACCTGCAAAGCAGTTTTTCCCCTCATGTTTTACACCCTGCTGTATTTTCACCTCTGTTATTCTGTCAGCCACTTTCCAATGTCTCTTTCCTGTCAACATGGCCAAGATATATTCAGCCTCCCAGCTTCTTATGACAAAACTAGTTTGGTAGTGAAGGAAAAAATAGCTCTTGTTTTTGTTTGTTTGTTTTGTTTATCCTCCCTCTGAACAATTTATCTTATGGATCTTACTCAAATTAGCCTCTAACTGCAATTTCATTTTCAGTGTTGACTTTGTTAGACAGGCCTTCGATTCCACCCACTGGACCAGGAAATGAAAGCTGGGACTCAGGACTGGAATTGGCAGGCAGAGTTTGGCACAGACCCATTGCTCCTGCCAAATAGCAGCCATTTGCGAATGCTAAACTTTGCTTATGAGGAAAAGACTCACAACAGTCTAGCCTAAAGAAAATTACAATAAATGAAATAGACTGAAAAGTGTCCGGGGGGAGTTGGGCCTTACTTTGCCGAGGTTCTATCCGACTGTGGAGGGACTGATCTCCCATTGTGTTATTGGGGGACACATTTCTTTTTCAGTCTCTTAGCAAGCTGTCTCTGTTGGTATTATCTGTGTTAAAGTAGCACATAGAGGCCCACCTGAAATCAGGACTAGGCACTTGACAAACACATAGTGAGAGACAGTCCCTGACTCGAAGAGCTTACGATCCAAACAGACAAGGCAGGCAAAGACTGGGAGGGAAAAACACAGCAGGAAGAGCTGAAGCAACTTGCCCAAGGCCACAGAGAAGGTCAGTGGCACAGTTAAGAGGGCTAGTCTGCTACTTTAAGCACCAAGAGGCCCCGGAGGCTGGCTCAGCCTGTTTAATTAGACCCATCTGCCACACCTGAGCTGGGTGTAGAGCTTAAAAAGAGTGGAAGCCCAGCAGTTAGGGGCTAGCTGTGGAGGAGAGCAGTAGAGCTAGGTTTTTGCTGGCGAGCTAAGCGGACTGCTGTGGTGGGCCTCAGGAACAACTGGCCATGCTGCAGGGAAGCAATCTGGGGCTAGTGTTTCACAAGAGGAAGAGGGAGCTGAAGAGTTGAGCCCAAGAGAGGTGCAAGTGTAATCCACACACCTCCCGGGGCTGGTGCTTGGTCCCATCTAGTGGCACTGAGACTACTTAGAAAGATATTAATGAATCTGTTCTACAGCCTTAGCTAAGGGCCCTATGGCTTTTAGCTCATGCAGTAGAGACTCATGCATTAAGCTCTAGAGGTCCCAGGTTCAATTCCACCCACTGATGACCAGGGTCTGTTGATATTATACGGACCTTTTGTTTATGTTAACTTGAGACTTTTGTTGATTTGGGGACTTTGACTATCCCGGAAGGGGATTGAACTTTTAAGTGGCTGTACCTGGGTCACAGAAGACCCAGATGGAGAGGACCAATAGGCAGAGGTGACCAAGGAGAAGGCCCAGCAATCCTGCAACCAGCTGCAACAGGGTGGTAGCTGGTGAGTTGCTTCTATGCACATGGGGCTCACTCAGGGGCGAGACCCCCTAAATGAGAGCCAGGAACAGAACCCAGGTCTCTGGACAGCCAGTGCTTTGCCCCATCCAATAAGGTGGAATCTCCTTCCTTAGAGGTTTTTAAAGTCAGGCTTGACAAAGCCCTGGCTGGGATGATTTAGTTGGGAATTGGCCCTGCTTTGAGCAGGGGGTTGGACTAGATGACCTCCTGAGGTCCCTTCCAACCCTGAGATTCTATGATTCTATGAGAGACACCATGAAATTCTGCAGAAGGGATGTTCTGAATCTGAAATAATGAGATCTGAAATAATGTCCTACCTCAGTGTGTGGGCCAGAGATAGAGAAATAGCCCTAACAGATGGGAAGTGACCTGTAACTACCACTGCCATCTAGGTAGTCACCTTTAAATGCGGTGCTAATCCATGTACTTTTGGAGTCAAAGACCCAGAGCTGTAGTCCCAGCTCCCAGGTGGTGTATGTACCTATGAATTCTCTAGTGACTGTGTGTCTCTTTGCCTGGAGCCCACTGATTCATTACAGTGATGGACTCTATTATATTAATAATTCTCCTGGACATTAAGGCAATGGAGCAGCAGATGACTGGGAAGTTCTAGGCCCTTATTCCACCAGCTTTTACTGTGAATGGTGACATGGAAAGAACTGGAGAAGACCATCGTGGCATATATTAGTGTATCATGTGTAGCGTAGAGCTGGTCAAATTTTTTTGCCACTAATCATTTTGTTGTTGTTGAAAAATGTCAATTCATCAGTGCCCAAACTGTTCATGAAACAGGATCAGGTTTGCTGAATCGTCTGACTGGAAAAAAATGTAAATGAAGAAAAAAAAAAAAAAGATTCAGATTCTGGAAACATTTCACAGGGACTGTTTCAAAATGAAAATGTTCCAATTTCCCTGTTCAAAATGACTTTGCGTTTTGAAATTTCAGCGAAAAAAATTGGTGAAAAAAAGATCAGTGGAAACAAAATGTTTCAACTGAGCAGACCCAAAAAAATGTTTTCATTTTTCAGTTCACTCAGAGTTTTACTTTTTTGTCTTGATTCAAGACAGGGAAAGAATTCAAACTCTCAAACCTATTTCGAATTTCCTGCCCAGCTCTAGTACTGTGATGGTGAGGTCTCTGGCATAGTAGAGCAAAATCCACTTAGACCCCACAGCTCTTTTAGTGATGAAACCCAATCTCCGGCACTGCTTTCCGGAGTTCTTACAGCCCACAGAAATGACACATTGAGCCAGAGAATCAGATCTGGGTTGCATGTAAGGCACTACAGAGTACTCTGAAGGCCTTGCTACCCTCAAACCCTTGCTAAAAGAATCCCAGCCAGGTCTAATACAGGGCAGTGGGGAGTACAACACAATCCCAATATAGCTCTTTGGCATTCTTCACAGCTGACCATTTTCTAAAAGTTTGCTTAAGATAGAAATTATAGCTCTAGGAACAGCAGATAAAGAGACTGAGCCTACCAGGACCGTTAATAATTAGAGGATTGGGGTTTAAAAAAAACAAAAACTGGATTTGAATGGGACAGTCTTGCTGAGACACCTGCCCAGTTCATAGAATATCAGGGTTGGAAGGGACCTCAGGAGGTATCTCGTCCAACCCCCTGCTCAAAGCAGGACCAATCCCCAACTAAATCCCCAAATGGTCCCCTCAAGGATTGAGCTCACAACCTTGGGTTTAGTAGGCCAATACTCAAACCACTGGTTTCAAAGGCCACTGATGTCTGAATTGCACCAAGACCCTTTTTCTGCCAGGGAATGGGAATATTGCATTTTTCTGGCACATTTCCCCCGATGGTGACTATTCTGCACTAGAGGCTCCCCAGTCATTCAGATTACAGCACCATAGTTTATTTATTTATTTTGTGTTCCATTTCCCTCTTCTCTTCCCCACCCATTCTTTGAATAATCTCATAAAGTTTTCACAATGCTCTGGGGGGAGGAAAAAAATACCCAGAAGCATGCAAACAACAAACACAGGCATCACGAAAACAATCCAGACAAAGAGGACTTTTTTTTTTAATTGGGGGGGAGGAGGGAAATATATTGTATTAAGGTTTCCAGATAGGAATCCAAAAAACCAAGAAGAAATAATAATATTTTAAAAATGCAATTATGTTCTATTTTCCCAGGAACAGAGTAAGCAATTTCAGTCCTGCACAGATTAAATTGTCCCACGGGGTCCGTTAGAAATGTCAGAGATTTAACTAAGGACACTGCTGGAAAAGTCCATTATAACACAGTGGGTGGCAGAGACTGTCTTTTGCATTTTTGCCCAATTTTTCTAAGGTTATTGTTATTAGATGAAAGGGAGTGTGTGCATAGGTGAAGATCGGAGCTGAGCAAAGGTAATTTATCCAGTGAAAGTTGACTCTTTTACTCTTTGATAATTTTCCACAAAAGGATTGCAGTTTTATTGGATTTATCCATCATTCAAAATTATCTGCCAATTGGTTTCTGTGAATAATTCATGGTCTGTAGATTGATCCCAAGCAGTTCATTGATAATAAGAATATTCAAAACGTGAACTGATTTGATTGGACACGTGGGTCATGTGGTTTGTTTCTGCTCTCTGCCTGGAGAAACATCAATTCTCTAGAGAAAATACTAATAATAATGAATAGGCGCTTCTCTTTCTGGAAATATTCTGCAGTGTTTATTTAAAACTGGCTGGTTGGGTGCTCTTTTGAGATAGAAAAAACATTTGATGGAATATTAGCAGAAAGCTGGAGCCATCATAAGAAAGACAAAAGGTCTCACAATCAGACTTCTGGCTTGGTGTGCAGAAGCTCTTGGTTTGATTCCCAGCTCTGTCACAAACCTCCTCTGGCACTTTAAGGTCAGATTTTTTAAAGGAATTTAGGCACGCAATTCCCATTGAAATCAATGGCAGTTAGGTACCTAAATACCTTTAAAAATCTGGTCCTTAACGTCTTTGGGCCTCAGTTTTCCCATCTGTGAAATGTGGGAAATAAGGTAATGAGTATGCTGTGATGACAACTTCATTATTGTGGGTGAGCTGCTTGTTTTGTCAGCAATAGGTGATTTTCTCATGGAAAATTAAAACATTGCCAAAAGTGACTTTTCCATTGGAAAATTATTCTGACATAAAATTCCCAACCAGCTCTAGTTATAAGACACAAGGCTGTATTAAACATCCCGAGAGGCCAGTGTTACATGCTGAGGCTTTGCTGTTTGGACATCAGCAGCCAGCTACTGGCTTGCATTCTCGACTGTCTAGTCCTTCACCAATCTGGATCTCTCCTGAAACCTGATCGTCTTTCCATTCATCACACGAGTGATGCGGGACCAATACAATAGGAGAGCAGACTCCAAGGGATACGAAATGGGAATGTGTGGATTTATTTTATCTGACGGCTATATTTACCCAGCTCTGGAGCAGATGAAGTCTCCAGCACTGTGCTTTTCATAATGGGTTTTGACTCTCAGATTTATGGGCTGTCAGGGTGGCAAAAAGCAAAATGCTTTGATCATCTGTTTGATAAAACTGAGCAGCTCTAAGTTAAAATCGCAAAGAAAGCATTGTCTAAATCACTGACAGTAAACAGAGATAGGCTGAGGTTCTTGCTCTGGCCCATCCTCGCATCCTTTGTTTTAAATGAGCAAGCACAGGGCTTTTGCTGTACAGTTTCCACTCTGCTTGCGTTCCCAGCAGTTTGCATTAGGCATTAGTTGGAAAGCGAATGTGGTCTAATGGTTAGAGCGAGGCATAGGAGTCTGGATTTCTACAGCCTCTTCCCATTTCTGCTGCTCGCTCACTATCTGACGTTGGGCGAATTGCCTACCTTCGCTGTTCGTCAACATTCCCAAATAAAACTCGGCGTCTGACCCTCTCCCCCCCAGATTCTGAAGGAGGAGGTTTGACTCAGGGCTGAGTTTATTACTTGAGCACACCTGTCATACTGTATTAACCCACGTGAGACACAAGGAAAGCACACGGGATGGGTTGGAGGCAGGAGTGCAAGGGAAAGGGTTTGGGGTGCATCAGTCACAGGGATACATGGGACTGTGCATGGGGTGCATCATGGACAGGGGTGTCCAGGAAAGTGCCTAAGGTGCATTGGAAATGGGGGTATGTGTATTATATCAGGCATAGGAAAGAACATGACACTTGGAGCCAGAAATCTCTGAGTTCCAAACCTGGCTCTCGTTCCCTCTGTGGCCTGCGGAAAGGCTGAGGGAACTGGGATTGTTTAGTCTGCAGAAGAGAAGAATGAGGGGGAATTTGATAGCTGCTTTCAACTACCTGAAAGGGGGTTCCAAAGAGGATGGATCTAGACTGTTCTCAGTGGTGGCAGATGACAGAACAAGGAGTAATGGTCTCAAGTTGCAGTGGGGGAGGTTTAGGTTGGATATTAGGAAAAACTTTTTCACTAGGAGGGTGATGAAGCACTGAAATGGGTTACCTAGGGAGGTGGTGGAATCTCCTTCCTTAGAGGTTTTTAAGGTCAGGCTTGACAAAGCCCTGGCTGGGATGATTTAGTTGAGGATTGGTCCTGCTTTGATCAGGGGGTTGGACTAGATGACCTTCTGAGGTCCCTTCCAACCCTGAGATTCTATGAAAGCCAAATAACTAAAGATGGACCCGAGCTGTAAAACTTCCCCCAAATTTGTGTGCTGGGGGTTGGACCTAAAGTTTTGTTTTGGTTCCAGCTCTACACTTAATCTCCCAGGAGCTCAGTGTATGGGGCTAATAGTCTTTACCCACCTCACAGAGATGTTGAGTTTCAGAGTAACAGCCGTGTTAGTCAGAGATGTTGAGAAGCTTAATGTGTGTAGTGTGCTTTAAAGGTAGAAGGTGCTACGAATTATTATCATTTGAGAGCATCAGGATTAGGATGTTATGGGAGTCTGGATACCATATTAGAAGGGTCATTGATCTTCTCTGACAGGACAGTTCCTCTGCTCCCAGGTACATGAAGATAAAAAACCCCACAAATGCATCCATGTTAGAGATATACCAGTTAACCCATATCTGTGTTGCTCTATAGCAAACTTAATAGCTTGTGAAAATGAGAAAGTGTCACCACCAAATGTTAAATGACGGTTGTTTAAGATATATATATAGGAACACAAAAACACTAATGATGTGTTGCAGGTCTCAAGCTGACTATCCAAATGCCAAGCACAGCTGAGTTAGTTCTGTACATGGAAACAAGACAAACATAACGCTGTATGGGGAGCAAAACAGGATAGCTGGGGGTGTTACTTCAGTGTCAGAGCTCACAATGTGAAATCTAAACCCCAAATGCCCTGTCTCATTATTATTTCCCAGGATGCACTAATGATGGAAGGGATTAGGAAAGCTGGGGGGGCATTCAGATTAGAAGCATTGGCGAAATCAAACTCTGCTTGTTTAAAACAATGCATGACAACTGTGAGTGATTTTTTCCCCCACTTACAGGCTGCATGGATTTATTGACTATTTTCCTTTTGAATGTCAAGGCTATATTCAATTTTGCCAACAACAATGTATTGTGATTGGATTGAATTGAATTTTCTTTTCCATTCAAAAATGATTAGATGTGTACTGTAGAGCTGAATAAATAAGCAACTGGCCATAAATGTTACGCTCATGGTTATATTGTATCCTATGCCTTCAAGGTTACTGTACATGGAAGATGACATATAAGAAATAAATTGTATTGACCCAAATGGTCGTTTCTGATCAGTTGTATCAAATCCTACATCAATTCTGTGATCCTAGACTAAAATTCCTTTTCTGCTCCCTAATAAGAGTTTCTAAAGAGTAGAATATTACTACTCACATTTGCAAAATGGATTAAGATTACACTGGGACTGGTCCCTGTAGTGGGGTAGCTGCCCCACTCTGGCGTGAAAGGGGTTAAAGCAAGCCAGAGAGGCTGCACAGAGCCAATCAAGTGGAGGCTTGAAAGCAGCCAGTCAGGGCCAGGCTGGGCCCTATAAGAAGGCTTCCGGCAGAGAGGAGGGCAGTCTCTCCCTGGAGGGTGAAGGGGAAAAAAATTGGCTCTTAGAGAAGCACCCAAAACAGAGCAGTGCTGGGCAGGGTCAACTAGGGTGACCAGATAGCAAGTGTGAAAAATTGGGACAGGGGGTGGAGGGGTAATAGGAGCCCATATAAACAAAAGCCCCAAATACTGGGACTGTCCCTACAAAATCGGGACATCTGGTCACCCTAGGGTCAGCAGAGGCTGGTAGAGCTCTAGGCTGACAACTGCCAGACTGGGGCCCTGACACAAAGAGGCAGAGAAGGTGCTGGGGCTATGGGGAAGTGGCCCCAGGAAGCAGGCAGTAGAGGAGAGTTGGAGGACGGGGCCCAGAGTAGTGGTGGGCCTGGGCTCCCCTTCCCCCCACTTGCCAATGATGAAAGTGGCGAAGCCAGACTGTTCTTGGAGGAAGGGGCTGGACTGAGGACTGCAGTGAGCCACTGAGGCGAGTGATAGAATCAGAAGCTGCCGGTCCCCCCGAAGTGGGGGAGAGCCCGAAGAGTGGGCACAGCCGGAGGGCAGTGTCCAGAAGTGGACGCCGCGGTCTGGGAGTGACAGGGGTCCGACAGTGAGGACGGTGGAGACCGAGAAAGTAATGGAGAGCGAGACACCACTAGCCAAGGTGCGCTGCTGAAAGAGCTAATTCCCTAACCAACCAGCAGGAGGCGCCACTGTGGTGAGTCCGGCACCGTTACAGTCCCATCCCAATGCTCTAGTTCCCCAGCCCTACAAAGACATCAGTGGACATGTTCAAATGCAGGAGACCAACATTAAGCTCCAAAATCTATAGTTAGGCATGAAGGAACTGATTGGAAACTCGCTGAAGTCAATGGAAGTCTATTTATTGACGTTAGTGGGCTTTAGATTCAGTCCCTAAATGAGTGTCCTGATTTTCAAAGGCAGCAAGCACTTCTCAGCATCAGACCAGTGATTTAGGTGCTGAACTATAGACATCCAAATATGAACATCTTTGCCATAGCTCCCACCCCAGGCAGCCATTAGGGTGTGCCCAAAAAAGCTAGCATAGTCTATTTCTACATTGCTCTAGGACCTTGCAACGTGGGAAGGTCCCTGGAAGTCTACATTAAAATTAAATATCCCCTTAGCCCAAGCCCTGTGAGCCCAAACCAGCTACTACAGGCCAGCCCTGGGTTCTAATTGCAGCGTAGACGTACCCTGAGTTAGAGCTACATGTCTGCCAGATGCTACTGGTCTTCTTCCATCTGGTTATGGTGACAACCTAGCAAGAAGTGAGTATTCAGTGGGTATCTCCTCCTTCTTCAGTTACTGCTCAAGGAGCCAGTGGCCTTCCAGTAGCCATCAGCTGACCCACCTGCCGCTCACTGATTCACTGCTGCATTGTGCACCTCCTCTCAGTGTGAGGTTCTGATCCCAAGGATGTTGGCCTAGCCTGCCCTTCACACGTAGAATCTCTCTGTGACCTAGGCACACAGGTCTCTGACACTTCTGTGAGATTGGACCCTTAGGTTTGGGTGATGGTCAGCTGATTTTCCCTTAGTGAACCTTAAATCAGCCATAAATTTTGATGGAGGAACATGCAAAATGTTCTATTGATTCTTAGGGCTTCTGCACAGTTCTAAGGATTTTGGTACCATTCTCATTACAAAAGTGATCAAAAGAACCTAATCACACTTAGCATGGCCAGAGCATGTTACCTTAGCTAGCTAGGAGAAGTCAGTGTTTGACACCGATGGACCAGCTCCAGTCATGCATCTGGAACACAGGGACCATCTGCTGAGATCCAGCTGCAGGGTTGGGGCCAAAGTGTGTCACCATCTCTTAAAATCTTAGGATGCTCATCCTGCATCTGTGTGCAACAATGCATGTTCAAGAGCAGTGCAAAGATAATCCTATGGAGCAAACGTGGGTCTGTGGGAATCTTTATATGATCATCTCTGGATATTTTGGTGTGTTTGTGCCATTACAGTCTCCACCTTGAAGTTTCATTGACATGATGGGGGGATTAGGAGCTGCATTGACTGATATTTTACTTGGCTTTTAAAGTCGTAATATAACCCTGAGTCCAGTTAATTTTTTCCCCCGGTTCAAAGTAGTGCAGAAGCTATACATCCAAGTGGTCTGGATTGGAATTAGGATCCAGAACTCCGCAGTTCTGTTTGCAGCCGTGCCCCTGACTTGTTGCATAAGCTCAGGCAACTCACTTCATGTTTGTGCCTCAATTTCCCTGGCTGCAAAATGGGTATAGTAATATTTACTGATGTCACGGGGTGCTGTAAGGACTAATGCACTTAAACTTCTGTGCGCGCCTAAAGGGCTATATACATGCAAAATATTATAGTGCTCCCTAGATGGGAGAGGTTGAAATTCTCCCTAGAAGTGCGGTGAAACAATGTTATTCTTCATTTTGACTCTCCCTGCCGTCAAACTTCCTCTAAATCACCATGTAATCAACTGGGAGCAGAGAAATACAACGGCCGTAAATCCGAGATGTTTGAAGAGGAAATGAGGCTGTTCACTTTATTATTCTTGATTAACAGCAAATTATTCCCCTAACATTTACTGTTCTTTTCATTTATTTGAAAGTGATTAGACACAACGAGTGGTTAAAAACATTGAGGTTTTTTAATAATAGTTTTATTTATGGTCGTAATTGCTTCTGTAGCTCCTCTGCAGTCAGACACACCTCCTCCTGACATGCAGGCACTTAAACAGACAGCCCCAACCTCTGTCTCACGCACACACTCACACAATATGTCTACATGGAAGCTGGAAATGCAGACATACCTGCGGCGGCTAAAAATAGCAATGTAGCTAGAGCAGCACGATCCTGTGCAAGACTCTAGGCCCATGTTTGGGCGGCTAGCCTCTCCCACTGCTCAAGCACACGAGCTTGATCAGAATTAGCCAGGGGTATGCCTCTATAAGCTGGGAATTACACCTCTGGCTCCCAGGATAGACATAGTCACAGTGTCATTAATATATGGAGATATAGAACTAGAAGGGACCCTGAAAGGTCAGTGAGTCCAGCCCCCTGCCTTCATTAACAGGACCAAGTATTGATTTTGCCTTAGATCCTTAAGTGGCCCCCCCTCAAGGACTGAATTCACAACCCTGGAGTTAGCAGGCTAATGTTCAAACTACTGAGCTATCCCCCCCCCTTCAAAAGACATGCTAAAGGGCAGCTCCTGGACACACCAAAAGCAAGAGCAAACTACCCATTGACTTCCATAGGATCAGGATTGAACCCCTGACTCCAACTGGTGAGCAGTTACATAAGAGTTAAAGTAAATGGGACGAGTCATGTGAGTAACTCAGTGTTCACCAATAGGAGTGTTATTTTTTACTCCACTCAGAGGCCCATTATGCTAGGTGCTGTACAATCATGTATCTCCTAAGATCTTAAGGGCCAGATTTGTAAAGGGATTTAGGTGTTGGCTGAGCAGATCAATGCCTAACCCCAAGGTGACCCACCGCCTAGGGGGATTTTCAGCCCCGAGTTAGCCAGCTCCGTTCTGCGTAGGCTTCCTATAAAGTGCATAGGAATAGCTCAACCCCTAAGAAAGAGATTCTCATAAGCTTGCCAGTTGGGCAGGGAATCAGCTAAGCTAACCAGGAGGAAGGTGAGACCCACACACGGCAAGCTGGAAGTAAAGATGACACAGGGCAGCTCCAAGCACGGTGGCTGGCTGATACAAGTGCCCCAGTCAAGCTCAGCTCTGAGAAGCTGCTATTGTTGCAAGTACAAGGACATATTGCCATCTAGTGAAATGCTAAGAGAAATGTGCGGGGCAAGGGGTGGGGGGGCAGGAGAGGAGGGAGGCCTAGGTGCCTAAGTAGCTGACCCGGTGCAACCTGACTGATAAGCCAAAAATAAGCAGTTCCTCCTGCTACAAAGCTTCAGCCACAAACCCTCTCCTGGAGTTAGGCACTGAAGCCACATCAGCCCATGACTTGTCTCTCTGCTGACTCCGCCAAACCATCTCTCTCTCTCCTGCTTACGCTCAGGTTTCAGAGTAGCAGCCGTGTTAGTCTGTATAACGCAAAAAGAACAGGAGGACTTGTGGCACCTTAGAGACTAACACATTTATTTGAGCATCAGCTTTCGTGGGCTACAGCCCACTTCATCGGCTGCATAGAATGGAACATAAAGTAAGAAGATATATCTACACACAGAGAACGTGAAAAGGTGGAAGTTGCCATCCCAAATTGAATCTATTTCTCCATGTTAAGTATCCTCACCCCTTGTCAACTGTCTGAAATGGGCCATCTTGATTATCACTACAAAAGCTTTTTTTCCTCCTGCTGATAATATCTCATGTTATTTAATTAGCCTCTTAGAGTGGGTATGGCAACTTCCACCTTTTCATGTTCTCTGTATGTATACATATATATATATATATGCTGACTCCGCCAAACCATCACCAAGAAGAGATATATATATATCTTCTTACTATATCTTCCATTGTATGCATCCGATGAAGTGGGTTTTAGCCCACGAAAGCTTATGCTCAAATAAATTTGTTAGTCTCTAAGGTACCACAAGTACTCCTGTTCTTTTTGCTTACACTCAGTCTCTCTCTGACTCATCCTGAATTCCCCTGTGCCCCTGACTGGTTTGCTGGGCACGGGGCTGTGCTGTCCCTGCTCCTATCAGTGGCCTGCATCTGGCCCCATTGCTGCGGGGTCTGGCAGGTGTTCGACCTACAAAAAGAGGCTGGATAGTCGTCTGCCTTGGACAGTTTAGACACAACAAATCCTGCCTCTTGCCAGGGGGTTAGAATAGGTCCCCATGTTCCGTTTTAACCCTATGGTTCTAGGATTCTATACTCAGACGACTCCTATGGGATTGGACACTGCCGGTGAGGTAGGGCTTCCCAGAGACCCTGAAGTGAAATTTGTGACTTAAGCTAGGGCTTAGAGCATCTCATTACTAGTGGGGTGGGTGCAGGACTTAGGCAGGTTGGAACATGCTCACTGGTGGAAACTTGAGCATTTGAGGACTCAAGCCTTTATGGGGTTAAGTGGCAGGCTTGGAAATGTCCATGGTGCCTGAGATTACATGAAGTGAAATAGATTGAGCAAGCTGCGCCAGAACACCCGACGGCCCAGTGGTTTGAGGCCTCACCTGTGGGGGAGAAAACCTGGGTTTCAGTCTCTCCTCTGAGTCAGGCAAAGTGGGGGCTTGAACCTGAGGTGGCAAAGTTTGCAGACAATACTAAACTGCTCAAGATAGTTAAGACTAAAGCAGACTGTGAAGAACTTCAAGAAGATCTCACAAAACTAAGTGATTAGGCAACAAAATGGCAAATGAAATTTAATGTGGATAAATGTAAAGTAATGCACATTGGAAAAAATAACCCCAACTATACATACAATATGATGGAGGCTAATTTAGCTACAACTAATCAGGAAAGAGATCTTCGTGTCATCGTGGATAGTTCTCTGAAGATGTCCATGCAGGGTGCAGCGGCAGTCAAAAAAGCAAACAAGATTTTAGGAATCATTCAAAAAGGGATAGAGAATAAGACAGAGAATATCTTATTGCCCTTATATAAATCCATAGTACGCCTACATCTTGAATACTGTGTTCAGATGTGGTTTCCTCATCTCAAAAAAGATATACTGGCATTAGAAAAGGTTCAGAGAAGGGCAACTAAAATGATTAGGGGTTTGGAATGGGTCCCATATGAGGAGAGATTAAAGAGGCTAGGACTTTTCAGCTTGGAAAAGAGGAGACTAAAGGGGGATATGATAGAGGTATATAAAATCATGAGTGATGTGGAGAAAGTAAATAAGGAAAAGTTATTTACTTGTTCCCATAATATAAGAACTTGGGGCACCAAATGAAATTAATGGGCAGCAGGTTTAAAACAAATAAAAGGAAGTTCTTCTTCATACAGCGCGCAGTCAACATGTGGAACTCCTTGCCTGAGGAGGTTGTGAAGGCTAGGACTATAACAGGATTTAAAAGAGAACTGGATAAATTCATGGAAGTTAAGTCCATTAATAATTAATGGAGATATCCCATCTTCTAGAACTGGAAGGGACCTTAAAAGGTCATCAAGTCCAGCCCCCTGCCTTCACTAGCAGGACCAAGTACTGATTTTGCCCCAGATCCCCAAGTGGCCCCCTCAAGGATTGAGCTTACAACCCTGGGTTTAGTAGGCCAATGCTCAAACCACTGAGCTATCCGTCCCTGGCTATTAGCCAGAATGGGTAAGGAATGGTGTCCCTAGCCTCTGTTTGTCAGAGGGTGGAGATGAATGGCAGGAGAGAGATCACTTGATCATTACCTGTTAGGTTCACTCCCTCTGGGGCACCTGGGATTGGCCACTGTCAGTAGACAGGATACTGGGCTGCATGGACCTTTGATCTGACCCAGTATGGCCATTTTTATCTTCTTATGATGACCCAAGCATGGGTGAGTGCTCTATCAATTGAGGTATTGGGTATAAGGAGGCTACTGCCACCACCCCCTCTTTGTTGGCTGTGATTGGGGGGGTGGCAAGCAGGTCAATGTGGTCTTAGGTAGCCTCTGAGAAAAACCTACCAAATTGGGCCCCATAGGTAAAATAGGCCTAGTTTGAGAATCCTGCAAGGGCTTGGGGGTTGAGCGTATCGGCGATGTCAGGACATGGGCAGCTGTGCGCATGCCCACTAGCAGAAATGTAGATGCCCAGGGGACTTTACTGACAGAAACTTATGCACCTAGGGACTTATAGGTTCAGATGGCAGCTGAGCAGGAATTTTGAAGATCTAAATTTTGGTCTTAAACGCCTGAAGTTGCACGTACGCTTCTAAATCCCTTTGCAGATTTTGTCCGAAGTGTCTATGATCTCTCAGATCAAATTTTGTTCCATGTAGAGTTTATTTTCTTCTAACTGCCAGCTCTGCAGATCTCCCGGGATATCAGGGTCTGTTTAGACTAGATAGGCCTCCAACCGAACTTTCCTTTCCTTTGCACAAGCAATGTGCACCCGCACATACACTTTCTCCTATTTATGCTTCCCTGGACATTGCTCAGTGCAAGTTCTCCCACTTCCTTTCTGATGTAAATCTACATCAGCAGGAGCTTCATCAGCATAGTGGCCAGGTAGACCCCACCCACTTCCAGGGTAACACAACTGATACAAATGGTCCTTTTATTCTGGGAGTCGAACTGAGGATTTTCTGGCTTGTGCATCATTCCCAGAAAGGTTTTTGCAGCTGAAATTCTGCTCTGTGTGCATATCTGTGCAACCTGAGGGTCTCCAAAGATCTAAACTCATTTAACAGTCCTATTGATAAAAAGGATTGAACTTAGTAAGAGCAGTAAAAAGCAGTGAAAACATCTTAAGCAAATGGTGGGCCTCTGAGGGTGCCCAGGGAGTAGATGTGTTCAATAAGAAGGTGCTAATTTTACAGAGTCACTTTCTCATTTAGAGCCTTACTTTTAAACTAATTTAATTAAAATTCAGATCCAGTTATGGAGAGGTACAGTGCTCCCTTAACACGCACAGCCTGGCTGGAGGCAGTGAATCTGTCTTTGTTGCTAATGATGTTTGGATTATTTTACTCTAACAGATTTAAGAGATTTTGCCATACAAAACCAGACTACACGTTTTTGAAACCACTTCTTGTGGTCAGTTCTCTGCCAGGAATTCCAGCTGGCACAGACGTTTAGGCTGTGTGCATTAAGAGTGCTAAAAAACCCACAAAACTTTAGGACAATGAAATCCTCCAGGTAAGGAGTCTGGGGAGTGTAACAAACTAGTCAATTATTTTAATAGCTGGAAAACACAGTGTTTTACACTTCAGCTGCCGTAACCCAGGTTATTGTAAAAATAATGGTCTCTGGCAACCAGATTGTTAAGTAACCTGCATCTTTTCATTCTAATGAGTGACCTACAGAAGGGTTGCTTTACCACACCCTCACTCGAGATATATGACTGTGAATTGCAAAGGTGACTGCAATGCTTTTAAAAGGGAAGGATTCATAAGAAAGGTCGAGATCCAGGCAGAGAGAGAGCACATGCATTGGGAAAACTTCCTCTATATGCAGCTCAAACAGTTCCTCTAAAGCCTTTCTTTTCTTTCAAGTGAATTAAGCCCATGTCTAATATCCCAGATTAACAGCCCTTATCCACTGACCACTAAGGAGTAGAGACCATGTGAGCTTTTCCCCACAATGCTCTGCCAATAGGTCTCAACCCTGACCTGGATGGACCATTTCCATAGGTGCCAACTTTCTCTGGCGCCAGTGGGTGCCTGCGCCCCCCCCCGCCCCTGCCCCTGCCCCAACTCCACCCTTTCCCTGCCCCTGGCCCCGCCCCCATCCCAACCCCATTCCCCAAAGTCCCTGCCCTAACTCCGCCCCCTCCCTGCCCCTATTGGACCCCTTCCCCAAATCCCGGCCCCGGCCCTGCCTCTTTCCCCAGCGTGCCGCATTCCCCCTCCTCCCTCTTCCCTCCCTGCCCAGTGAATCAGCTGTTTCGCGGCGCAAGCACGGGGAGGGAGGGGGGAGAAGCAGGACGTGGCGGTGCGATCGCAGAGGAGGCAAAGGTGGAGGTGATTTGGAGCAGTGGCGGGGAGCTGCCAGTGCAGAGAACCAACAGTTTTTTTCCATGAGTGCTCCAGCCCTGGAGCACCCACGGAGTCGGCACCTATGACCATTTCTAGGGATGAATGAACCTTTTTGCCACCTATGATGCACACCAGTGCAGCAGTGGGCATTAAAAGGTGGGGCGGCTTCTTAGGAGACTATTGTACCTTGTCATTGTGACATAGTACAGGGATATTGCCTAATCAGCTATCCCCATCCTCTTGCCCTCATAATCAGGGGGATGGTTCTAAGAGTGTCTGCTTGGGAGACAGAGTAGGGAGAGGAGGAATCCTAGGACTGGTCTGAATCCTGTGATGAATGGAAGGCGTTCCACTTGCTTGCTGACTAAGCTTACTTGAGAGAAGGCCAGATTGTAAGCTCCTTACACTGGAGAGCAGCTACCCAAGTAGTCCCACAGGGCAGAACTGGGAATAGAACTCTGAACTTCCAACTGCCCAGGGGAACTTCAGTGGGACGACTTTCATGAGTAAGTGCTCCCCGTCTGGCCCATAAACCCCAACCTGTAAGGAAAAGATCTTGCTGACCGAACCTGTGGTGTATTCACTGCTGAATAACTTCATCGGCTTCCTCTAATAAACATCACCATTAGGAAAACCGGTCCAGATATCTAGCCTCAAAAGTCAACAGCTAGTGTTCCCAAGGTATCCTTTAGTCCACACCAGTGCTTAATTTGTGCCAGGGCTTGCCAGGCATAGCTCTGGCACCTCTGGGCTTGCTCCATCTATTATGAGTGTAAAAAAATTTGCTTGCGCCCCCGCCTCTCTTTCATTACAAATTAAGCCGTGATCCACATGTGAATTGAGCCTTGCAGTATCAGTGCCTATGTTGGAAGAAACAATTTAATTTATCTTCAGAGAGGAAATTATTTCATCCTTTTAATCCCAAAGTCAAAATGTCACCATTATCACCTCCGAGACTAATCACTTCATGTGCTCATGTATTAAAGTTTTGGAAGAATTAGTTTTTTGAAAATAGTGGAGGGAGGGAAAATAATAGGTCATAATAGAAAAATGGAATTCTTGGCCTTTATACTTTCATTATCTGGCTCAGCCTTCTCGGCAGCTCAACTTCATAATATTTCATGTGTGCACATTTATGAGTTCCTACATAAACGGAGCGATTAATTAAGGTGATTATCTAAAACTTCCAGTACGGATGGGATTGAATGGGAAAGACGTGGAGGCGGGGGCACTAACTCTTTCACAAGTGACTACTGAATTTGGGTGTCCTCATGGAGTTTGATTGTCAGAAATTGCTGATCACCCGCCCTCTGGAAATCAAGCCCATTTAAGGTGACTCATATTGGCATCCAACATCAGAAATCACAGGTGAAAATTTAAGCCAGAGTATCTGCTCCATTCGAAGGCTCTGAACCTGCAGCTGTGTGTGCACAACAGGCGATGACGAATCCACCACTTCCCTTGGTAGTTTGTTCCAGGGATAAATCACCCTCGCTGTTAAAAATGTGAGTCTAATTTCCAATTTGAATTTTTCTGGCTACAACTTCCACCCATTGGTTCCTGGTCTGCCTTTCTCTGCTAGATTAAAGAGCGCTTTAGTACTGGGTATGTTCTCCCTGTGAAAGTACTTAGACACTGTAATCAAGTCACCTCTCAGTCTTGTTTTTGAGAAGCTAAAGAGATTGAGCTGTGTAGGCCTTTCACGGTGCCATTTTCTCCAGCTCTTGAATCGCTTTTGGAGCTCTTTCTGAGCTCTCTTCACTTTTTTAATGTGCTTTTTAAGAAGTGGACACCAGAGCTATACACAGCAATCGAGTAGCCATCCCACCAACACTGCATACAGAGCTTAGCTCGCCTCCAGACTTCACTGCTGCAGCTCACTGTGCTGGAGAACGAATCCACGGACCTATCCGTGTGTGCAAAGCGCTGCAACCCACCTGCAGAGTAACAGATTTATAAGAGCACCTCCCTTCAGAGCATGGATCACTGCACCCGTTAACTAGCCAACAAATACAGGGGCAGCTTACTGTAGTGGCTTCGCTCTTCAAAGCTTTCAATGGGATGGGCCCAGCCTCTTTCCAGGGCTACAACTCCCACCACAACCGGAAGCTACTATGGTAGCTGTGGTCCTCAGGAATGAGGGACTTTTCAGTGAAACTAGTAGGAGCTAGAGCTGGAATTCTTTTGGCAGCTGATCCATAGCTGTGGAACGTCCTTCAGTTAAGAATGGCCATAATTTGGCTGGCAACAGGACAAAATGCAAGACCCGTGTCTTTGCTACAGCTCCCCCAAACGACTTTCTCCTGCCCTTGGAAAGGAGGCAAGCAGAGAATACCTAAGTCCCAGTGTCTAACCCAGTGACTTGGGCCAATGTAAATTGGTAAGGGATTCATACACCACAGCAGTGAGTGTGTTAGAAATGTCTGAGTCAATACAGAGACAGCCAGAAGAATGCTACTAAAGGTCATGAAATTATTCAGTCCATGTCTTGCTGTCTTCTTTTACCAGTGAACTATAGAAGTTGATTCTCTATTGTGTAAAGAAATTTTTTTTTTATTGGTTGCCCTCCTTTAAAATGTAGCGGTGAGAGGGGAGGGAATTACTCACAATAAAAACCAGAGGCAATATAGATTTGATAGATGGTCTTCTCTTGTGCTTCATGAAACATTAACTGATGGCGCAGTATGTAGTAGTATCCCAGATCTCAGTGAATTTGAATGGCACAAATGCAGCTTTAACAGACAAATCTGATTTATCTTGTGGGAACCATTAGAGGGGTTTTCTGATCTATGCTCTGATTTCCTTTCCCAGCCAAAGGATGGGCTTGCGGTCCACATGACATGGCTATCTGGATCCCATTCCTGGCTCTGTGTGACTGGCCAGTGTTTTATTAGCAGTAAGTGATATGGCAGGCAGTTGTAAGAAAAAGATCGTTGTGGAGCATGCTGAGGTGCCAGAGTTACTTGCTGAGTAGAAGGTGTGAGGTAGCAAGCAGGTCCCAGCTTAAATTCCTGAGCCCCGAGTGCCACATCTAGATGGGTCCCTGCTGAAACCTGACCCTCTTTCTCCAGTTCCACTCATCACATGACGGCCAAGTCATTTAATCCGTCAGTAACTCACTTTTCCGTCGGCACGACCAGTATAGTAAACTTTATCTACCTCTCAAGGATGGGAGGCTGAATTCATTATAACCCCCCTGTATGGAAGGTACAATAGAGATGCACTGTATCGCTGGTGACAGATACATGCTGAGGTCTGGTCCCCAAGTTTCTGGTAATAGGTATGTATTAATTGGTTGGGAAGTCTTGCCTGCAGCTGGCCATTTCTCCATCTTTATGTAGCATTGCTTTTTCCTGCTCTCTTAGATACTCGTATGCCCCCCACTACCGTAATATGCAAGTGCCTCACAGTCATTTGTGCACGTGTCCTGTTTAGGGTTATCACCTTTGAAATGCAAAAAAACCCTACAAAACCCAGCGCACTCCCCGCCACACACACACCTACACTTAAGACAAACCTGCTGCAACCCCAACCACAAGGCAACTCCGCAACCCCCAACCCACCCCTGCCCCCGAACAGCCACTTACAGTACCTAGAGAGAGAACAGACATAGATAAGATTGATAACATCATTAAAACAAACGCCAGTTTATCATCAGCACATTTTGCCAGCCAGTCTTTGTAGTCTCTTTTGTTTAGCCATAGAATCATAGAATATCAGGGTTGGAAGGGACCTCGGGAGGTCATCTAGTCCAACCCTCTGCTCAAAGCAGGACCAATTCCCAACTAAATCATCCCAGCCAGGACTTAGTCAAGCTCTGCCTTAAAAACCTCCAAGGAAGGAGATTCCACCACCTCCCTAGGTAACGCATTCCAGTGCTTCACCACCCTCCTAGTGAAATAGTGTTTCCTAATATCCAACCTAGACCTCCCCCACTGCAACTTGAGACCATTAGTCCTTGTTCTGTCATCTACCACCACTGAGAACAGCCGAGCTCCATCCTATTTGGAACCCCCCCCTCAGGTAGTTGAAAGCAGCTATCAAATCCCCCCTCATTCTTCTCTTCTGCAGACTAAACAATCCCAGTTCCCTCAGCCTCTCCTCATAAGTCATGTGCTCCAGACCCCTAATCATTTTTGTTGCCCTCCGCTGGACTCTTTCCCATTTTTCCACATCCTTCTTGTAGTGTGGGGCCCAAAACTGGACACAGTACTCCAGATGAGGCCTCACCAATTCACTTGTCATTGAATGTGCAGTTTCTGATGCAAGCTTTTTTTCCCCCAGCAGTGTAGTAGGATCACTCACACCATCGCCCTGATCTTCCATTATTTAATATGCCACGCACATCTCCTCACTCTTGCGTGACTCAAACCTTCTCTCACACACACGCGCGCATGTGTTGGTGGGCAGACAGCTGCTGTATTTCCAACAGTTTCGATCTGTTATCACTTAAACTGCAGAGGTGGGAACACTGCAGCATCTTTAGCTGGACAGAGAAACTTTTGACATTTGATATTGATATTGCAAGTGTATTCATGCAAATCTTTAGACCCATGTGGGAAAAAATGGCAGCTTAAATTATTTTTCTGGCAACTGGAAAATCTATAAAAAAAAATCTAGCCACACCGGTCAAATACCAGCCAGGTGGTAACTCTAGTCCTGTTTGAAAGTGAAGTGTTCTTAGCCTCATTTAGCAGTTGGGGATTTGAGGCTAAGTGACTTGCCTTAGTTTGTGCAAGAAAATTGTGGCAGAGCAGGGAATCAAACCCAGTTCTTTACCCACTGGATAATGTGTGTTGCTAGATGGGGGGGTCCATTCTCTGTCATGCCAGATCTGGCAGAGTAATTCACACTCCATTGTAATAGTTACTATATGTATCTTCCCCAAAGGTTTGAGTGCAGGTCACTGAGCAGTGTGTTAATGTAAATCAGCCATTAGATTTGTTCTGGGGCTGGGAGAGGCTCTATGAAGGGAGGGAGAGGTTAGATGGATAATTTTAGGCTCACTCAGAAAGGAACCACAGCACCTCAGATTGTGGGACTGTCACATCTCATAAGTTAAACTGTTTTTCATTTGGGGAGGACAGTCCCAAAAGAAAACCACAGGGAATGGCATGCGCTGTTAATTCAGTAAACAGCAGTGGTCCCTCTATGCTAGTGATGCAACGGTGCTGTATTTCACATAGGACGTAACCCTTCTGAACTCTTGTCCCTTTCGTGTTTCATCCCTAGTGTCAGAGACAAATTCCCCCTCGAGTAGCTCATTCTACCTATCAAAAATTCCTCTCTCTCTTTCAGCTAAAGCAGGTATCTCTCTTCACTTCCTGTCCTAAACTCTTGAGTTGTTTCTGTACATTGTTCAACAGCTGCTATGTTCACTTCAGAGGCTGTTGCATTTTAGTGATGAGTTGGTGACACTTCTGACCTGAGACTGAGTATTGCCACATCAGGCTATGGAGCGATTGTCTCTCACACTGTTGCTGATGCTAGCTCTGACCTGCTTTGGCAGTCTCTCCTGGGCTGCTGGAGGGACAGAGTAGGAGACCATGGTCATGATTATACCCTTTCAATACCCATTACCAAGTGATGTTGCTGGGGAACGGATTAAGAAAGTGGAGAAGAATGTCAAGCCTTTTTTGCCGTGTTCTGCCTGCTTTACCATTGACTTCAGTGGGGGACAAGATCAGGGCCTTCCAGTAGAAGTGATCCAGAAAGCTAGTCATGTGGCCGTCGCTCTTTGGAGGAGGTTTTCCACACTCCCAGCCCGCCACAGAGAGCCATGCCCTCTCATGAACTCCAGCAGCAAAGAGCTGAGAGCTGCCATCTGGTAGACCACAGCTTGTGGTCCCCTGATCCCCACTGAGAGGAGGGGTGTCTGGAGCAATTGGTTTTTATTTTGGTTATAAAACCAGTTTTGTTTCATGGCCAGATGACAAAAGACATTTAAAACCTGGGCTTTGTTGGGAAATGTTTCTCAGCAGACATGGATCTGCTAGGTTTAGACAATGGGCTGGCCGCCTGCTTGTACTTAACGTCCTATAGAAATTAAAGAGCCAGTTCCAACCATCATGACTATACTTTGGAACCTGAGAACTATGACAAATGGCTAATACGAAAAATGACCTGTGTCTTGTTCCGTGAGCTATGCTGCAAGATGTGAGCAAGGAGAAAAGTGTAAAGCAACCCGGGATAAAGGAGCAAAGAAACTACCTGACTCATGAATTTTCCTAGCACTTATCGCACTTAAAACATTTTCCAATCCATAAAGTTAATAACAAATATATTACCCAGGAACAGCTTCAGCACTTGAGATAAAACTTCACAGCTTTGGAAAAGAAAAGAGGGAGGGGAAAAATTGGCTCTCACCGACCATTAATGTGTTTTTTGTTGCAATTAAATAAATTGAACTTAACGAAATTTCTTCGTGTCAGAATCGCGAAGCCGTTTGCAGTTCTGCTGCCCTGGGTGTGGGAATAAGGGGTCCCTGGTGCATTCGCAACTATCCCAGACTCTCCTTCCAACCAGGAAGCATCAAATTGTCCCCCTTTGCTAGTCCTCACTGCAACAGTTACCTGGAGTTACTCCACTCGAGCTCTGGGGAGAGTGGCCACGCTGCAAAACAGCACTCCGGCTACGCAGAGTGATTGGATGAGCAGCCCATGACTTGTAACTTGAACTGCTGCGTCCCCTTGCATTACAAGATTGAGGGGATGTCTCACTGTAATGACAGGTGTGACTGCGGCTTGAGCTGACGTTCCAGAGCTAGCTTTAGTCTAGCTAGCTTGGGCCCCAGAGCAGTGAAGGGGATGCAGCCGGCACTTCTGCATAGGTTAGCGGCTAGTAATTACCCAGGGTTCTAGGCAGGTTCGCTGCTGCAGCTTCTCTACTCCAGTACTCAGGGCAGCTGAGGTGTGTCTGCTCCAGCTGCAATCACACACAGTGACTGACGTCTAGACATACCCTAGATGTCAGTAGCACTTGAGCTTCAGTCCCCCACGCCCACCCAGTGGGCCAGCTAGCTCGAGTTTAAATCACCACTTCAAGCTAGAGACTTTTGTGTGCGGAGGTGGGAGGGGGGGTCAGGTTCGGGGTAACACTCGAGGAGTCGTTTGAGCTCACACTGCAGTGAAGACAAGCCCTGGAGAGGTTTGCAGAGGGGTTTGAAATAACACCCCCAGCGGCTTTGGAGCCACACAGATGCATTCTTGATTTTTGCACAAGCCTGTTGTCTTCAGCGAGGTGTAGGTATGGGGGTCCTCCCACAATGCATTCCTGCTCAAGCTGATGGGACGCCGGGTGTGCTCCTTGAGAGCGGGTTGCAGGATTAGAACCCAGGTCTGGCTGGCCAACTGAGCTGGGTGAATAACAAGAATGATTTTTTTGTGGCTAACTACAAACCAAATTTCCATCCAACTGTGGTCACACCCTTTCATGATCGTCTTGGGGTGAGGTTCCCGCCTTGCGCAGAGAGCCAGCCCAAGCCCCATGCATCACCTGAATGTGATAAAAGAAAAGTCCTTTTAACTCTGACCCCATCCTATGCTATTACAAGTATTCATTCTTGTAGCCGAGGCCTCAAGCAAAACCGGCCTCAAATAAAACAACAAGGTTTAAGATCCAAATCCTCTCATTTTAGCTCCTTCTAAATCCACGAGCTGCCCCCAATTTCACCCCAAGAAAATCAAAGGACATAGAGTCTTGATGATGCTTTTTCTTGCAACTCCTCTGGAAGTAGATCCAATGCGGTGTGAGTAAGGTAACCAAGCACACCGCATAGTTAAAGCGTAGTGAATGCACATCACAAATCTCACTCTCGAACAATCAATGGACTGAAATTGATTTGCGCTCAACATTCTTTGGATTATGACTTGCAGATTGATAGCACCCACAAATACTGCTGAGCTGGGTGGTGCACAAACACATGGTCCCTGGTCCAAAGAGCTTAAGAAAAAATGCAGTAAGCTACCGTGACTCAAGAACAGGAAGAGATGATGTTAACAGTAATAAGATCACAGTTACGTAGGATTGCAGTGATAAGAGTACACAGTTACATAGGATAGCAGGGCACATGATTGAAATAGTCTGTTTGGACGTGGTCGGCTATGAAAACTGTTCTGTTATTGTAGGTTCTTTATATGTGCTGTATCCACTAGTTTGCAGCATTGCTAATGACATTTTTCCTCTTCGAAAAAACAAAAAGGGTGACTTTGTTTAAACAGACACAAATATTTATCTGGAGTTTAACAGATAGAGGATTAAAAAATAGATTGAATTTCCCAACCGACTGTCCCATTTTTTAATTGAATCCATATTGTATAGCTAGACTTTTTAATTACTTTCCCATTATTTAATGAGTGGCTGCAGTCCACAGCGAGCAGAGATTTCAGCTGCGATTGTTCCAGCTTCCCTACTGGTTATAGTAGAAAGGCTGGCTCTAGCGTCTAACTCAAAGGCTGAGCATCAAACAACATAAAAGCCTGTTCCTGACAATGAAGCTTGCCTTGGTGAAGGATATTCACGGCAGAAGCAAAGGGCTTGTATCATTACAGCTGGGGCTGGCCCAGCGTCACTTCCACAGGCTCAGCCCGCAGCCTGGTCAGAGGAAAAGAAGGAGGTAGGGAAGGATTGATATCCATTTGATCTAGAGGGAACTGAGGCACAAGGAGATCCCTTGGGCACAAGGGAAGTCTATGGCAGAGCCAGGAGTAGAACCCCCATCTTGACTCCTGCTCCAGAGCCTTCGTGAAAATCCAATCCAGGCTTTGGCCGGTCTTTTCCTTTGGCTATACACACGCACACTAAACGATGTCTTTGATACTCGACGCTGAGTTTTTGTCTGGAAATCTGACACAGTGGGAGCCCAAGTTTACCACTTGCTTGGTTTCACTTGTCATTTGCAGATGCAGAATATGCTATAACAATTGGCAAACATTGAAATTTCAAGTTTACTCACAGGCTCCATTAAGCTCTTCTTGTCTGTTTCTAGAACGATAAGGTAAAAGCTATAAGACTTTTACATTTCTTTATTATGCCTTGATGCTTATTGCTACAGGACAGCCAACAAAATCCCACTTCTGAAATGCTTCTACTTCCGAAAAGCCCTCTGGCCTATTAGTTACATTACAATTAGCCAGGACATCTTAACTGTGAATCATTGCCAATTAATTCCTTTTAGCCCGTGTTTAGACAATGCACCAGCCTAGGGAAATTAAATCCACCAGTAAAATTAAAATCAAAGCTGAGGCATCTGTACTCAGAATGGGAGAACAGAGGGAAGAGGGGGAAATGAAAGGGGAAGAACTGGGGAGAGAGAAGCAAACAGGTAGCAGCCCAGAAAATGAAAGAACTGTAGAAACCAGGACAAGAGCGAGAGTGCAAGACTAAAAGGCAGAAAGATAAATAAAACATGGAAGGATAAAAACAGAACGAGAGGTGCAGGTGGGAGAGACGGAGAGGAGCTCCGACGAAATATAGATGCAAGAAACAACCGGTGGAAATAAGGATGGTAACGGGATGAAGTGTAAATAATGGATTTCAAATTACCCACTGGGCAAAGCAAGATCCAGTGTATTATGCGCTCACTCCTGCCTTCCGTACTCAGTCCATTGACCTCAATAGGAGATTTGCTGAAGTGGAGATGAGGGCTCAATGGTGGCCCTTCAGAGTTGCACCTTCCCAGCCGGAGATCTGAGAACCATTGTGGCTCAGGTAGCGCAATGTGGCTCTTGTACTATTCTCAAGGATGCCTCAGTCACACCCTTCTGCCCTGGCCCTCCTTGCCTCCAGTGGGCTGTGAAACACGAGGCCTCTGTCCAGCCCATATGCAGGAGGACAATGGATTGGGCAGGTTCCTTGCGTCCTCTACCCCAGTAATAACCAAGCCCTGATCTAGGCTTCAGCGCCACAAATCACTGACCTTAAGCATGTCCTTCAGTTCCACTGAGGTCAATGGGACTTTAGCACTTCTTTAAAGTTAAGTGTGTGATTAAGTGCTTTCCTGAATCTGGGCCTAGGCGTTTTTATTTACACTGGAAATGTTTGATGTCTCCAGAACTAATCAGGAGCCTAGACACAGGGAAAAGATCCAAACCGCCCTTTACCTGGCCACTGCTAAAATGTCAGCGGATATAATTCACGAGGTGGATGAAATCACAAACTCCGTTGTCACTGGCTCAGGGGAACCTTTTATTAGTAATATTCTTATTTTATCGTTAAAGATGGAAATTTACCCACACAGCAGGAAATTCACTGCTCTAATACAGACACAGCCAGCATCTGAAAATAACCCTGTTCCATTAACAATCTCCGCTCCTGCTGCTGTTGCTCATATCACTCCATTTAACAAGATTAACAAACTAACAGCCATTTACATTTACGTTCCCCTCTCTTTTTAACATGTATGGAGGGGGCATTTCTCTTTCCTCTCTCTGTCTCCAAATTATGAAAGGGGTTTATGATCCTTTGTGTTTCAGAACCTTCTCTTCCAAAACTGTCTCACCAGGGGCCGCCGTTCTGTGTTCGTGGCATCACCACGACTCTGAGTAATCCTTCTGGAGATATTAGCTCCGATCATGATGTTTAAATCTGGATCCAAACTCCCTCCAGCTTCAGGGGTGTGCAAAATCGTGGGCACTCGATCACGTCAGCCGCAGTTCTCAGCCCGACTGCACCAGCAGCAAAGTTGTGGGTTGGGAGACTCCTGCGCTGCCCACAAGAAATGAGCCGTCTCCTACTCCCTGCCCCAAGCCTTTCATTGCATGAAGGAAGGTTCATTGGTGCCTCGGCTTCTTGGGCACCATCGAGAGGTTGGGCTGATGTGAACAGAGAAAACTGGGGTTACATAAGTAATCACGGAATCTTCTTAATGCTGCCTCATCCATCTCTACTGTTTGCTACCCCTGCTACTCCAAAGAGATTGTAAGCTCTCCAGGGCAGTGACCATATTTATGCTAATAAAGCATCCTGCACAATTTGAGGCTCTAATAATAATGTTCAGATATATGGTGCAGCCCAAACCCCCCACACTCCTCTACCCACTCCTAACATGTCTCTCTGGCCCTAGAATCTGATCTCTGCATTCTTAAAGTGCCCATCCCTGCAATTCTCTAGGCTCCAGGGAGCCAGTTTGGAATTGCATTAAAATGGCTGATTTGGGCATCAAAATCAGAGGTTCCAGTGAGCAGGGAGGAGAGTTTATATTTTCTGAGCCAATTCAGCTGCATCAACTTTCATGAGCACAATTTTCTCTTCTCACTCAGTTGAAATTTGCCAGCAGAAATCCACAGTTAAAAAAAAATCCCTTTTGCGGCGCATCTCTTAGTGAGATTTCATTTACAGAACAGAAAGCCACATTTACAGCTTTAATGGGCAAACTCTCCTTCCAGCCATTGCGCCATGCGATCTCCCAGAAACAAAAGCAAGCACTCTTTGCTTCCGTCCTCTCCAGAATGAAAAGGACAAGAGAATAAGCTTGAGGGTAGCTGGGCATGTCAGAGGCTGCTCGATTTCAGACAGCATACCCTGGTAAGCGCTTCATTAGCTCCCCTGTTCTGTTACTCATCAGATCTCTACACTGTTTGGAGCAAAGAGCCAGCATTCCTGTCTCTTGGATACCAACATCAGCCTTGCAAATGCAATTAAACCGAGTTTTGACATGGTCTGTTCCATTACTACACTTTTCTGCAGCTGGAGCGTGAACTAAATCTACATCCCCTTGCAACAATTCTGTTTTTGACAATAGAAATCAGATGTGGCCCATCAATAACAAACATTTACCATGGGTCTATTCACAAGAGAAAGATGGTCTTCAGGCCAAATCACAGCTCTGCAATTCAGGTCCTGTGTGTTCAAACCCTGGCTTTGCCATGGGCACATTCTGTAAGCGGGGACATGTCACTTAATCTTCTTGCCTCTGTTCCACCATCTGTAAAATGGCAACAACACTCCTTGCCTATTGTCCTTCTGTGTTGTGAGGCCGCACTGGCGTTTGCAAAGTGCTTAGAGATCCTTGCATGAAAGTTGCTGAAGCTGTGCAAAATAGTGTTACCCTAACCAGAAAGATTTTCAATATTTTTTTTTATTTGTTTAAGGAATAAAGAAAAGTTTAAAGCAGAAATTTGTTTCAAATAGAAAAATCAAAACATTTTGTTTAGAAAGTGACAATGTTTTGATTTCTGTTGTTGTTGCAAAATTGACCCCCCAATTCACAAAACGTTTTGTTTCCACCCAAATCTGCATTTTTAGCAAATCTGCTTAGCAGTCGAGATCTGATGTGTAGGGCGTGAGGAATATCGTCTTTCCAAGACCTCTCTTCTAAGAGGCTCTGCTGTGTTTGAATGGGATCCCCCGGACAGTCGGTTCTCTGAATACTTGACTACACCCACTCTCTCTTGCATGCAAACATTTCTATTTTATTTATTTTTTAGCAAAAGATCATTGTCTCATTAAGCAAACGGTAATTGCAATTATTCACCAAGTATTGTGAATGGCAAGTGAGGATTGCAAAGTCAATTGGGAAACAATTAGTCTATAAATACACGGAAAGCCTAATGAAATCCGCCTTGCTTTAGAAACTTCCACCCTTGTTTTCATCAACGGTTCTGTAGCAGTACAAATCTTGATAAATTATCCCTGTCTCTGCAAGATGGAGACAAAAGGAGCGCTGTACCATACCTAACAATGTTCCAATATCTTGTTGCTGTGGTGGGGGGGGGGGACGGTGGGGGGTATGTCTCCCTCAGTACACAAAACAGCTACCTCCTGCTTTTCTGGCACTTAATAATAAAATAATTTATGGAGATATCCTATCTCCTAGAAGTGGAAGGGACCCTCAAAAGGTTGTAGAGTCCAGCCCCCTGCCTTCATTAGCAGAACCAAGTACTGATTTTGCCCCAGATCTCTACGTGGCCCCCTGAAGAATTGAACTCACAACCCTGTGTTTGGGGGGGGGGGGCAATGCTCAAACCACTGAGCTATCCCTCCCCTCACTTCAGAGTCTCTCAGCCTGCATGCTTGGTGCTACCAATCAAGTTAGGCTCTGAATGATTAAGAATTGGAGAATGAGCAGAAGAGGAACTGCAGGGGGAGGCATCTGCTAGGAACAAGAGCTTCTCTTCCCTGGAAAAGCAAAGGAGTAAATCGTATTGATCCTGGTTTATCTTGCTCTGGTAGGTGCGGTTTGGCATCATAGCATCGGATTCCCCTTTAACAGCCTCTTCTGCAGTTGTAACTCCACTGACTTGAACGAAGCTGCTCCTGATTTGCATCCATGTGAGATCAGCATCAGGTGCTGGGGCCTGAGTCTCCCCTGATTTGTATTTCATGTAGTCTGGCCCACCAGCGGGAGGGGACGTGGAATTCTGCAGTGGTAACATTTCCCACAGGTATATGTGAGGACACCAGGTGCAGGGCAGTGGAGCATCTCACTTAGGCCCACTCAGAAGATCCTGTGATTTTCATGGAGTCCTTGATGGGGAATGAACCTTAGAGATTCCATTTGGCTTGTGGGAATCACCCTCACTAGCAGTAACCCTCCCATCTGTGTAAGGCCAGACCTGGGTATGTGCTGGAGGGGTGACCCAAACCCCGTGCACATGCCCTGACAGCACACCCGACTCAACAACACCTACATCCTCCCCCACCCTTTCTCTGCCCTGCTGGGTCCAACCCCCTGCCTCCCCCAGCCGCAAGTACCTCAGTCTAGCCCCCTGTGGTGATGCTCTGTTATAACTTGTTAACACTGTAGTTTGGCCTCTCTCTGGCCTGGTGATTTCTGTATCAATATTTTGGTTTAAGTGTTTCTCAATAGAGGATTGTCTAAGATGGGACCTGTGGGAAAGAGGAGATGGCTGAAGATGATCACCCATCATAAAACCTAAAGCAAGGCTGAAAAATTTGGGCTCTTTTTAATCAAACTTTGAAAACTTTCAAGGAAAGTAGATGCTCTCGGGGGAAAATCTTCATTTTCTCAACAGCCCAATTTTCCGTTTGGGGAAAAAGATGTTTTGATGGAAAATTTTCTACCAGCCCTAGGACTTATTGTAGGTAGGCTGGTAAATGGGATTAGTTGCTCGCGGAGGTTTTGTCAGGAAGAGAAGAACAGGAGTACTTGTGGCACCTTAGAGACTAACAAATTTGTTAGTCTCTAAGGTGCCACAAGTACTCCTGTTCTTTTTGCGGATACAGACTAACACGGCTGCTACTCTGAAACCTGTCAGGAAGAGAAGATCTATTCGGCCTACATATATTTGGTTTTTACAGTCAACATAAAGGATGTTTGCAAGCAGCAGCCATCGCCACCTGGTCTGTCAACATTCATGTTCTTGATGCTACAGGAAACCTGTTTCAGCCTGAGGAGACGGTAGGAGGCAGAGCTTGGGGGGTATAGATCTATTCTGTAATGGCATCTAGCACCAGTACTAGCAGAGCCCATAGACATACAATCAGAACAGTTTTCGGGATGGGGGGAAGGAAGAGGAATGGAAGCCCTAGTGTATATCTGAAGTCCATGGATCTACACAATGTGTTTGTGAGAGATGAAGACAAACTGTGGTCTACAAATAAGAATGCTCTATCTAATGATTGGATGATTTAGTTGGGGATTGGTCCTACTTTGAGCAGGGGGTTGGACTAGATGACCTCCTGAGGTCCCTTCCAACCCTGAGATTCTATGATTCTATGAACGAGGGATGCAGTACATCGGTCCATTTCCTCTTCAGAATCAAACAGATGCTTTAAACTTCATTCTGCGACAGTCACTTGTGAGGGAGGTTAGCTCAGGGCGCTGGTAGTCAGGACTTCTAGGTTGTCTTCTCAGCTCTTCCCCTGCGTTGCTCTGTGAACTTGGGAAAATTGCTCATCTTCCCTGCGTAGCAGTTTCCTTCTTTGCTCAATGGATGGAATTATATGCGTGTGCCTCAATGGGGTGTTGTGAGGGGAGGTTTGCAGAGTGCTTGGAGATCTGTGGGTGCAAGGTGGTATGAAGTGTAAAGTCTTAACAAAAAAGCAAGCTCGTTAAATGGATCTTCAAATGACATTGGGGGTGGGGGGGATAGCTCACCTCAACTTCATTTAAAGGGATTTTTATGATGCTGGATGTAGGGAGTCTTATTCTTTCAAATGTGTGTGCACTTCTAATGCATAGAAATGAAGTTAAATGTGGTGCAGTTTGCAACTGACGAGAAAATATTAAACATAAACTAGTTGCCTTGCGTCGGGAAGGAAAGCAAATCAGTGCTGCTAACCGCAGGGTGGAACTGAAACGTGTGGCTCAAGTTGCCGTTAATATGCTAGGAAGATGTAAAATATAGAGATGGGAATCAGTATGAGGTAAAAGATGCCATTAAACTATCAGAGAGAAAATGGGGATAGAGAAGCAGTGGAGGGGAAAACTACCTATGTCTCTTTGCTGGAAGTGTTAGATGCACAATATCACCATCGAGCTACATGAGAGGATGGTGTTGCAGTGGCTACGGTGCTGAACTAGGAAACAGGAGACTTGGGTTTTAGTCCCTGACCTGCTGTGTGGCCTTGGACATGTCACTCGTCTCTCTGACTCTGTTTGCCCTCACAGAATTTGTCTGTCTTCCCTAGTTAGATTATAAACTCCTTTGAGGCGGGGAATGTCTCTTGCCATGTGTCTATAAAGCACCTAGCACACCATGGCCCTAATCTCAGCTGGGACAGCTCTGTGCTACTGGAATCTAAATCATAATGACATAAAAGAACACCAAAATTGCAATTGCAAGCCCTGAACAGGTAGGAAATGCCAGAAGTAAGGTTGCCCCTAGTGCAGGAGCATTATGGTTAGAGCGGGGTGAATAATTGATTTTTTGTTTGTTTGTTTGTTTGGCCAGCAAACCAATAAACCTGAAAAAAATATTTGGTTTGATTCTGAAAATGTTGAGAATTTGTCAGCCAATTAGAAAAGGCCAGATAAAACATTTCATTCTGGTCTGCTTAGGAAAGTTTCTGTCCCTTATAAGGTTGACCCCAGTGGTTAGGCCACTTGCCTGGGACATAGAAGACCAGGTTTGAATCTCCGCTCTGAAACAGGGCCGGAGCATGGATTTCAACTCAGATCCTTCCTAATGGAGTGCTCTAATCCCCAGCCCATTCTAGGGTGGGTTACCCTCAATCTCTCCTGCTGAAGCCGTTCCACTTTGTATAAATATTCAGTAGGCCAAAGAGCATGAAAGCAACTTTATAGTGTGGTGATCACCTGAGAGATAGGAGATGTGATTTCAAACTTTCCCTCTGCCTGATTCAGAGGAGCCTGAAAATTTAATCTGTTCTCATCTAATTCAAACAAAGTAGTAACATGTCTGTGTGCACTCTGTGTTGTGAAGGCTTCTGTAAAACTTTTGTCTGGTTCATTTCATGGCACTTGTGCCAGGGCTCTGGCTGGAGGTTTAGGGAGACCCCTAATCCTTCTATTTCAAGCAGTTGCCAGTCCACTGCCATCCAGGTGCATTGAAGACATGTAACTACAATATATCATTACTATACTCATGGATACAAAGTAACTGCATGTAAAGATGCAGTCCTAGTGGCCAAAGATGCAGTATTGTGTTTCGTTCCATGGTGCTAGGGTCTTGCAAAGGGACTTAAGAGACCCGTTCCCCTTCTTCGCTAGGCAATACCAACATCAGTGCAAATGTGTGTGTACAAGTCTCAACCTGGTCCTGATAGGACCATCTTTAAGGGTATCCTGTCATTTTACTGTTCGGGGTCATCCAGTGCTTGGTCTTTCTGTTGAGTCTGTCAGAAAGCGAGGCAATTGTGAAGATTGGTTTTATGATGTGGATACATTCAGCTGTGGTGTAAGCATGCATAACTTCATGGATTTGCCCCAGGGCTAGAGACGGGATCTGATGCTCATTCAAGCCAATGGAGAAACTGCCAGGAGTGGACTATCAGTGGGGCATCGGGCAGTGCTTCTGGGTCAGCCAAGAAACCCTCTGTTCATCACATACCAGTAGAATGTTAGAGAATTGCTGAGTTGGAAAATGTTAGCTTCATTTAGTGATTGTTTATAAACTCGCTGAGAGAGGCGACGGCTAGTTCACATTCCTGGCCTATTTTGGGAAACAATTAGCGATTAATTGGGCTGGTTTTGCTTTGAGCTCTCAGGGTTTCTCTCTTATGCCAACTGCCTTGGATCACCAAACAAGCAACTGAATCTCACGTGGAATCGCTGAGCCTGGCCTAACAATCTAGTGGTTATATAATGAACGACTGTGCGGGGTTGGGGGAAGCTAGGTTCCGTTGTGAACATCCTGGCATGCTCAGCTCAGGCCTTAAGGCCAATTTTTCAAAAACGGCTACTGATTCTGTCTGCTGCTGTGTTTTGGCCTGGCCTGACGTGCTTTGGTCCTGACTTTTCAGAAGTGCTGACCACCCGCCACTCTCACAGAAGTCAGGGGGAGTGGTGGGTGCTCTGCACCTCTCAAAATCAGCCCCAAGATGGCTTAAGTTGGGGACCCCAAAAGCACCCCTTCCCCAGGCTGACAGGTTGAGTGTCACTGATGGGAAGATGGCCCCAGCTCTCCTTACCTGAAAGACGGGTTGCCTGAAAGGTGGTTTCCCTATAAATTCCCCAGGCAGCTTCAAGTGAAGAAGTTATTCCCCAGTCCCACTCCTAAAAGCCCTGTCACATAACCCCAAGCAGGCCTGCAGATTATGATCATCTCTGTTAGGTGCTCAGCTATATTGAGGAGCATCGTATAAATGCTAGTTATCTATCAGTACAAAGACTCGAGAGAGGCAGTATTGCTGTTCCAGTTGTGGCTGCATTTTAGTATTGGGTACGTATTCTGATTCCCTGAAATGCTTTTGAATCCATCAGGGATTCAAACTATTAGCAACCAGGATGTCTCTCTCCATTCTGACTCAATACCTTCTCTAGCAGTAGTTCCCAAAGTGGGGTCCCTGGACCTCTGGGGTTTCGCTGTGGGTTATATGGGGGTCTGTCCCTTGAGTACTGCAGTGGGGCCGGAACACGCAAACAACATTCAAGCACTTTTGTGGCATGGAGGATGGCATTTTGTTCTCAAAATGGTCTCTTGTGCAGTGTGCAGGAGAGGTCACGCTGGCGAGGGCATTCCTACGCTGGCAAGAGCATTCCAGTGATTTCCCATCCAGGACTACACCACAGTTGGAGTTAAAGTGAAAATAAGCATGATGTGATCATTTGTAGTCATTGCAGACTGTTTACTCTGGTTTCTTGGTGAGTCTTCTTTTTTAATAATAAACTAACTTAACTAACAGAATAATAATAAACATGAAACGTAATTATAAAAAAATAAAAGGGATCCAGGAAATTTAATGAAATGCGAATGGGGTCCTTGGTGGAAAAAAGTTTGGGAACCAGGGTTCTATGGTATGGGACAGCCAACTATCGAAGGCATTTATATGGCCTCCATCACCATCGTAACCGCACACCTCCTTATCTTAATGTATTTATCCTCGCTACACCGCCATGAAGTCTGGAAATGCCATTATCCCCATTGAACAGATGGGGGATGGAGAGGCTAAGGACTTACGTAAGGTGACACAAGAAGTCTGTGGAAGAACAGGGAATTAAATCCATGTCTCCCAAGAGCTAGGATAGCCCCTAACCACAGGAGTATCCTTTCTCTCAAACCATAGAAGAATCCAGCTCCATTCCATGACAAGAAGAACCGTTTCCAGGTTTGCTTAGCCACTCTCTGGTGTGGATAACCTGGCAGCACCACCTGCACTGTGGCTGCAACGAATGTTAATTGATGCATGGTCTTCCCAAGTCAATTAAAAAGATAGGTCCTCTTTCCCCGCCCAGGACTGTTTAAGTGCCCCAAGTCCTCCTGGAATCGAACTAGCCTCAAGGATACACTTCAACACGTGTGTTCATCTAGCAACCTCTTTTGAGAGAGATCACGTCCGCATTCCTAGCATCGGCTGTCGACTCCCTGATGCTGATTTGGCAGCATTTGGAAGTATCGCTATAAAGCGGGAGCCAGGGTCCACTCTACTGTTCCAGACCTATTCAAGGCTGTGGGAGGCGGAGGTGGCCAATCCTAGCTGGTATGGAATCTGCTTACTGTGACTCAAGTTTCTGACTATAAAAAATATCTTCTGGTTGCCAAAGGGCTTTCCAGAAATGTTTGGCTTCTGTTTTATGTAACTGCTATTGCCACTCACTTTAAGCTTTACCCAGTCTTGGGAACAGGGCTAATAGTGTATAAGGGGAGCAGAAAGCAGAACTCCTCCTCTGCTTTTGTCAAAGGAGTGCTTCCCTGACCTCTCTGGCTTGGATAAATGGCACTCCCCTGCACATCCCCCATCTCCTGGGCTGGTGAGACCTCACATTACTGTTTCAATCTCCTTAAACCACTGATGGAAAGGCCTGTAGTTTGCCATGAATTGGAAACACAATTGAGAACACCTGCAGCTATTTTATAATGATGGAATGGCACATCCTATGCCCAGTGTCTTTAAAGGAACCCCAGATCCTCAGTATATTTCCCCCCACGATATCAGCATGTATACAACCACCAGAATTGCCAGGTGTGATCAAAGCATCTTGTCCAATATTCTGTCTATTGTAGTGGCCAGTGTTAGTGGATTCAAAGGAAGGTGTAAAGCCTTCATACTATACCTTATGTTGGGAACCTGGCAGATCTCAGAAGCTTCATTCTATCTAAATCTGGATAGGGGAGTGTTGCAGGGTACCTACACCCCGTCATGGGGCATCAGGTCACGTGTGTCAAAAGACAGGGCAGAGGCGGTACCGCAGCCGGTTATGTTCTATCCTGATGCCCCTTACTATAAAAGGTGCACCCCATCACACGAAGTCAGAACAGAATTAGAACATGTAGCAAATTATGAACAGAATCTAGAGCACTGGATGCTGCTATGAGCACTAGACTGCACTTCCTCTGAGTTTTCCTCCCCAACAGAGATAGAGGAGCATTAATACAAGGACTACAACGAAATGGACCCGGGGGAGAGGGGGTTCATTTGCCATGTTTTCTGAAAGAAACCTCTTACTTTAATTTCCTCCTACAATCAAGATCTTGGTTCTCCCTTAAAGATGTTTAGAGAGAGCAATCCCTTAGATTTTCCAGGGAAAAAAGTGAACCTATTCAACAATGAAGTATGTAAATTGGCAAAGTAGAAGAGCCTATTTCATAGATTGCTATCTGAAAAGCATCTTCTTGGATAACAAGCTGAGATGTGTCTCTCTTCTCCCTCCGCCTGCCCCCTCTCCCCCGCTCTCACTACAATAGTGTGAAATATTGCCGTGTAGAAACTGAAAGCTCCCTGATGAGGACTGAAGAGATTTAAGAGCCATTAAATCATTATACTAATGGGTACTGCGAGTGGGTCTAGGGAAACAAATATACGACAAAAGGCAGGAGAACAGGAAAGCCGGCTGAATGAAGTTAGGTTAAAGTAGGAAATGTACCTTGGTCCTGGCAGAAATATAAGGTACTGGAAATAACAGGCACTGAGGGATTGTATGGCTCCAGAGAATATGGAGCCTTTCACCTCTGGGGGCCTGAAGCTGATCTTACTTAATGGCGTAAAACGCAAATAACTGCACTGAGTTAAACAGATACACCAGCATTTGGGCAGAATAATTGTTCTCAGATTCAGATCCTCAGCTGGTATAAATCAGTGTCGCTGCACTGAAATCAACAGGGTTACACAGATTTATACCAACCGAGGATCTGTCTCTGGATGTGTGTGTTATTTCCTAAAGGGCTTTACAACCTTATGTAGGTTTAGAATTTGTAGAGTGATTTGGTGGGATCAACGAGGTTCCTAGCAGAGAGGTGTCCTGGGGAGGGGGCGGGGGGATTTATCTTCGGCAGCATGGGGCATGGGACTCTTGCAGGTTTAAACTAGTGTAAATGATGGATTCTTTGTAACTTGGTGTTTTTAAACCGTGATTTGAGGATGTCAGTAACTCAGCCAGAGGTCAGGGGTCTATTACCGGAGCGGGTGGGTGAGGTTCTGTGGCCTGCGATGTGCAGGAGTTTAGACTGGATGATCATGATGGTCCCTTCTGGCCTTCAAGTCTGAGTCTGTAAGTCTATGAATCATCCCTATTGGTCCCCTTGTTCTCAGATTTATCGGAGATGTCGGTGAGCAGCTGGATTATGGAACTCAAACGTCTTTCTCATTGCTAAAAGAACTTGTTCTTTTTGCTGCCACAGCCTAACACGGCTACCACTCTGAAACCTTTCTCATTGCTAGGGAATGTTCTTGCATGTCAGAGATGATGCATAGCAGTGGGTTATAGATGGCTTGACCCCTCCCAGGGGGGGGTCTACCAACTGGCAACTTTCAACAGGAGAACATTCCCTCCAGATCTTAATCCTCATTGTTCACTTAATCTTGCCCATTTTCCCTTCCGGTTTGATACTGCACTGCAGTCATGCTGCCAGTGTTGGGACCATGTAACCCATGACACTAGAGACAAGGACAATGACTTCACTGCCTCCTCTGAAGCTCATACAGAAATTCCTTACTCTAGACAAGGGCGTAAAGAGTCTGATCATTTCCCACATTAACTGTGTACTTTGCCTACCCACTTCTGTTTTGTTCTCTCAGTCCATCCACACATTGGGTATTGGTGGTTTTTTACCATGTTTATCTGTGACCTGCCCTCAAGTGAAAGGGACCTGTTCCGTGCCCATACATCCTTTGGAATTTAGCGAAAACATGAAGTAACACAGGGGAAGCACAGTACAACTCACATAGTCTCAACACAATTGGTCTTCATTTTTATCTCCTGCTACATTTTATTTACATAAATTCTTTTTCCTTTTCCTCCCCCCAATACTTTTTCATCCTGAACCATTTAATGTTTGCCACTCACTTCAGTGGGAGCAGCTTGGGTTGGGATCTTTATTACTCCTAGTTGCTATTTCTCCAAGAAAGTGAAGAATGTTAAAAGTAATAAGATCAATCACACTTTCAGTGTTGCCAATTGTTGTGATTTTATCAGGAGTCTTGTGATATTTTTCTTGGGGTGTTTTTCCCTTAAAGCCCCAGCTCCTGGATTCATGTGATTATGAGAATCTATGCTTTGTAAATAACGTAAGTTTCTAGTCCTCATGGCTGCTTGAAAATGTGAACCCTAATGGCTCAAAGCCAAAGATATATAGTGATGGAGCAAGGCCAGATGGCTATAGTAAAGTAGTGAGGAACAGCTATGTTAGACCCAGACTAAACAAATCCCTGGTACCATGGTAACCAAATGGCAGTTGCTCCAGGTTAATCAAGACACCTGGAGTCAATTAAGATCTTTCTAGAAAGCAGTGGGATAGCTAGGTTGATTGGGACACCTGAAGCCAATCAAGGGCCGGCTGGAGCTAGTTAAAAACCTCCCAGTTAGTCAGTGAGGTGTGGGTATCAGGAGTTGTAGGAGGAAGCTGTGCTGTTGGAGGAACTAAGCAGTACAAATCCATATCAGGTGCAAGGAAGGAGGTCCTGAGGTAACGGTGAAGGAGATATTGAGTGGGGGCTGCTGTGGGGAAGTGGCCCATGTCCTATCTCCAAAAGGTCATCTACCATAGCTGCTACTATTAAGGTCCCTGGGCTGGAGCCTGGAGTAGAGGTGGGCCCAGGCTCCCCCCTCCCCTCCCTGATTAATCACTGAGACTGGAAGACAACAGAGACTGTGCGAGGGAGGGTTGCTTCTCCTCACCTCCCTTGCTGGCTTATGATGAAAATGGCTGAGTAAGCTGTGACCCTTGCCACTAGAGAGAGAAGGGCTACGTGGAGGGTCACAGTGAGCCTCTGAGGGTAGCGAAATCTGCCAGTAAACGCAGGACCCACAGAGACAAGGACAGAACTTTGTCACTATATATATATATATCTATATATAGATATAATGGCCAATCTCTTCATTTGGAGGGGTGGGGGTCCTGACTCATGTTTTTTGAGCATTTGGGATTAGCAATCTCACTTTCATGTGCCACCAGCCCCCACTGGCAGAAAGCAGGTAGCTATAAAATACCTCTTCTGCCTGGAACTGGTTGAAATGCTCCAGATCTCTGTAAAAGGAGCTGCACAGAGACACTCTAGCATGGTGATAATCCATTTAGCAGGGATTTTATGCAACTTTTAAATATTGATATGAGAAGCCTCCTTACCTCCTTGAGCTATCTTATGTCAGCAGATACTGAACACCTTGTTAGACATGCGATTACCAATAAGTAATGTGTAATTCCACTGCTCTTGAAAACCCCACAAGGCATGTTACATGACAAAACGGGATTTGATTTAACCCCTTCTCCGCCTCCTGCCCCTCCAATATGTGTAGGCAAACTTGTTTCTTATGCAAATCCCCTTCCTTTTCCTTTGAACTAGTTTCCCAAACTCTAACACATTTTATGGTGTATCACCAAAGAGAGAGAGGATGGCATCAGTGTCTAGGAGGAGGAAGGGGTAGTGGGGACAGCTGATTTACGTCATTAGAGAGATGCAAAGGATGTAGGTAGGATATCTCAGTGGTTTGAGCATTGGCCTGCTAAACCCAGGGTTATGACTTCAGTCCTTGAGGGGGCCATTTAGGGATCTGGGCAGTGCTTCTATATCATGATGCCAACTTTTCCCAACCTAGAGCTAAAAGTTTCCCAAATCTGGTGAAAAATTCCCCGATAAAGTTTTTTACAGTGCTTCTATGTCCTGGGAAATTTCCCAAAACCTGGGAATTTGCGAATAAAATGTTTCAACTTGGGAAACTGGGAATTTTCATTCGAACATTTTACTCAAAAATTCCCAGATTTGGGGAAATTTCCCAGGATATAGAAGAACTGGATCTGGGGCAACAATCTGACTGGGGATTGGTCCTACTTTGAGCAGGGGGTTGGACTAGATGACCTCCTGAGGTCCCCTCCAACCTTGATATTCTATGATTCTATGCTAAGGCCTCTTGGCCACATTCACAGTTCATGTCAATGAGCACAACCCCATCAGTTCCAGTGGATCTGCACCCAGCGACACCAGCTGAGGAACTTTTCTATTAAGTCAAATAGTCCATACCTTTACCGCAGAGTCAGTCTGTGACTCGCTGATGAATATGTTACAAGTCCCCCTCTGTGTCTGATTGGCAGAGAAGAGGAGTCTGCTACTGTTCTGCTAGGGGTCTTTCATTCAAGCTGGAGCAGCTCATGGTTTTATCGCTGGGGTTACCTGGTGTGTTGGCCAAGATGACCAGACCACCATAACATCTGCACCCATCATAACTACAGATGGTGGCTCATTGGGGTGGGAGAGCCCCTTGTTGAAAGACCTCGGATGATATCCCTCCTTCTGCTCCTGTTCCCTTCCTCTCTGGGTTGCTAACTCACCCTTGCCAAAGGTGACTTATTAGAGGGCTCATAAAAATACCTCTAGAGAGCTTTTTTTTTTTTTTTGGCCTTTGAAATGGACCAGAGTGCAAACTCATCCCCTTTGTATATTCCTTTCAGTGTGTCAGCATCAACCTGATCCTGATTAGAGAGAGGTGCGTCATGTGACAATGCTATTGCAGAAAGAGCTGCTGTCTCCAACACTGACCCAGGAGCTTTATTAGAATGAAGGAGAACCGTATCATCCCTTGAGCGGCTCCATCTTTCTCTCTGCTCCAGTCTGCAATTTCCACTCAGCACCTTCCCCAGCCATCTTCCCGTCTGGCTTTCTCAGACTAACTTAAAGGAACAGCAAACTCCTCTTTAGAAGGTGACTCATTTTGCACAAAAGGGGACAATAGGAAACTCCTGCCTTCAGTCTTTTCCAACATCTAAAGCAGACCAACTAAAGTGTTTTGGCAGGTTCTGAAATGTTTTGCTTTACCTTTCTCCTGTAGGATTTTTGTCATTCTGCACTTCCAGGTTTGGGCTGGAAGCACAACTGGTGTAGTACCACAATGAAGGCTGTTCTCAGGAGATTGCAAGATCGTTTGTGGCAACCAAATACATGTGAGGAGGGACTTGAACCCACAATCTTCTGTACAAGGCACAACCCACTGAGCGCAAACTTCATGGTCTGGAATTGGTGTCTGTGAAAGTAGGCACCGGTGATATATTATTGTTTTTATTAACTGTTCTCCAGAAGTGCCAAAGAGTCCCAGGTGCAGGTACAAACAAAACAAAAAGGCCCCTGCCCCAAAGGCCTTACAATCTAAGTATAAGACAGGAGGCAACTGATGGATACGGACAGAGGGAGCCCAGAGAAACAGGGAGACAGTTCAGATCAGCATGTTGGGTTCTGGTCTCCACACACCAGCAGATTAACCACTGGATATGGGATTATATAAGCATCTGTAAATGAGGATTTCATCCACCTTCACCTTAGAGTAGGGCAACAAGTGCTCTCTCGCCTGTGGGAACTGCAGGGTTAATGGGCGACGTCGCTGTGGGTCCTGTTTCTTGGATGTGACACAGAGAATGCAACATGTCTCGGCTCGTAACAGGAAAATTAAAATGCTCCGGCATTTTAATAAATACAGCACACTCCGTGCTGTCAGTTCTCGGTGCAGCGACGAGAAATCTCTCTGGATGCCTTGATTAAAGATTGCACGGGCAAAAGCCCTTAATCAGACCCTGCTGCACGCTGCACTTCATTAACCTGGGCTGTGCAGCGCAGTGTGAACAAGCAGCAACCAAACGAAAAGGGGAACAGTGTTCTGAATAATACGTTGCCCCACTTGTCCAGCCCTGCCGCGTTCCAGGTCGCTGTAGAGGCCAGTGGGAGAGACCGCAGTACAAAACCATGAGTATGGAAGTCCAGACTCCAGGCACAGAAAGTTGACAGGAATTAAAATTCTAATACAAACGTCTACTTTGGCACTGAAGGAGTGGGACGCGAGGGTAAGGGTTTGTTTTCATTAAGTGAATGCCGAGCCAAGCCTCCCAGATGAAAACAACTGTGAGAACAGGGAGGCATCCAGGTTTTTACTTATTTAAGCAATATTGTAATGCAGGCTCTGCGGAATATGCAAGGCTCTGCTCAGGCACACATCTGTGCCTGCTCCAGTCATATCGAATCCACATCACTGCCTGCTATTTCTGGCAAAGCTCCATCCTCTTCCTCTCTCCTCCGGCCAGATTCACAATGATTGTTGTAGGGATTATTTGGTCCTCACTTCAGCCGTGGTTGCTGGGGACACAATAAATTGCCACTTCCCATATTTCACTATTACCACAGCTCTGTCACCATTGCAGTGAGACCAAGAAGACCCAGCATGGAGATATTTTCCTGTGTCCGCAGCCATCAGAAAAGGCTTTTAATTTGCGATTGTGCTAGCCTGTATAGAGAGCTGTCAGTCTCCTAGGTAGCCCTGTCCTTGATAAACCAGGGGGACTTACCGTTGCTCAGGAACACTGGAGTATAGAGGAGGCCAAGTTTGTGATATGGCATGCTTTGGGTTGACTAACTGGTTCAGACATGGTTACCTAACTCTCCCCTGACTTCATTCCTAAGGGGAAACTCAGTCCGTAAGATTAAACGAATCCTGGGCTTTGGAAAGGTCAAGCAGTTACACATGCAGCACAGGAGAGCCTTGTATCTAGTCTCTTTGAGTTGAAAACAAAATCTGAGTGAGAAATACATGCCTAACGATGGCTGGAGATTGAGCAAACAATGGAGTTAGAAGGCCTAAAACTTCCCTATGCGCTTAGGAATAGGGATGGTCTTCTCCAAAGAAGTGATTGCAGGAAAGAACACCCATTCTCCTAATCATCAGGTCTAATGCATCATGTTTATGTCCTATCTTTCATTTAGACGACCAGTTTCGAAAGGCCTTTATACATTGCAGCTCAGATTTTCAAGAAGTTCTTTATTATTAAAGTATATTTAATCCTGCTTCAGTACCGGGAGATGGACTAGAAAAACTCTTGAGGTTGCTTCCAGCCCTACATTTCTATGATTCCTTGAGTCCAGGATTAGAGCCCCATTGTGCAATGCTGTGGCCAACGGGGCTAATGCAGTCCTTGGATGCATAAACAGGGGAATCTCAAGTAGGAATAGAGAGGTTATTTTACTGCTATATTTGGCACTGGTGCGACGGCTGCTAGAATACTGCGTTCTGGTGTCCACAGTTCAAGAAGGATGTTAATAAATTGGAGAGGGTTCAGAGAAGAGCCCAATGATTCAAGGATTGGAAAACCTGCCTTGAAGTGATAGACTCAAGGAGCTTACTCAGTTTAGCTTAACCAAGAGAAGGTTAAGCAGTGGCTATATTGCAGTCTATAAGTACCTACATGGGGAAGAAATATCTAATACTGGGCTCTTTGTTGTAGCAGCAAAAGACACAATCCAGTGGCTGGAAGCAAGACAATTCAGACTGGAAATAAAACATTTTTAACAGTAATGTTAAATTGAGAGTAATTAGCCATTGGAATAATTTACCCAGGGTTGTGGTGGATTCTCCCTCCCTGACCATTTTAAAATCAAGTTGGGATATTTTTTCTAAAATCTCTGCTCTAGGAATTATTCTGGGGAAGTTCCATGGCCTGGAGGTCCGACTATGATCACAATGGTCCTTTCTGGCCTTGGAATCTATGAATTGATATACTAGGTGTGGTCCAAACACATAGTAAGAGTCTCTGCCCCAAGGAGCTTCCAGTGTAGATACACAAAGGGCGGAAGGGGGAACAAGTGAAATGACTTGCCAGAGGTCATGCAGAAGGCCAGTGGTAGATCCAGGAGTAGGGCTAGGGCTGCCCAGAAAACAAGAATTCCGTTTCATGAAAAAATGTCAAGGTTTGGACATGTGTTGCCATTCCAGTGTGGAAGAGTACCAAGACCATTTGAAATTATTCACAAAAACAAAACAAACCATGAGAGAGAAAGCCCTGTTCACCCACGGTAGACTGGCCAACAGCTTAGTGGTTAGGGCACTGCTGTGGGAAATCCAGTTTCAGGTCCTTGCTCTGGCTAATTCAGAGTCACTCTGGCCCAATGAACTTTAAATTACTTACAGACAGTGGAACATCTCCAGAAGGAGAGATTGCATGATGGATACTGAGTCGATAGCAGGACCGTTAGGGCTCTCGGCGTGCACTCAAGTAGTAAGGAGGATCGTGGTTCCACAATTTATCCAAAGCAATGGCAGAATCTTTCCTAATGCTGTGCTGGCACTAACTCTGAGAGAAGAGCGGTATCACCTGATTCAACAAACCCATTCCTCCAGCTCTTGGGTCAGAGCCTCAGATGATGTGAACCAACATAGCTCCACTGACACCAATGGAGCCATGCTGATTTACACCCGATGGGGAGCTGTCTCCTTGAGTTTTCCTTGGGGACTTCTCTCTGACCGGACCTGATTAACATAGGAAGCATGATACGTCCACAGTCCAAGGTGTCATGGCTACAAGTTCTCCAGTTTGCTAGCACTGTATTATCATTCCATGCATAAATATTTTACTGCTACCTATCAAATTATATGGGTATTTATAATATGCTTTGTAATAACTAAACTCATGCATGAAAGAGGCATTTAAATTGGTATAACAATATCTACCTCCTATAATCTACTTTATGGCGGCATGTTATGGCTTTATTTGCTAAGAATGTGTTAGCTTTTTTTAACAGGAGGATTTACAGTATAACACTTTAGCAACAGAAGTCACTTCCCATTCGGCTGGCAAACAGTTCTGTGGCAAGACAGTTGACTGTAGGATATTCATCCCAAGGTCAATTCTTCCATCCAAGGGCAGCTATCAAAAGAAAGGGCGGTAGCCCCATTGGTCTGCAGGGGGTTTTAATGTTCTTTTAAGGGGAACAGCTTGGACCAAACAATAATAGACACTTTTGTGCTCTTTGGCCTAAACTGTGCCGTGAAGTGCCTCGGTGGGAAAAGAGGGTGTGGTGTGTTCCTGAGCAGAAACCAAAATCTCTTCTGGAGCTGGATACAAACATTGCCACCTGTGTGTGTGTGTGTGTGTGTGTGTGTGTGTGTGTGTGTGTGTGTGCATATGCGTGTGTGTGTCTAATCAGGTCCATCTTTCTGTTCTGCGTTTGTATAGCACCTAGCACAATGAAGTCCTAGTCTGGCTAGAGCACCTAGGCACTGCCACAATACAAACACAACATAAAATAATGAATAACATGTCGGCAATGGGTCATATGCTCAGACCCCTACATTGGCTGAAAGCTTGGAAAGCTAGAGTGAAGCAAAGAATTGACTGATTGCCCTTCTGGCTAGGGTTGCCAATTTTAGTTGGACATATTCCTGGAGGTTTCATCAAAAGACATAATCTTTAATGGAATATCATTCTTTAATTCCTGGAGATTCCAGGACAATCCTGGAGGGTTGGCGACCCTGCTTCTGGCTGGTCGCATTGTGTCTTTTCTAAGGCTTCAAACATGCTTAGACGCTACAGACAGAGGATCTTCAGAAAGACAGACAGACTGCCTAGTGTACACTGTGCTGCATGCCATTGCTACTCGGAACTGCCTGGAGAAAGCAGGGACAGAGCGTAGAGCCTCTTGCTTCAAAACAATAAGCTCCTACCTTTTGAATCTCTGTTAGCAGTACAGGGTCTGAGACCCATAGTTGAGCAGTTCTAAACCTATCCAGCAGTGGGCAGCAGCATATGTGGGTAGCTACATGTAGACATGGGATAACATTTTCAAACATACCTAAGTCACTAGGAACTTAAGTAGACTATGGGTATGCCCATGCTTCAAGCTGGGGTGTCTTCCTGCTCGAGGAGCCATACCTGTGCTAGCTCTGATCAAGCTACCAAGCTGCCATAGTGTGACCGGCGGAAGCAGCTAGCTGCCTGAGAACCTACCAAACATCTCAGCTGGGATGCCAGGGTGGCTAGGCCCTCCTGATGCTTGCACCACTGTGGCTACACTGCTCTTTTAAGCTAGTGTTGGTATGTCTCCTCGAGCTGGACTTTACACCAAGGCCTGGTCTGCACTGGGGGGGAATCGATCTAAGATACACAACTTCAGCTACAAGAATAGCGTAGCTGAAGTCGACGTATCTTAGATCGACTTAGAATCACTTACTTCGCATCCTCGCAGTGCGGGATCGACGGCCACAGTTCCCCCATCGACTTTGCTTCCGCCTCTTGCCGAGCTGGAGTTCAGCAGTTGACGGGAGAGCGGTCGGGGTCGATTTATTGTGTCTACACTACACGCAATAAATGGATCCCCGATAGATCGATCACTACCCGCCGATCCAGTGGGTAGTGTAGACGTACCCCAAGTGTAAACATACTCTTAGGTTCCTGAGGGACTTAAGTGGTGTTGAAAACTTTATCCACACACTCTCCAGTTCATTAGAGCATCTCTATTCATACGGATATTTGGTTTTTCTTTGAAACTTGCTAAATTAATTTTAACAGACAATGGAGCTGTGTACAATCAGTATTGAATACGAGTTAGTAAAACACATTTATAAACAGATTTTTAGCTATCAAGTAGCTTTCTCTAGCTTCCCAAGCACACACCCGCAGTCCTATTCAAACATCCTTCACTGTTGGCTTTTCAAAATACTTTTGATTGTATTTGTTTGAACAGGCCTTTTATTGAGATTAGAAATATTCCTCTGGATTACTCCCGAAAGGCGGGTCCAGACACCTGAAAGAGTTTGTGTGAAGGCTTCAGTGTTAGAAACCCTGACTCTTTTGTTACAGCATCTTTGATTGTACTCTGTGCCCAGTTTTCAGAAGCTTTCGGAGAAGGCGCCTACAGCAGATAAGAATGACAGAGGCACCAACAATTTCCACAGTTGCACATTGGGAGACGTGCCTTTTGGGTGATTTTTCCAGTGCATGTTTTTGTATGGAATGAAACAACAGTTAGGAAGGAGAGGGGGGAAATATACCAGGCATCATTCTTGCTTTATGAGACCGAAAGCTGGAGCAACACAAATTAATTAACAGTAACAACAACACACATCGGTGATATTCTGCCAACACAAAGGGTTTCCTCCAGGGCCGACGTGAGACGTGTGTTTGGGATGATAAAAACGAATGCAAGCAGGTTGGCGCAACGATTGCTCTGTTGGGTTTGTAATTGGAAGTGGCCTTTCCATTCGGGGGGAGGGGGTCACGTGCTAAATCGGAGCCAAACGAAAAGCATTTGATTTCGGTTCAGGAGGATGACTGTAGGTTAAATGGATGGAATTGGAAAGCAAACGTATTGAGGCAGAAAGGGAAAGTGGCCCTGATAGTATTCATGGGCCTGATCCTCAACTGGCGTCCATCAGTGTAATTCCATTAATGTCAAGGGAGCCACGCCAGTTTTCAGCAGCTGGGGATCTGTACTTATTTCCCCAGGTGTTTTATTAAACCTGTTGTCATGGTTCAGGACTAACTATACCTCTGTCCTGTCTTCTAGTCCTGCTGAGTGCTCTCCTCCCTCACCCCCCACTTCCAGGTGTTAGGCCTCCTGGCGTCATCAGTCCTGGGGAGGGATCCCGTGATTCTCCCACTCTCAGCATACCTTTACATGGGAATTAAGGTCTGAGAGTAGTGCGGTTAGACATACCTGCGCTAGCTTTAACTTAATATGTGTCGAGGGATCCCAGCACGCTTGTATAGGGGTAGCTAGCTCGCGCTGAAGACCACTCAGCCACGTCTTCACTACTACTGTTGCCTGTACTCGCTAGATTAAAGATAGTGCAGGTATTCCTGCCTGTCCATACCACCGTCATACCTTAATTTTTGGTGTAGATTGGATCACCAGGCTACAGCTCCCTGGGTAGCAACCATGACTGCTCAGCAGGTCTGCCTGCGATTCTTCCCTTCTCCAGCAGCGAGCACGGTGCCCCAAACCAGCCTTTCCCAAATGAAGCATTGTTTAATCTCAACCGTAGAAACTGTACATAACAAATGTATTTGCACACAAGGACTCCTCATTGTTTTTGCTGATACAGACTAACACGGCTACCACTCTGAAACCTGTACATAACAAGTGAGACGGGATTTTAACACAGAAAAGCTCTACACACCTATTTGTCTTACCTATAGCTCATGTAGGCCTTGCTTTTCCTAGCTACCCCCGCCTCTGGGGGCTAGGGGCCAGTCTATTCCCCCACAGTCATCTCTGCCTCTCCCTCAGACTTCTCCCATTAGGGAGTGTGTCCATTTATAAAACCCACCAATTCCTTTGTCTTCTTCTCTGCCCCTGGAGTGTGTCCCCACAGGGTTGAGGATAGACTTCAAAGCAGCTGGTTTCCTGAATTGTCCCTTAAGTATTGATCTACAGTGTAGTCAAAAGCTGCTGTCTCTTCCTGTGAACCTGCAAATCATCCCCTACGGGAATGAGCCCTCACAGGTAATCATCTAGCAAATACCAACCATCAGGCAAACAGACACAACATGTAAACAGAAAATCTAACAGGCAGCTTCCACACCCTTCACATCCACGTTCATGTACTAAAACTGATTTCGCAGACTTTTTGCATTTGCCTGTTGAAAATTAAACTAGATGGTGCAGATTGCTCGCTGTTTCTAGTCACTTTCACATCCTGTTCTCCTGCCCTTCAGGGCCTGATCGTGGAAGGGGAAGCATCTTGTGTGCTTTCTTGACTCTTTGGCTCATGCCCCTTATGGTGGGAGACTCTTGTTTGCACTGACAACACAATCTGCGCCTGCAGGGTCCCAGATTAACATCAGACTGATCCACAACAAAACATTTAGACATTTGCAAACAAACAAACAAAAATGTCAGAAAATCTGTTCTGTGAACAATTTGAATCTCTTCGTCCTGGGTTGGGATGAAAAATTTTTGAATGTAGGGATTTCCTGCAGGATGGAAACTCCGACTTTCAACCAGCTCTAGTTTCCATGGACATCTAAGGAAAAATGTTGGAAAATATTTCTGTTCTTCCAAGATAAGGCAGGCCCTGTTTCTCTTTTTATTTATGGAATCTGTATATATTTGATATCGGGGTTTTCCAAAACACCTAAGTCCCATTTTCAAAAGTCACTTAGGCGCCTAGGTCTCATTGATTTTCAATTGAACTTAAGCTCCTAAGTCACTTAGGTCAAGCTCATCAAAGGTATTTAGGCACCTGATTCCCATTGAAATCAATGGGTGTCAGGAACCTAAATATCTTTGAGGATCTGGGCTTTAGGTACTTTTGAAAGTGTTACCCCTAGACAGCTTGTCCCTTGTTATACACTAGCTAATTTGTAGATACCAAACCTCACTAAAGACATGTCTGGTAATTAGGTGCTATTTATTACCAGACGAAGGAGTCGGTCTCAAAAGGTGTTGAGCATTCTCTCTCCCTGATTCAGCAAAGCACTAGAAAATGTGCTTAACTTCAAGCACATCAACACTCCCAATGAAGACAACACTCGTGCTAAAGTTAAGCATGTATGTCACTGCTGTCCTGTGTCAGAGGCAGAGTACTTTGCAGGACCGAGCTCTAATTTGCTTATGAAATTTTACCCTCTAGATTTAATAGTCCAGTTATTGTAATGCACCAGAATAAATATCTGACAGCTGGTCTTTAATTAGATGGGGCCAGATCGCTCCTTCTAGACCAGCATCTGGAGGGGAGAGACAGTGTTAGACTTAAGGGCAGGGTGATGAGCATCATGTCCAGGCCACAGGTGGTAAATCTGTTAAAGTTATTCAGTTTCAGGGGGCATTAATCTTGTCACACCTGTAGGCAGGTGCGAGCTCTTGCCCAAGCTGCAGACATTAGCTAAGAACTGACAAACTCACAGCTGGAGACCAGACCAGTTCACTTATGTGCTAGCGTTGCTCAAAATAGGTATTTGTCTTTGTCACCGTGGCTCAGTGGGTCACAGCGGAGAATGTCAGACTCAGGACAAACGGCTGAGAAATAGAGCAGACTCACCCCTCACTGGTGGTAATTCTGTCATTAGCGTTTACCAAGCCAGTAACAAAAGTAAACTTCTGTCTCGCCACACTTGTTGCTGTCCCCTTAGGCATTCCAGCCCTTATCTCACTCCCAGACACTGGACTCTAGGATGAGTAGTTACTGAAATATAATATTTAGTCCTGCCATGAGTGCAGGGGACTGGACTAGATGACCTCTCGAGGTCCCTTCCAGTCCTATGATTCTATGAAAACCAATTTAATCAAATATAGGGCCCTTTCAATCTCAAGAGATCAGCCACTTAGCCAGGGCAAAATATAACTCAGATCTTACCCAATAATCAAGTTGTTGCCAATCCTTAGTAACTAAAATCTAAAGGTTTATTACTAAAAGAAAAGAAGAAGAGAGCTAAAATGGTTAATAGATCATATACATACAATAATTGCAATGTCCTTATATCAGGTTTGTAGCGGTAATGTTATAGATGGCTGGCTTGTGGAGTCTCTCTGGTAACTTCCAAAAGATTGGAAGTTCCTCGGTCCATAGCTCAATATGCTCCTTTTAGTTGTAAATCTACAGTCCAGAGAATCAGGACAGGAAAGAGGCAAAATGGAGTCATTCCAGCAGTCTTTTATACCCTTTGCCATGTGCCTGGAAATTTTCTGTTTCAAACAAAGCTCGGAGTCCAATTGGTGGAAAGTTACTGACCCAAGATGGAGTCCAGGGTCACATGAGCATATCACATGTCCTTACTCACAGGAGGTCACCATTGGCCCCTTGGGCATCCACCGGAAGACCTGTCTGGGCAGAATGAGTTTCTTTCATGGCCCATTGTGACAGCTAACTGTCTTTGATAGGCCATCAAGCTTGAATAGTCCATACACAACGACTGGCTAGACTGGATATAAACTACCTTGTGGGTGTTACCCCAGGAGCAAACACATCTGAGATACAGAAACATAGCCAGTATTCATATATTTACATACAGAGATGGTACATGGATTTAAACAGGATAATCTTATTTAGCAAATCATAACTTTTCCATTGACACCTTACATGACATACCTTGTGAAAGATTTGGTGCAATTGTCTAACAGTGGAAATATCAATGATATACATGGTCATATTTCAGTCATACAGCATCACAGTTTTATTAAAATGTATTTAGTGGTTAAACTATAGAAAGTTTGTAAGTTGCTGAATGCATTAGCCTTATTTGTAATGTCTGCATTCCATGCTATAAGGAAATATGTACATTTTGCTTTATAACTTTGAAAACGTTTGCTCTAAACTTGTGAACTCAGATGGTAAGAGCATTTCCCCCTGCTCATCCAAGAAGACTGTCAAAAATTCAGTGGACCATTATAAGATAAAAGCTTTGTTAATTGCCCCATCCATCCATGGAGAAGTACAAGCAGAAGGCCTCTTCCCATCTGTTTGAATGCTGGAAAAGGGAAATAAAAATAGTGGACATGAAGAGTGGGATCACTGTACAACCACACTTTACCAACATGGAAAGTTCTGCTTTGGCTTAATTTCTTAGCTTCCTGGTCTATGGTGGAGGCCACAGAGACACACACAGATGTGTTTGGGGGTGGCCTGTCAAGGTGAGGACCTCTCATACTTAGGCAGGAGGGGCATGGGTGATATGAGTACACGAAGGTGGGCAACTTGGTCATAGGTGGGGAGATAGGCTGAAGGGCCCCTGCACACAGTACCTTGCAGATCGTAGCATGCAAGCTTTAGTATCCATCCTGTTAGCACAGGTCTTCTGTGGAAGGAGGTGCAGACCTGTAATGGTTTAATTTGGATAAGCTCCTGTATGTTCAGCTGCGTAATGTATGGAGTGATAGGGCTGAATTCAGAGGTGGGGGGGAATTAGACTCTACGTTGGATCCTCAGCTGGTGTAAATTGGCCTGGGGCCATTGACGCCAAGTGGGGTGTCATTTTGGGTCAAGTCACCTGGGCCAAACTTTTCAAAAGTGGCCTCTGATAGTGAGGATCCCCCTTTCTGGGTGCCTAACTTGAGCCAGTCAAGACTCGATTTTCAGAGGTGCTGAGTACCCAGAGTTGCAACTGAAGTCAATGGGAGTTGCAGATGTTCGGCACCTCCAAAAACCCAGGCCCCAGGCATCCCATGTTCAGCACCCAAAACCAGAGGCCATTTTTTAAATGTTGGCTTTAACGTCTCTGAACCTAATTTCCCCATTTGCAAAATGAGGGTAATATTTAATTCAAAGGCTTTTACAAGGATTATTTCATGAACGTTTGCAAAGTGTTTTGAGATAGTAAGATGGAAGATGCTCCTGGGTGCATATTATTATTGTATCATAACCTTCTCTATGCTCTATGTGTCCATAACAGGCCTTTTTCCCTAAGATTTGTAGCCTTGTGTTCCTTTGGATTCTGCAAGCAAAAGCCTGCCTTGTGCTGCTGCATTTCAGCACCTGTGCTTTCACTTTAGCAAGGAACTGCAGTAACGGGTGAAATTTCACAATAACCACACTTCTTTGAGCCTCCATACAGAATGAGAGCCAATTTCTCAGCTGAAGCCACAGAGATATTCACCAGTTTACATCAGCTGCAGATCTGACTCTCAGTAAGCGGATCTATCTTTGAGTTCAAAGAAAGGCAACAGTTTGTGCATGAAAAACAGGGATGAGGGTGGTTGGTGGTGAGAAGATGGGGGAATCTGATATCTTTTAAGCCACTGTGCCAAACTTTCAGCTGGTGGAAATCAGTGTAGTGTAAGGTTCACAAGGGTTCAGATTTTCAACCAACGGGGCATGCTCCATCTCTGCGTCTCAGTTATTTTATTTCTTTAAGCCAGCCCCATGTAGTCACACCAGTTCAAAGCTCAAAGCCTCAACGGGATCCATAGCTCTGAAGCCAAATTTTTGCTTTTAAAAATCCAGCCTTCTGTCTTCTTCCATTGTAGGTTTAAATCTAAGCCACTGGGGCAAAGACACAGAGAAACCCATTAGTTTAAAAAATAATCTACTGGGAAGAAACCAGTCTTCCACCCTCACTTAACCTCCTTTGTTAGACTCCATTATCCTCCCATGCTTTTCTTGACTCCAATTGCCCAGGCCCAAAAAGAGAAGGGGAGACAGCGGTGACCTTGCCATCTATTATAACCATCCGCTCTCGTGGTGGTTTTAATCATCAGCTGTTACTTGATGTCAAGATGAAAGAGATGTGACATGTGATTTGTTGGGGTTATGAAGAATCCCTGAACAAAGCATCACCAATTAAACTGCAAATCACAACCCCGGCATGCAGCGTGATGAACTTGTGTTGCTCTCTGTGATCGGATTCGTAGCCATCACAGCTCTTCGGAGTGACTTGATTTGACATCAATTAGTTGGTGTTCACAAGGGAAAGTCCCTTTTTACAGGTAGCCTACCCTCATCAATGGGATTTTCCTCCTGAAACACGACCAGGAGCACACAGCTTGCTGCCTGTGTTGAAACTCATTGCTGTTGGCGTTTAGAATAGGGGGAGTGGTGGGGAGCAGAAAATCTTCACAGGAGAGGGTTGAAGGGCCAAAATTAGGCTTACAAGCCCCACCTCCCATGCACCATTCTCCCATTTATCAAATTCCAATTGAAGTAATGAGAAATGTGTAAAGTGATTTTACTTCCCAAAAATTAACACTAAAATGAAAAACCCAGTCCTGTCCTCCCAGGCTGTATTGTTTCTCAGTGGGCTTGTCTGCCTTATTGTCATGCTACATGGAGTCAGAGTTCACCTTAAACAGGAGTTGTTCATTGGAAAAAGCAACTATGGGTACAGGCACAAGAAGGGCAGCATCCACACAGCACAAGTCCCAGCTCTGTCTCCTTTGTTTACCATCCCCTGCCTTGAGTTCCGTACAGCACACAGAACCACCTAGTGGCTGTATAATAAAGTGCAGGTAAACATATCACATTCAAAACATTCTAGCTCAGGACACCAGGGTGATGCACTCCCAAGAAAGCAGACATGTGGGAGCAGATTAAGTCGCGAGGATGCCACCAATTTTGTTGGCCACCATGACATTTCTTGATACCACACACATTGCATCATCTTGTGCTGATAGGATGCAGCAAGGGGAAGAGAAATGTAGCTGAATGGTGAGCCTTCACCATCCCAGGAGTGGGGGAGCAGTGCTCCTGAAAGCCAGGGAGAGGAAGGGGAGTTCTCATCCTGTTTTAGTAGAGGAGAATGACCTGCACTGTCCCTTATCTCTGTTAGCATTGCCAATGATAGAGGGTCGTAGTTACAACAGTGGTCCCTATTTCTTAGCTGCAGCCTTAATAATAACACTTTGCACTCCAGTGGCACTCCCCTCGAGGTGTGTTGATCCACAACCACCCTATGGCAGTATCATTATCCTCATCTTACGGATGGGTGAAGTGACCTGCCCAAGTCCACACAGCGATTCAGTGGCAGAGCAGGCGCTAAGACCCCCGTGGTGATGGGCGCAGTCTAAATACCTGCAAAGACTGGAAGAGCTGGGATTAGAAATCACATCTCACATTCAAGCCATTTGGAAAGACACGGGTGTCTAATAAACAAACCCAGCGTTGTTTTGAGGCCTGCTGCTGATGTGGGAATTTTTTTACCTGCAGCCTTCTCTGCAGAACGCTGGGTGCTACCGTATTTTTGACACCTTTCCTATATCCCACCCTCTGCAGCATTGCCTCAGTGATGTTGGAATACCGGCAACCCTAATTAGCTCCTGCTTCTTAAAGGAAATACAGCTTGTAGGAGAAATGAAGTGGTTAACTCTGCAAGCCAAAGATGTGTCCCTTTAGGTCTCTGTAACAGGCCATGTTTCAGAGTAGCAGCCGTGTTAGTCTGTATCCGCAAAAAGAACAGGAGTACTTGTGGCACCTTAGAGACTAACAAATTTATTAGAGCATAAGCTTTCGTGGACTACAGCCCACTTCATCGGATGCATATAGAGTGGAATAAATATCACTTCAAAAGCTTTTTTTCCTCTTACTTGGCCTCTCAGAGTTGGTAAGACAACTCCCACCTGTTCATGCTCTCTGCATGTGTGTATATATATCTCCTCAATATTTATTCCACTCTATATGCATCCGAAGAAGTGGGCTGTAGTCCACGAAAGCTTATGCTCTAATAAATTTGTTAGTCTCTAAGGTGCCACAAGTACTCCTGTTCTTTTTGGTAACAGGCCACGTACACGCATGGTACTGTATAATGTACCAGCTCGGGCTGACTGAAGATTTTCCACCAAAGCTGTATTGTGATGGAAAAACTAGTTTTCATGTGAAGTGTCTTCCTGTGGAAAATTATTATTTTTTCCGTTGAAAAGTGAACTATTTCAATTCTAAAATGCTGTAATGGTACCTCATGGGAGTTGTAGTTCAGGTGCCTCTTGTCCAGGGGTTCTCAAACTGGGGGTCGTGACCCCTCAGGGGGTCGTGAGGTTATTATGTGGGGGGCCGTGAGCTGTCAGCCTCCACTCTCAACCCTGCTTCGCCTCCAGCATTTATAATAGTGTTAAATATTTTAAAATGTGGTTTTCATTTATAAGCAGGGCCCGATTTACATCTTACACGCCCGTAGGCACAGTATCTTCAGCACCCTCCCTGCCTACAGCTGACCTTCGTGTTTTCCATAAAAACAAAACTTTTAACCCACTTTTAACTATTAGGTGCCCCTAGAATGCTGGTGCCCCATGGCACGTGCCTGCTTTGCCTAACTGGAAATCCAACCCTATTTATCAAGGGAGTTGCACTCCGAGATTTGCTGTGTGAAAGGGGTCATCAATACAAAAGTTTGAAAACTACTGCTCTTGCCTATGTGCCAGACTCCCCAGATGGACTGATCTCCTATAGAGCACTATGGTCATATGACTGCCCAGATGCCCCACCTCCCTTTTCTAAGAGGGGAGGCCATGGTGCATCATGGGAGATGTAGTCGGACCAGGGAGCTCGGCCTATAGAGGAAAATGAGAACATGAGGCACTAGAACTGCAACTCCCATGAGGTACTGCTGTAATATTTCCAAATCATTTCCAAACATGTTTGTGCCGAAAGCTCAAATTTTTTTCACAGGATCACCCCACCCTCCCCCCATTTCCCAACCAGCTATAGTAGCAAGCTATTATTTTAGCTTTTAGAGCAGAGGAGCATAAGTACTGTGATGTGCAATTGATATCTATGATATTGGGATACAGAAGAAAAGGAACTAAAGGATAAGCAGGGGCATTAAAGTAAATGAAATGTTTATGAATGCCATTTTTTTCATGGGGATTTATTCTGGCATTCAAGCTGGATCTTTATATACCGAAAGGGAAGTATTGCAAAGTACCGCCTTCTGGCTATAACATCACTGTGTCTCATCAGCACCCTCACCCATCAGGAGTGTCTGGGGAACATGCATGCAAGCCCCAGGAGGCAGAGAGTAATTTGATTTTGAATCCCTGTCTAGGAACCTGAATGACCCAGCTAAAGACTGCTTTAGGACTCCCTCGTCTTTGGCAATAGCATGCATGTCCACAGCCAATACAGAACATTTTAAATAGAGCTGGCTGGGAATTGTTCTCTGAAATGTTTTATATTTTGGAAAATGCCAATTCGTCCACACCAAAACTATTCCTGGGAAAAGGTCAGTTTTGCCCATTTTTTTCAGTGTGAAAAACATTTTGAACAAAAATAATATTTAGCAATAGTGGGACTATTAACAGGGGGGAGGGATAGCTCAGTGGTTTGAGCATTGGCCTGCTAAACCCAGGGTTGTGAGTTCAATGCTTGAGGGAGCCACTTGGGGATCTGGGGCAAAACCAGTACTTGGTCCTGCTAGTGAAGGCAGGGGGCTGGACTCAATGACCTTTCAAGGTCCGTTCTAGGAGATGGGATATCTTTATTAATAATAATTATTATTATACTGTTTCAACATGCCATGCTTGAAATGGAAAATTCTGTTTTTCTGGCTTGAACCAATGTTTTCTTTAGCAACATAAGCTAATTATAGTACAAAAAGGCCCCATTTAAAATCCAGAAGATCAGAATTGAAATGAAATATTTTGAAATTATCGAAATGAAAGATTTTGATGAAGCTGAACTGAATTATTTTTTTTCAGATTTTTAGTTCACAAACATTTTCAAGAATTTAAATTTTCTTCCTGATTTAGGATGGGAAACATTTTCAGCAACTCAAAAATGGTCACGGGTGGGAAAATCATTTCCTACCCATGTCTAGTTTTAAAGGTGGGGAAGGAGAAGGTCTTGATGATGGACCATTTAATAGGCAAGCCTATTGAAACAAACCAAACCCTATGAATAAAGGTGCAACCACCTATTGGCCTACCACTAATGGCCAATATGTTCTCAAAATGGTACCAAGGTATGCTCCACAAAGGTAAGAGGAAGCCATTGTTGCCCACGGGGGTAGACAATTAATTGATTCTAAGGTCAGAAGGGACCACTCTGAACATCTAGTCTAACAGGCTACATAACACGGGCCCATAGAACATTCCCAGAATAATTCCTGTTGAATTAGAACATATCTACAGTGAGGACAATAGTCATGGGAAGAGGAGTTTGCTGTAGTCCAAGCGACAACTATCCATCCAATAAGATGAGGGTTGGGGCAGCAGGATGCATATCTCCACCAGTGGGAGGTGTTGTGGCTTCCTGAACACCCAGTTTATCTGGAGAATTGTCCCGGGCAGGAAGATGTTTAATAGTGGCATGTGCCAAATGAAGTTCAGATCTGGATCTAAAATTCACAGTGAGTCCCGGCAGCATTTCTATATTTTGGACTGAGCCAACGCCCCATCCCTGAACAGCAGGAACGTTTGGATGAGGATCCGGATCTGAGCTGTCAATCACAGACCTATTTTTCAGCACCACCTAGAAGCAGAAGAGTTTCATGTGGTTGCGGGATCTGTGGTGATGATTTCACGTGTCTCTGTCTAATAGGTCTTTTCCGTCCCTAATGTCTGTGACTGGACTCTGCGTATAAGTAATGTGCTAAGCATGTACTAGCAGTTAATAAAAATAGATCTATCGAAGCATTTTGCCTGGTGGTAAAGGTTTGACCGACTGGACCGGCCTGTACTGTGTGATCCCAACCTGGTATTTCTAAAGAGAAATAAGTTTCAGAGTAACAGCCGTATTAGTCTGTATCCGCAAAAAGAAGAACAGGAGTACTTGTGGCACCTTAGAGACTAACAAATTTATTAGAGCATAAGCTTTCGTGGACTACAGCCCACTTCCGCATCCGAAGAAGTGGGCTGTAGTCCACGAAAGCTTATGCTCTAATAAATTTGTTAGTCTCTAAGGTGCCACAAGTACTCCTGTTCTTCTTTTTAAAGAGAAATAGCATCTCTTTGCTAATAATAAAGGAGCTGCAATATAAAGTAAATGATTGGAATGAGCGATTCAGTGAATGCACAAAAATATCCACTTTATTGTCTTGGCTGTACAGCCAACCCACGTCACACTGATAGGGACTATAGCAACAGAGTTTCTCTTGGTGCAGCGGCATACAGGTAGAATCTCTATATGAAAATGAGCCTGGATTGGATTCAGGTAATGACACACTCCACATACGGCACACTCCTAACCTCGATCAGTCAATTAACACACAGTGCATTGCGTGTAAGGCAATTTGTCAGGAGGCCACTCCATGATCGATAGATAAGTAAAAGATGGTTAATGTAAATTGCATTTCCAAAATCCATTCCGCCAAACGACATGCAGCCAGGCCCTTGAGATTGCAATCTAAAGACTGGAATGAGAGCGGGGAAAGTTTGGGCCATTTTCCACTTTTCTTAACATTTTCTTCCTGGAAACACATTAAATGTGTCCTACTTACTCTTCTCGTTACCATTGCCAATGAAAAGCATTGTGGGAATTTGCCCACTGTATTCTGTGCCCACATTATTACTGGTAGATGATTCCCAATGAACCCCCGTAAGTGTCCAATTTTGAATGCTGCCGTTATAATGTTGCTGCCACCTGAGTTCTCAGCTTTTTCCGGTGATCCTTGGAGGAGTGGCATAGCACAGGGCAGTTTTCTAGTTCTAGAACATAATTCCCAGCTATCCCAATATTAAGAATATTTCCTGGAATTGTCTATCCATCCACCTTTGGGTTTTATACTGGCACTCAGCACCACGGTGTCGAACTTTAGAAGAAGAGCATACAATCTACATTGACAAAATGATATGGTTATTTCCATTTTACAGATGGACAACCAACAGACAGAGAGATTAAGTGATTTGCAGGGTCACACATTAAACCTGTGGCATAGCCCAGAGTCTTAACCACAAAACCATCCCTTGTCAGTTGGATTTTTGATGGGATCCTAACCACGGAGCGGGGGAACAGCAACATCAGCATTAACAAAAAAGGAAATTCAGTAGCAAGTCGTAAACCCTGGTGGTGCACCAGCAATAACATTAGCACGATACAGCTTTACAAGGTAAAAATACTGTCCCATCAAGAGGATAAACGGCCGAGTCATAAGCTTCATCCTGCCCACTCAGGGACTGGATGAGTGCCTTGCCTTAAAACGAAGCCACAGTCCCATCCCTTCAGGGTGGTTGTTGGGTTTTTTTGCCTAATGTAGTCATTCCTCTTAATAAATTCTCGTTTATTGCATGTTATATCTGGAGTATTTCTGGCTGCTTGATACTCTACATGGTTTGTGGTGTACATCAAACAGGCAGAGGTGCTAAATAAACAAGTTCAGGACCGTCTTCTTCATTACCCCTGGAATTGTCGCTGTCCTGACTTCGCTCTTTTTTTTATAGGGTGTTACCACCGGAGATTAATAATGGGCTTGGGACCTTTTACCACTGGCTCATCTGTTCATGTGCCGCTTGATTGTTTGTGACAAGGAGCTTTGCCATGTGATGACTCTTGGATGGCCTGTATATTCACAGCCTCCATCCAGTGTCTAGGACCTGATCACTGAAGTCAATGGGAGCTTTTCCTCTGTGGGGTCTAGAGGAGGAGCCCAGCAAACAGGTGTATCCATCATCAGTATTGACATTAACTGGCCCCCCTGGTTGGCAGTTTGGGGAGCACAGCCATACACAGCTTGAGACCGAGGTCCCTCCAGGGCAGCGTTGCGATTCGCTGCTGGGACAGTGTCAGGAAACGTTCACTGCCCGTGCTGTTCCTATTTGGGGGCTGTAGGGAGAAAGAGATGGAGCTCCCCCAATTTACACCCGCTGAGGGTTTGCCTCACAGTCCCACTAGTCCGAAAGCAGCTCTTAAGTAAAACATTCAAACGAGATAAAATCACTAGAAAACAAGGGGGCACTTTTCAAATCTCATTTGCACTGATGTAAATCCAGAGTCACTCCAGTGCAGGCAGGGGCTGTACTGTTAATGTAGGATCAGCTACAACCATCCCCGTTCCCTACACTGAAGAGCAGGAAGCCGGGGGCACATAGGAGCCACTACACATCCCTATAAACTTTGTGGATTTCCCTCCCCCACGAGTGATAAGCATGAGTGGCTCCTGGACATACAGCAAGCAGGGAATGAAAGCCATGGGTCCTGACTCACTCCACAGCTCTCACCATTGGGCCACGCTCCCTCCGATGAAGCAAGGCTACCCTCAGCCCGCATGCTGTCGTTGCCCTCGGAGCTCTGCCTGTGGGAGAATAAAAGAGCCATCACCTTGCGTGTCAATTAAGAAAAGCAAATGAGACACGCGTGCACTGCATCTAGCTCGACTCTCGCTGAATGTACTTTGGCTCAGGGGAAGCAGTTCCCACTTCAGTCCTCCCCCCTCCTCCGCCTCTTCCCACCCATCCTATTTGAACAGCAGCAGCTGGCTAATAAGAAAAAAGGCTTATTAGACTTTGTTTCTCCCTAGTAACCCGTGTCTTGGAAATAATATTGAAGATTACAAGATGCCAACATGCTCTACAAATATTTGCATTTTATAATTGTTTCTCCAAAGAGTGGAGCAGGCAGGACTACCCTGGAGGGACTGTGACTTCCCACCCACCAGCGTGGGGGAGACGGTGGAATTTTAACAAACATCACTTCCACTCCCTCGGTAGCTAATTTAGTACCTTGCTGTCTTTCTGCGTCTCTCCCAGCACATTGCCTGCTTACAAATAAGTGCTCAGAACACGCACCAGGAAATCACTGGAGGGAGGTGACTGCAAAGACGAGCAACGTAAATGGGAGGTGCACAGAAGGCAGGAGCTGAGAGGGCGAGTCTGCCCGGAGAAGGGGAAGGGTCTATGAATCTTCTCGCTGATGGGCCTGGACCAAAACAATGGATCTGCCCCCACACTTGGGGAAATTCACTTTCCAAGCTGAACTTTGGAACCCACTGAGCTGCGCTTGGGGTAGAAGATGAGGGGATCCAATTCTGGAACCAGCTGGGAACCACAATATAGAGCAACCTTGAGGCTGCTGTAAGCTGCAACAGTCCCCTAGAAATGTTATATCAGACGGGGAATACAGGATTGCAAGGCATTCTGGCCATGCCTGTGCAGTCCCCAGCCAGCCACCAACATGCTGCCTATGCCAGGTAGGGGCCAGGAGTGGCTGGAGGAGAGGGAATCCCCAGGTGCCTCCTTAGAAGAACTTTATGGCTGCACTGTGCTGTCTGAGTGGTGCAAAGTAGCAGGAAGGAGGGATGGGGAGAAGAGGATCTGACCTGTCATGTCTCAGATAAACATCTGACCTGACCCACCACCTATAAAATACTATTGGAGGGCAAGTTTCGGGATCTCAGACTTTTCACTTCTCAGTGGCTCCCAGAGCAAAATGGCTCTGCTTTGCAAGCTAAAAGCAGATTGTGTTTCTAACTAACAGTAAAGCTGACAATCAAGCTTGTTGCTTGTTAGCCTAGCAGTTGATATGTGTGTTGAATTCTCTGCCCAACTCCCTGTGCGACTTTAAGCAAGTCACTTAGCCGTCTTGTGCCTCAGTTTCCCCCAATGTACAATAGGGTTAACAGCACTGCCCTGCCTCACAGAGGTGTTGTGAGGATGAAAACACTGAAGATTCTGAGGGGATCAGGTATCACAGTAATGGGGGCCATATAAGTATCCACGATAGATTTGGTAATTAAACCTTGGCTGCCCACCGTGTTGGTGGCGTGATAGAATCCAGCTCTCTCCCTGAGCTGCGTTGGCTCTGCAGAGCCAACAGGACCCGTAGCATGTTTTCACTCAGTACCATGAACAGATTTGTCTCCGAGACACACAGGGAGCAGAGTCGTTACGTAATCATTTGCCATTTTCAGACAGGGAATGGGAAGAGTCACATGACTGGGGATCACATGATTCAGCCAGTGATCAAGAGGCAGCAGATCTTAGCCGGAGGGTCTGCTTGGCTGGTTCTTCCACTGAGCGGAGGCATCGGCTGGAGGAACTTGCCAGAGTCTTCTCCATGGAGATGAGGCCTGAAAAGGACCTGGCTAGAGAGGTCCAAGAGGAGATGGCCTGTGTAGGAAGTGGACCAGAGAAGAGTGAAGCAGGGTGGGGATTTTAGCGAAAGGGGAAGGTATCTCACAGCTTTAGGGTGTCTGAGGTAGAGCAAGGCTCCTTCTCGCCTCAGCTGCCCCTATTAGAGGAGGGTAAGCTGCCAATAGTAGCCAAGGGCTACTGAACTGCAGAGGACTCGGAAAGGAGGCGTGAGGCCAGAAAGGGAGCAGGAAGGCTGTTATTTAGTGGTCTGTTTGCCAAAGGGGAGGACTCTTACTGGTGTTTGGCCCAAGGGTTAACCCTCAAGTCACTGAATACCCATGGAACAGTGGGGAAACTGAGGCAGCGGATGACTTTCCATGATAGGGAGCGGTGAGCTGCTGTTTCAGGGTTTCTCAGCACGAATGCACTACAAGATTTCCTAATCTCCACCCCTTGGCACAGTTCACAGCCGCCCTCCATGAATGGGAGCTCAGAACTTTCATTTTAGACCTCCCTGGCTCAAGTCACCAAATTTGGGTCTGGATGCTGCTGATTGCATCCTACACCCTCTGCATTAATGATTACTCAAGGTGCCGGGCAGTGGAGAATCAAGCCATGAGACACAAAAGGTGAATACCCAACAATCCTCCAGCTTCTATTTGGATCCCTCATGCTGGCCTTCCAAGTTTTTTTAAAAGGGTATCTTGGTGTATTTCAGAATTCCCCCCTGTGCTGCAGAAACTACTTTCCATGGATGGTGGGATCTAGTACACCGAACACAGGCAAATATAGGCTAAACAATATGAGAAATGTCCTCAGAGGGAAGTCTGTTACTATGGTGACAGAAACAACCCGAGCTCCACCCAGTTCTTCCCCTGACTGCTGGAGCTATGGGAATGGGAGTAGCAGGGGTGAGGTGTCATGTCATCTCAGAGGGATACAGGGGGTATGTCTATACTTACCTCTGGGTCTGGCGGTAAGCAATCGATCTTCTGGGATCGATTTATCGCGTCTTGTCTAGACGCGATAAATCTATCCCGGATCGATCCCGGAAGTGCTCGCCGTCAATGCCGGTACTCCTGCTCCACGAGAGGAGTACGCTGAGTCGACGGGGGAGCCTGCCTGCCGCATCTGGACCCGCGGTAAGTTCGAAGTAAGATACTTCGACTTCAGCTATGTTATTCACGTAGCTGAAGTTGCGTATCTTAGTTTGAAGTGGGGGGTTAGTGTGGACCAGCCCAGGGATGTAAATGGGCCAATGGAAGGACCTGCAGGGGGAGACCAAGACTCCCAGATCATATGTATGAAGGCTATTTACATAAGGAATTCTGGATTAACCAATCACATTGCTAGTAGGGAGAGCCAATCAGGATCCCTCTGAGGAGTATAAAAAGAGGCCATCGCACAAAGATAAAGCATAGTAGCTGTGGAGAAGGGTAGTAATGGGGAATCTGTATTGGTTAGAAGAGAGCTGATGGGTGAGAAGAATCCAGAAGTGGCAAAGGTAGCCAGAGCTGGGCAGTCAGGTACAGCAGTTGCCATCTTGGACTGTTTGTGGGAAGAGTTACGGTAAGTGGTAGAAACTCAGTATTATTGTAGAGCGTTGCTTGGCTCTGGATTGCAGCTTTAAGTAGGAAACTGGGCCAAAATAGAGTCTGGATCCCTAGGTGGGAGATTCTGAGTCAGGAATAGAAAAATTCCTGACTATACAACCTTGTGGCCCTGCAGACAGAGCATCTAAGAGAGCTAACCAACCAGCAGCCCTATGATTAAAACCTAAATGCTCTCTAGGGAGTTTACAGTTCTCCATATATAGGGCGTTTCTGCACAGTGCTCATTCATTCTGGGCAACAGGTTGCAGCCTAAGGCTAATAAGGACATTGCTACCAACAGAGACGCTACACCCGCAAGTGCTTTTCAGCCTGCAAAGGCAACAGTAGCAACAAGGCATATCCAGCTAACTGGAAAGCTGCCTCGCCCAGGTGCAGAAGGGAAATTGATTGTTTGAGAGTAGAATTGTTTTGGTGGCGGTTTAGCTCTTTAAGCAGGCAAAAAGACGATAAACTTTGCTTGGAGGAGTATCCTCAAACCTTTGGCACAAATACCACAAGTCGAGGGATTATCTGCGACGTCCCGTGGCTCTGACAGCAGAATTTGGCCATGTATGTTTTCATCTTTTCATCCCATAGCTTCCAAGTGCCCAGTTGTAAGTGCACATTAAGGCCCCTGAAAAGCCTGACAGCGCCGAATGCAGAAGTCCTCTCTTTACCCACAGAAAAGGCGCAGCATGAGCAGTGACAGTGCAAGCTTCTTCCTTGCTGCAAAGTGCATCTGCCCTAACCCAGAGGTAACACAGGGAGTCTATTCTCTCTGTGGCCATCATGGGCCTGTCTGCACGGTGCATGTGTTTGTACTACAAGGGTATGAATTCTAGTGTGCACTAATGTGTTTTGCACTAACTGGCCCATATGGACCCTGCTGGCGTGCGCTAAAAGTTTCCTAGTGCTCGTTAATGAAGCCCCATTTCAAACAGTACGACTTGAATGCGCGCTAGGGAACTCTGAGGGTGCACCAGCAGGGTCCCCTGGAGCTAGTTAGTGCACAACACACTAGCGTGCGTGAGGATTTACACCCCTCTAGTGCAGACCCACATGCTGTGTAGACAAGCCCTCGGTCTCTGTCTTGATGGCAATTGTAGGACCTGAAGCTACTCTTAAACTCACACTCTGAAACTGACCAGTCTTCAGGCTCATGGTGTCCCTCTAAATTGCAGCGTATTTGTTTTATATGGCACCACCAGTAGGCAGGTTGTCTATATGGAATGCTGGATTTCCTTGTCTTCGGGTGCTTACAATATAAGGCCTTGATCCTGCTGTGATGCTGTGTAGCAGAAAGATGACCATTTGTGTCATTGTTGCTACCAGCGTTACACAGTTGCAGCAAATCTTGTACAAAGTATGTCATGTGAGGTGTCAGTAGAAAAGTTACGATTTGCTAATTAGGGTGATCATGTTTATGTGCATGCATTATCTTCCCTATCTCCTAGAACTGGAAGGGACCTTGAAAGGTCATCAAGTCCAGCACCCTGCCTTCACTAGCAGGACCAAGTACTAATTTTGCCCCAGATCCCTAAGTGGCCCCCTCAAGGATTGAGCTCACAACCCTGGGTTTAGCAAGCCAACGCTCAAACCACTGAGCTATCCCTCCCTCTGAAGTTATGAATATTGGCTATGTACTTGTACCATGAATGTGTGTTGTATTCCTGGGTGACACCCCTCAGATAGAATTAATGTGAGGGCTAGACAGCTATGTGTTGATCGCCTATCAAAGACACCCCACTCTCACAATGGATCCCTCTCTCTCTCTCACTCCGCATTGCCTCTTTCCTGCTCTAATTCTCTGGGCTGTAGGCTTACAACAAAAAGGAGTATCTTGAACTATGGACCGAGGACCTTCCAATCTTTTGGAAGTTAGTAGAGAGACTTTACAAGCCAGCAGTCTATAGCATCACTGCTGCAAACCTGAGATAAGGACTTTGCAATCATATGTATGTATATGAGCTATTAACCATTTATAACTCCCTTCTTGTCTTTTATTACTAAATCGTTAGTTGGTTTACTAAGGATTGCCTGACAGTGGGGTATTTGGGTAAGATCTGAGACTCCTATCGAGCTGGGGATATATGTCTGATCCTTTGGGATTAGAAAGAACCTCGCATATGGTGAAATAGGTTTTCAGTAACCTCTCACTATATTACCCTTGGTTGTCTGGGTGGGACTAAAGGGCTGGGATGCCTAAGAGGGACAGTGTTTGGTATCTGATTAACCAGTGTGATACTGCAGAAGCTCTTTTGTTACTGCTTTGGTGGATTTAATTATAGAGTAAACCACCAGCTTTGGGGATTGTCTGCCCTATTTCTTGCAGCCTGCCCCGAGTGTGGCATTATCAGTGTGGTCTATCCCAGGCGCCTGGTCACACTGCTGATGTATCTACAAACCTACAAAGTCTCCCTGCCTCAAAGGGACCCAAAAGGTAAAGGATAGCAATAAGGAGGCTGGTTCTGGGTGGAGTGGGAGGTTTTGATGTCACAACAGTAGAAGATCTCTAGATGGAAGATTGGGGTGCTCGTGGAAAGATCTTGCCTGTTTTACTCATGGGTAAAACTCACCCCTGTGGAGAAAGACAGCTTAAAATGTATGCAGCTATTTAGTCCCTATGGGATTTGAGCTATGCACAAGCCTTAAACTGATCCTCTGAACAGAGGTGAATTTCACCCTATGAGAACTGAGCAAATAAGTTGATGAACTTAGTCCCTTTTTCTGTTTGTGGAGATTTCCTCAGACGTATGCGTCATTCCAAACTCAGATGCTTTGGGGAATCGTTTTATGAGTTGGATGGCAACGAAATCTTGATGTTTTGAGATGAAGTCAGTAGTTGTGATTGGTCGGACAATGTAAGTCACATGGTATAGCATCTGCCCCCTGACTGGATGAATGCGCAAGTGGTTCTGGTGCAAATGTTTGGTTTGGTTGTGTGAAATTTTCCTGCGAGAGAAACTCCAATGTTCATGGCAATTGGCCGAAAGAGGGGCAGGATGTGAATTCATTTAACACTACAGGTAAAGGTTTGCTGAGTTTTTCTTACAGTATTCACCTCGCAGTGCTCATTAATCCAATCTGTTTCCAACACACATTGTTTCCTCAGACAAGTTTTGTCTTTTTCGCTACAAAGTATCGTTTAATCTGTCAAAAATCCTCCTTTGTTACATAGCTCACACTATAAACTACAGTCTAGTCAGGCAGCTCTGATTGTCCGATATATCAAAGCAACAGGATGATCCCACAAGGACTTGTTTAGAATGTGTGCAAAAGAGATTTATAATGAAGGGACGAGTGCAGAGGAGTGCTAGGATTCAGATTCTTCCTTGGGGAATGATGCCCGCAAATGAAATTGACCTTTGCGATGGCTTATTAATTGCTGAAGAGCGCATTGTTGAGCGTGATGCAGGTTAAATACATCACCTGGATCCAGGCACAAATGGAAAGACGTTAGGGATTCGCTTGTAGATACAGTGTGTTACATATACTGCAAAAGGACCAGAAGTCATTCAGCAGCTTTTCGCATTGTTTGCCTTTGGGATGTGGATTTAAGCCCAGTGCTCTGAGCCGCTCTTAAAGAGAAAGAGCAGAACTAAAATTCATTTGCAAATTTAACACCATTAATCTGGGCTTGAATAGGGGCTGGGAGTGGCTGGCTCATTACAGAAGCAGCTTTGCCTCTCCTGGAATTGACACCTCCTCATCTATTATTGGGAGTGGACCACATCCACCCTGATTGAATTGGCCCTGTCAACACTGGTTCTCCACTTGCGAAGTAACTCCCTGCTCTCCATGGGTCAGTATATAATGCCTGCTTCTGTAACTTTCACTCTAGGCATCTGAAGAAGTGAGGTTTTTACCCACGAAAGCTTCTGCCCAAATAAATCTGTTAGTCTTTAAGGTGCCACCAGACTCCTTGTTGTTTTTCTTAAAATCCAGGCATGCCTGGACGTCTCAAACATTTCAGCCAGCTTGCCTGGCTTTTAATTCTGTTGCAGTGAGAGCTCTAACCATTAGTTGATGCTAGCCCAGCCATCTCCTGAAGCCACCCAGCAAAAGCAGTGCACCATCTGGGCCAGCTGCTTCATCAAAGTGGGTTAAAATGATTTAGCATCAAGATATCATCTTAGTGAAGCTTTGCTCTAAGATTCATTACACTGTGAACTGGTTGCTATAGCACTGCATTGAATGCACTAGATGGCTGTTAAGGAGTAAAGACCCTCAGGTTTTCTACCGAACAATAAAGCAACACCGGAAACTGCAAATGGAGCTCCTTTTGTCTTTCATTTGTGCGGGGCCATTCCTTCACTGCTGTGGCACATATTGCCAGTACATCATAGAACCACATCTTACATTTGCAATAGAGCGGCTCCGGTCCCTAAGGTGTCTTTCCAAAGTACTTCACAAATTCTGAGGCAGATCAAATCACGCAATCACGGTGATCTTCACTGAAATTGTGAAAGGTATAAATAGAATATGGCACTTCCATGTTCATGGCTCTGTTATTTTCCGTACTGTCACCACTGAAGTGCAGACTAAGTTGTGAGGAATGTTCACCCCTTTTTACTGGCTCATATCAACACTAAGGAATAGTTTCAGATCAGAGCTGGCTTAAAAACTAGATTGCAATCTCTTTGAAGCAGGCACTGCTCTTTGTTCTGTGTTTGTACAGCAGTTACCCCCGTGGCATTGTGGTCCATGATTTGGGGCATCCGGGCTCTCCTGCACTGCAAAGAAAAGTAATAAAAAGAGAAAATGTAAAAACATGTTTCCGTTTCACCTGGTTTGAAGGAGAACCCCTTCAGTTTTGGGGTTTGAAAACTATTTTTGATAAACATTTGGTTGTTGAAAATAATAAATATTTATCAAAAGCTCAGATTTTGGAAAATGGGAAATTTCGCTTTTGATAAAAAATGGTGCCAAAATCAAAATTTTGAAAAAGTAAACAGTTGGGGGAGGGGTTGTTCCACAAAGTGTCTTTTTAAAAGATGGCTTTTCAATAGAAACCACTTCATTTAAAGAACTCTGAGCGGCCCTATTTAAGATGGGAAGAATATCTCTTTCAACTGAAATGACAAGGAGAATTTCAACTCAACCCGGCCTCTGGCATGAGAAATTAAAAATACAGTTGGCCATCGCGAGAGGTGATATTTTTTTTGGTGGAGGGAGTGGGTTGCTTTTGTTTTAACACCATGGTGGGTCTGAGTGGTAACAGAATTTAATGTCCCCCACACTCCTGTGAACAGCATTATTTCCTGGTGTTCTGTTAATTGCATGGAAGAACAGTATTGGAGTTGTGGGAATGGATATTTGTGTCTGCTTTTGTCAGGCACATTCAGCAGTACCTTGCTACATTGAAACCGGCAGGGCTATTGGCAGGACAGGGCACTGCTCGGTGTGAGGCTGGAAGAATCAAGTCCACAATGAGTGAAAACTCTGGAGAGGGTCCTCTCCCCCCAACCTGCACTGAGGATTTTAAAATCCACTCAAGTGCAATGTTGCTAATTTCCAGAGAAATTTTTGCCAGCCTCTCTTTTGGTGGGAGGGAGACAGGAATTCTAGGAAAGCTTAATCCAACTAATTCCTGGGCAACTGTATCAAGCGTCATCAAAAAGTATATGAATTTGCAACAGGGAAAAATAGCGTCTCTCCACGCTGAAAAAACTTGTGATGCTGTTCCACCCCACAGTCCCTGGACTCAGGACTCCTATCCCCTTCCTTCCAAAAAGTGGGGAAAAAAGGGGATAGGAGTAGTGGGTTCTGTCACCACCTGCCCTGTAACTTTGGGGGCCTTTGTTCTGTGCAGCTATGGTACATTTCCCTGACACCAGTAGCCTGTCCACAATAAGGTCTCCCCCTGGCTCTTACCAGCCTAGTTACACTTCGCAGGAAGATGCCAAAGGCCCTTTCATTCCCAGGTCTCCCCAAATACATCTTCCCCAATTTCTGAAATACCAGACACTTGGACTGTTCCTCTCTGGTTCGTCACCCGCAAAGGCACGAAACCAGCTCCCCCTCCCCGTTACCACCTTACGTCGGTATACGCACGTCACAGTTTGCCCACCAGAGACTTGCTTGGGATAATGTTTATGTAATAGGAAAGCCACAGTCAGGGGAAACAAACATGTGCAAGTTGCATAGAAAATAACCAAGACAATGCAACCTCAGGCTTTACACTTTCACATTAGCAAAAATCCCTTTTCTAAGAAGAGTTACCTATTGTCTTTTATAACACCTTCCCATCAGCCCCCCCACCCCGACTATGGGGGGATCCAGTGTTCCCAGACAGCCTCTTGTCTCTAGACTGTCTCCCACGTTTTGAATGATCTTCAGTTCAAACCCCTTCCATTTTAAAAGGGTTTGCAGGATATATTCCCCCTTTCAGTCCCCATAAATATTCCAAGTGAGGAAAACTCCCTTCTTTCTTAGTTTTAAAAGATGGGTTTTCTTGTCAGTTTCAAGCTGTTTCCATTTGCTTTGATTCGATTTCCTGGGCTGGACGACGGCTATGTGCCTGAAATCCGGCTCCTCTGATGGGGCAGGTCGCCCCTCCCTGCCTGATTGCTTCACTGCTCTGTTAGGAGATGATGCTGAAGTCAAACCACAGTACAATTCAATTTTCTAAAGCTATACATGCATCCATTTAACCTGTATACTTATCTCATAATAACTCCTGAGTTCAGTGTATTACAAGCTTTCCTAATGTGTTGCTGGAAATATTCTTATGGTAAAATAACATAGTATGTAATCTGCTGGTTTAGGGTTGTGTGTGTGTGTATGTGTGTGTATGTGTGTGTGTGTGTGTGTGTTAAACTTTCTGTTCTCCCCTTGAAGTGTCTGGACTCTTGTTGGCCCAGTCTTTATGGGAGATCTGCTTCCCTCTGGCCGGAGACTCTTCTCAAGGAGGTGAATTTACAGGCTCCCTTTCCAAAGAGTTGTTCCACTTGTATTTTGCCATGTCAGTTGGCATGATAGGCCCATGAAAGCTGAGAGCAATGGTCTTTCCTAACAGCTAGTCCTGTGCCCTGTTCTATCTCCCTGCCTGCTTTGCAATGGTGGTGGTTCGGTTCCTTCTGAAAGTTAAGGTCTCAAGGGTACAAAGAAAAGGTTTTCCAGAGAAGGCCTTTGGAATCCAGGTCTAGTCACGACCTCCCCCTCTACAAATATTTGAAGGGGACACTCATCAAGAACTGAGAGGGCTGAGGGTTTGAAATCACTGCTGCATGGATCTTGGGGCGTGCCAAGTGTGTTGAACCCTGAGGAAGTATGCTCAGCACCTGTAGAGCAGCCTATGATCCTAAGCCCCTCCACGTACAGGGATCCACCCCAGGCAGCAGAGGACAGGCCCACACAGTGATGTAGCCGAGCAGCACAGGGCTTTTCAACAATGCAGGGAGGGAGATTATTAGGGTTCACCTCTCACATTGGTTGAGGTGGGGCACCATGGGCTGGTGCCTTCACACGTGTCCCAGCTCCAGCAGGGCCGCCTGTCTTTGGGATCCTGGTGCCGCTGCCAGCTCCCTGAAGTTCATCGTCTGATCCCTGTCTGCAGGTGCACATGCATCGATTGTATCTCCGCAGGGGGTGTAGTGCCATGCCCTCCCTCCACTCCTGGCCCTGGCCTTTCTGCCTTCTGCACACTCCTGCAGAACTGGGTGCACACAGACTTCCTGTGTTACGTGGCACCCATGTCATGTAATAAGGCCAGTCAACATTTTGTTGGCGTTGTTGTTGCAACTGTTTTTTTTAATGGAAAACTTGGGTTTCCAACCAAACTTTTTTTTAAGTGTCTGTTCCCATGGAAACTGTTCCCTTAAATCTTGAAATTGTATTTGCGAGGGAAGCAACCCCACCACCATCACCACCACTTTCTGACCAGCCTTAATGCATCGCTCTGTGTGCCAGCTGCAACCAAAGATCCACACCAGGAGGTTGCCATGCTATGCACTGTGAATCCTACCTGTGCAATAGCGCTAATCTTCATGCCTCTGGAAAGACACGGCGCTTATCTAAAATGGTGCAAGGAGGCTTAACTACAAGCAGGGCTGGCTCCAGGGTTTTGGCTGCCCCAAGCAGCCAAAAAAAAAAAAAAAAAGCTGCAATCACGATCTGCGGCAGCAATTCAGCGGGAGGTCCTTCGCTCTGAGTGGGAGTAAGGGACCGTCCGCCGAATTGCCGCCGAATAGCTGGACGTGCCGCCCCTCTCCGGAGCGGCCGCCCCAAGCACCTGCTTGCCAGGCTGGTGCCCGGAGCCGGCCCTGACTACAAGAAGGACACTGAAACTTGATGTCTTTAAATCACAAGGGAGTCCTTTTATGGAAGATATGCTGTAGTCAAGCACAAGTTATGGACTTTAATACTGGAGTAACTAGACGAACCTTTACGGCCTGTGTTAGACAGGAGGTCAGATTAGAACATCTAATGTTTCCTTCAGGCCTTAAAACCTATGGATACAAGATCAGAAAATTAGGCTGAAATGAAGGGAAAATTTCATAGTATGGACAGTGTGACAGTAGGTCCCAACGGAACTAATGGAGGTTGCAATTTATTAATCATCTATAAGTGGGCAAGTTATAGCAGTGGAGAACTTAGGGAGCAATCTTGCTGTGGTAGCGGGAAGGTCTAAAGTTGGATTTGGGGGTGTTGTTTTTTTCCCACATCTTTGATTTCTAGAAGTCAGTCAATTCCCATCCACCACCTGTGGTAGGAAATGGACCTTTTTGACAGCTTTTGGTTGGAGAAAGCAACTGGGTACAGAGCTGGCCCGCCCTTTGACGAGTTAACATAACACATTTCATTAGAGTCCTCCACCTTTGCTAAAGCTGTGCTCTGCAAAATAAAAAATAAAAAAAATCAGAAGCCTGCAATAGAGAGAGCTGGAAACCTGGGGTATTTAAAGAAGGAAGGTATTGCCTTTGACGAAGCTGATTTGTAATGTATTATCCTCTACAGAATACTATTGAATAAAAGCACTTTAATGGGAGGGCAGGACGACTGTGACCTTTTTTTAAGGCTATTTGCCAAGTCATCATTTGTTTAAAATTGAATGTTTCCATTATTTTGCAGAGAAGAAATAATGTACGTCCCAATGCTGATGAGCAACCCTACAATCAATAGGAGACAGCTGTAGAGGTTCTTTCACCTGGGAACCAATATCAGGAAGTTGCATGTCGTGCCACTCTTTCAAGTAGCTCTCTACAGCAGAGAACAATTCAATGCAAGCTGTTAATGACTTGCACTATAATTGCCATCACCTTTTAATTTAAAGAGCTGTTTTAGCCAGTTTCCGAGAAAGTGAGGGAAGGGAGGAGGTTCACGTTTCATAGGGTCTTTCTTTCGCTTTGGGAAATATGATGATGTTTTGCAAGAATCATTGATCGGTTTGACTTTCTGACACCGTTATCCAGCCGTTTGTCTCTGCTGGTGAGCTGCGCTCGCCATGCCAATGGTTGCAGCTGTCTGGGAAGTGACTGTCTGTTGCTATGCAAAGCAGACAAAGGACATAAGGTTATATAGACATTTGCTTCCCTTACGTTCCACCAGTGCCTGGGCAAAGTGATACCAAATGGCCTGGTTCTGGTTTCATTTACACCACTGACTTGAGATGAGTGACTCCAGATTTGTGTCACTTTGACTCTAAGCTCTTTGGAGCAGGGACGGTGCTTTCTTTGTATATATGGGAAGTACCGAACATATGGTAGAGAATACCAGAAATGAATAATCACTGACCTGACTGGGACAAGAGCCTGGCAAGTGATGTGGTTTCCTCTGCCTACCCCATGAGAGTTAGACTTAAACCATTATTTCACACAGAGGTAAAACACCTACTGCCCAGCCATGTCATCAATATCACATTTTGGTTTACACACAATGGCCTAGAGCTGGGGAGAGGTGAAAGGACTCGAAACTACCTTTAGTTTCCCACAGTCACTGGTTTTACCATGCCGCATTGCAACTGACTCAGGGGCGTTACTCCTGATTCACATTGATGTAAGTGAGGGCAGAGGAGATAAAAGGGAACCTCTGAAAAGAAAAGCCAAGTTCTTGAACTGTGCTATGGATAGATCTGGCTGGAAAAAAAAAATCTCTGGGTAAATCTTTCACTGAAATTTTGATGGAGGGAGAAGGGGAGGAGGGATCCTTAAAAAAACAACTCCCCAGTCAATGCTGCCTCCTCCCAACCCTCATGTTCTAGACTTGAGCACAGAATCAACAAAAACAGCATCTTACTGCATCCTTAGGGCATTGCTTCTGCAATGGACTGCCCTATGGTGCTTCTCTGCGGTGACCTACTCCTGTATGATGGCATTTGGCAGCCATCTGCGGAACCACCTATCCCTTTTTCATAACACTTAATGATAAAAACAGAGAGGGGGGGATAACCTGGGGTTAAGAATCTGGTCTGAGATTCAGGTTATCAGGGTTCAAATCCTGGCTCTGCACAAACTTCCTATGTGACTTTGGACAAATCACATAAAGTGGGGCTCAGGGAAAATATTGATAAAATGGGGATGAGGCTTTCTTCCTGCCTTTGTCTATCTTGTCAGTTTAGACTGTAAGCTCTTTGAGGCAGAGACTTTCTCACCAGGGCCGGCTCCAGGCACTAGACGAGAAAGCACGTGCCTGGGGCGGCACATTGTAAGGGGTGGCATTCCGGCCAAACTTGGGGTGGCACATTCCGGCCGCCCTGCCATGGTTCTTTTTTTTTGGCTTAGGCAGCTTGGTCCGCAGCTCCGGAGCCCCCGGCTGGCTCCCCACGCTCCGCCAGTCCCAGCCCAGCCCTGCAGGGGCACGGACCCCGGCCCAAGGGGGCAGGAACTAGCAATCCCCGCCGCTCACCGTACTGCCGGACTCCCTGGGACGTGCTACTCCCCGCCGCCTGCACCAGCCTCCGCCTCCGGTGCAGCTCTGAGCCCGGCCCGGCCGAGCCGCCTTTAAAGGAGCAGCTGAGCCAGCACCTCCTGCAGCCCCCAGGGGCTCTGCCTGCCCGGTCAGGAGAGGCACCCCAAGGCCGGAGGGGGGAGCCCCTCTCACCCGGCTGCGAGCAGGCTGCAACGCCTGACTGCCCACGGCTGAAGGGAGCGGGCGGGCGCCACCCTTAACCCGCTGCGAGCCCCGCCTTGACTGCCCTCCACGCGCTCCCTGCGGCTGCCGTTTTTTGTTGGTTTTTTTTGCTTGGGGCGGCAAAAAAGCTAGAGCCGGCCCTGTTTCTCACTATATGTATCTACAGTGCCTAGCCCAATGGGGCCTCAACCACAGATGCTACCAAAATATCAGTAATGGTATATGAAGCCATAAGATGGCGCTGTTACAAATAGGATCACAAATTAGTTTTCTAATCCAGTGCAGTCCTTCAAGAAACATTGTCTTGTTTTGTGATGCACTCCCTTTTTCAGGGAGCTGGTGCAAACAGCAAGAATTGCTCCCTGCCTTAAATCTCTAATTAGAGAGTCAGTTCTCAGGGTAGAATTGCTCCCTGGGAACCAAGCATTGGTGTTTGGGTCGAGATTCCTGAAAGAGGAGATTGGCAAATAGGCCATTTGTCAATATCCCTGTTAAAGGATTAATGTAAATAAACAAGTTGCACTTCGAAAACATCCGAACTTCGTGCCATTGCTTTTCTCTTTCAATCAGAAAATTACATGCCAGGCCCTGAAATCTGCCTCCATACAGCACTGGGGTGACACTAATTATAGAATGGGATAATGTGGTGGGTTTTTTGCTTTCTAATTGCCTTTTATTCTGCCTGTATCTTCAAGCTGAGGCAACTCAACCTGGTAGGCTTTTTGAGAGAAGAAATAGGAATTGTGCCAGCCATGGCTTCCTTTTCCCATCCACAAGTTCTCTCTGCTCAGATCAATGAAACTCTTGCAACTGACAGTATCGCATTGTCCATCTTTTCTTGTTCCTTTCCACTTCATTGATTTCCATGGAAATTTCGTGATCCTCTTTTTATTTCTGCTGGGACTAATTCTACATACCAGTTCATTGCTATAATTATTGTAAATTACTACACTGGTTTATCTTTTTGATCCTTTAAATAAAGTACCATTTATTGCCATGGGATAAAACCATCATATCTGTATTTATGGCTGAAATTAATGAGTGTCTTTATTATAGACAGTGATAAAATGAAAGGTGAAAAGGCGGCATAATCCAGTTGGAAAGTAACAAAGACAAATAAATTGTGGACCATTTAGAAATGTTCAAAGAAGTGTCAGTGTTTTGGCTAAATGGATTGGGTGGCTCAAATTCCATGGGCTTTATATATAGGAAAAGATCCCCCCCCCCCCAAAAAAAAACCCTCCTCACCCAAATTGCTTAGCACTCATGAAAATTCTAGCAGTCAGGCTTGATTCTTTCCTGTGCGTTAGGCCCTGAAACCAACACCTGGGGTTGAGGTGCGCTACAGGTGCTCAACATCACTGGAAAATCAGGCTCACCAATAATCATGAATTCAGTGAGGGATCAAAAGAAAAGGACAGATTTCTCTGTCTAAACCGACCAGTTTGTTTAGCATTTATTGCATTCCTCGTCAGTAAAGGTTCTTAGTTTAGGTATGTCTTTGGGGGTTTGGCAAGGAAAGGGTGAATGGGGATCTTGTATGTTACTGGCTCACCCCCTGTGGAGTTGCATTTCGTCTCCAGGGTTAAGCCCATATGAAGAATCCGCCCCGGATTCCTTTGTGTTACTCAGCCCCATTACTCAGGGCTGGTCTACACTGGGGGGGGATCGATCCAAGATACGCAACTTCAGCTACGCGAATAGCGTAGCTAAAGTCAAAGTACCTTGGATCGAATTACCTGGGGTCCAGACGGCGCGGGATCGATGGCCGCGGCTCCCCCGTCGACTGCGCTACCGCCACTCGCTCTGGTGGAGTTCCGGAGTTGACAGTGAGCGCGTTCGGGGATCGATATATCGCGTCTTAACGAGACACGATATATCGATCCCGGATAAATCGATTGCTACCCGCCGATACAGCGGGTAGTGAAGATGTACCCTCAGTGTTTAGCTGTTGGGAGGGGTTTACCTGCCCAGGAAATGGCTGTCTCCTCCCCTTCATCAAGTGGTTCATTAGCATTTTCACTGACACCAGCCTGCGTGGAAAAAACTCCCACCCTGCCTTAAAGAGACAGAGTTAGTTTTCACAAGTACAGCAGGAAAAACATTTTGCAAAAGTGGGACCAGGATCGGGTTACCCTCGGTCACCCCTCTCTCTGTTCCCAATAGGTCAGCAGTATGGCTGCTCCCCTCCGGGGGGTCAGTTACACAGTTCCCCCTTAAAACCTGAGCCACGGGGGAGGTGCCTGGGATTACAGATGCAGATCCAGCAAATTTCTCCTGGGCAATCCCCCCACTCCTGCCCCCCTGTAATCTGTGAGGAGACATTCCTGTACACCCCACACACACACACATTTCTTCTTAACTTCCTTCTCTGGGCTGCCCTCTAGGGCACACATCCCTGTGCTCCCTAGAGTGGAATCTGTCCCCTGTTCAGCTGTGGGCTCACAACCAACAGCCAGACCAGACCCCTCCCTGGTAAGCACTGCCCACTTCTCCATCTTTGAATTGGGTTTGCCTCCAGTTATGCCATGGAATCCACACCCACCGCAGGGGTCTCTAGGACTCCATCACTTTTCTCTGGGCTTTCCTCTAGGACACATTTTTCTCTGCATTTTAGAGCGAGCTCTGTTCCTTGCTTAACTGCAACTTCCTGGCAGCCAGCCACCTGGACAGTCTTCCAACCCTCAGGCAAAACATTCCCCTTCCCCGAGGGAATATCCACCTGAAAGAAGCTGGTTTTACCCACCCCCGCCCCGGTAGCAAACTGCTTTGCAGGGCTGCAGAGGAATTAAAGAGACCCTCTCCCATTTCCTGAGCAGTTTATGTACTTTGCTCTTTCCCACTGGGGCTTCAAAAGCAAACAGAAAATAACAAGCTAGTAACCATTTTGTCTGTTTTCTAGCCAATACACTTAAAACTCACTTAAAATCACCACCAGTGTCTCAGAGCTGTGCACATTATCCTGCTCAACTATGCCACTGTGATGAGTTAGACCCCTCCTTCTGGGATGCCACCTCATGTACTGGGGTTTCACTGAGCTCCTCCTGCTCCACCAGCCTGGATTCACGTTCCCTGCTTTGCTGAATTAGGTTCTCCGACCTCTTGAAGCACACACACAGGCAGGGCCACACCCAGCTGCAGACAGACTGAAGTCAGCTCTGTGTGAGAGGATTCACCCAGCACTCACGTTCACACACCCTTTGCAGAATAAACTCAAAATAATAATGTCTTGCGCTGTATAGAAAGATCTGCACAGCACAAGCTCATAAAAATTAACCGTCTCCCTCGATGTGAAGAGAGATGCGCAACTTCTTACCCCCCACATTTAGAAATTGCACAAACTGGGTTTAATAATAAACAAAACAAATGTATGAACTATAAAAGGCAGATTTTAAGTGATTATAAGGGATCATAGCAAACAGAACAAAGCATATTACCAGGCAAATAAAACAAAACACCCATAATAAGCTTAAGATCTTAAAGAGACTGGTTTCAAGAAATAATTTCTCACCCTAAATGTTATTTTAGGCAAGTTGAGGAGTTTCTGTAGCTTAGAGTTCCAGTTATTTCTTCTTACAGACTGGACCCTGTCTCAGTCTGGACTCACCCCTGCCTTTCCCCTCAGGTTAGTTCCTTTGTCCCTTCAGGTACTTTCAGCAGCCTTTCTTTTTGGGTAGGCAATGGAGGAGGGTCCAGATTAACCCCATCCGCAGCCTTAAAAAGGATTTACTTAAGGCAGGAAACCTTTGTTTGATCCCCATCCCCCTACAGAGGAAAAGTATCAGCAGTGTCCAAGGTTGCATTTTGTATCAGGTTATCTTATCACCTGACCTTGCAGTGTCAATGCAGCATCCTAGGAAACTCCTCAGGAAGGTGGAAGATTAGTATATTCAGAGTTCTATTGTCCTTCTCAAATGGCTCATTCAGGATGATTGCTTACTGTCTGGTGGGTGTTCCCCAAGTACACACACAGTTGTAATTCTTACATAGTCAATATACCTAACTTCAGACACCGAAATGATACATGCATACAAATTGAATAATCACGTTCAGTAAATCATAACCTTTCCAATGATATCTTACATGAGCCATGTTGCATAAAGTTTATCTTTGTTATGCCATATTAATATCATAACCATATTTCCATGAAGAATATGGGGTGTAACATCACACCTGAGTCCTTAGTACTTTGAAGCATCTTTCCTCCCAAACTTCCACATTATTTACAAATGCATCTTTTCTAAACCCTGTCGCACCATTGCAATGGAAGTATTATAACCATGTACAGATTATTGAGACAGAGATGTTAAGTGACTTACCACAGTCACACAACCAGTTCATTTCATGGGTGAAAACAGAACCCAAGACTCTGCTGTCCAATTCCCTTGTTAAAATTCACCCACCCTGACTTAGTGAGTTGGTTTTAGAACATTTTCATAGCATTTAAGATCAGAAGCGCCCATCAGATCATCTAGTCTGACCGATATTTCACAGGTCACTACATTTCACCCAGTTACCCCTGTATTGAGCTCAATAACTTGTGTTTGGCTAAAGCATCTCTTCCAGAAAGGCAGCCAGTCTTCATATGAGGACTTCAAGAGATGGAGAATCCACCACCTCCCTTGGTCCAATGCCTAGTCACCCTCATTGTTTCAAAACTTCCACCTTTATTTCCAACTTTGAATTTGTCTGGCTTCAACTTCCAGTCACTGATTCTTATTCTGCCTTTCTCAGCTAGATTTAAAGAGACCCTTAATACCTGGCATTTTTTCTCCATGAAGGTACTAAGGTACTTTGTCATATGATGCTAATGTCTTCAATGAATTCGGCGCCCTGGGCTGGGAGGTGGAGGTAGCTGATCATTAATGAAAACTTCTCTCCTGGAGCTCTGCTTTTGTACATCCAGCTCCTTCTCTAGTGTAGTTTGTTCATTATACTCACTTATCATCCTGAGAGTTTCCTTGCAAACACCCTCACCTGAAAATACTACTTCACTTAATTTAAACACTTTCCTTCTTAAATGCACCATCTTTTACACCCTTCAAGGAAGACTTAATTAATACTAACCTCTGGTCACTCCTAGCTAGAGGCTTTTTACTAAAGGTATGGATTTTCCTTCTTAATAGTCCAAACATAACCTCCTGCTTATTAATCTAGCCTATTCGGCCTGGGTGACATCTGCATCTTTATTGACATTGCAGCGGATGCAGTGGTGTAAACAGAAAACATTTAGCGCTGGGCAACACATTGATAATTGATCTGAGGATTTTACCCCTCTTTTCTATTTGCAACCAGAGTTAGTTTTCTGAAATTAGTTTTAATTGTTTGATCTACCAACTAGATGCTGTGGATTGAGAGAACATTCTTCCAAGACTCTAGACACCAGCAGCTCTTCAGAATTGTCAAGCAGTACAACACTTTTTTTTTTAATGAAGGGTCTTTTTGTTTTTGTGTTTTGTTTTTTTACTGCCTAGCTGTACAGGACTGGAACATTCACATACTATCTGCATACAAGTGATACATGTGATTTGCTGCTCATTTGTTCTGCTAGATTCATAGATTCCAAGGCCAAAAGGGACCATTATGATTATCTACTCTGACCTCCTGCATAACACATGCTGCAGAACTTCCCCAGAATAATTCCCAGAGCAGATCTTCTAGAAAAAACTCCCAATCTTGTTTTTTAAAATCATCAGAGATGGAGAATCCACCATAACCCTTGACAAAATTTTCCAATGGTTTATTACTCTCTGTTAAAAATGATGCCTTATTTCTAGTCAGAATTTGTCTAGCTTCAACTTCCAGACGTTGGATTGTGTTAGACCTTTCTCTGTCAGAGGATCCCATTATTAAATATTTGTTCCCCGTGTAGGTACTGAGACTGTGATCAAATCACCCTGAACCTTCTCTTTGTTGAGATAAATAGATTGAGCTCCTTGTGTCTATCACTATAGGGCATGTTGTTAATCCTTTAATTGTTCTCACAGCTCTTCTCTGAACACTCTCCAATTTTTCAACATCCTTCTTGATTTGTGGGCACCAGAACTGGACACAGGATTCCAGCAGTGGTCACACCAGTGCCAAATACAGAGATAAAATAACCTCTCTATTCCTGCTCGAAATTTCCCTGTTCATGCATCCCAGGATCACATTAACTCTCTTGGCCACAGTGTCGCACTGGGAACTCATGTTCAGTTGACTATTCATCACAAACCTCAAATCTTTTTTTGACAGTGATCTGGACCTGCTGATTTTCAAAATGTCTAACTTCAGTAGCTCCTGTTAGCATGCTCCAGGGATACTAATGGAATGGAAAGAGTGTTTATTGGAAGTCTTGTTTCCCCCTAGGAGATGACAAATAAGAATCAAGTCACTCATTTCCAAAGAATAGAATAGCAGTGGTGAGCACTCCTTTTCATGCAAGAATGCCTTTGTCCCTGTGTGAATACAGACAGAAGCAACGTTACTTATACAGGTATTTGTCATCTGCCCATTTATGGGAAAAAAGTGGTACCAGGGCAGCCAAATGGTCCCATAAGAGTAGATCCCAGCCAAGTAGGATAGCAGACATATCTCATTGCTGTTACCTGTGTCTTGGAACAGTAATGAATCTAATGTCACTATGAGACTGAACTGTCTTGGTGAAGGGAGGTAGGCTGCCCATGATGAAAGGTGAGGCTAGTGTCAGTTTGTCTGGGTTTGGCTTGGCTCATCTGCATGGCTATCTCTTCCAAGATCTGCATTGCATTGCGTTGCATTAGTGAGAAGACCATATCAAGCTGGTGTCATCTCTGCAGTGGTGACAATTGAGCCATGGAGGTTTAGAGCCTCTCCCAATGGCTCAATGTATCTGGAGGAGAAGTGTTGTGTACATATCCCTGAAGCCAGGAACTTTCACTTGTGATTCGATTCTGTTCTATACAGGGTCTGATACCAGCTTCACGCTGTAGTATCTGTGCACCTCCCAGTAGGGCATTAAACCACATGACCAACATTGGTTACATCTGGCTCTCTCTCATCTCTTCTCCAAGGGGAGAAATGTGTGTGTGTAGTGTAGTGTGATCTACAGCACTGAATGCAACATTTGCCTCCTCCAGGGTTCTCCTCTTTCAAATATAGGCAGAAACTTCTCTTAATGCAAGAAAGAGAGATGGTGACCTTTGAAATTCTTACGATCCCCACTGCAGATACATTGCAAGTTTCAAACTGAAAGACACCAACGCATGGTAGCACTTTCAATTGGAGCTCAGATATACATTTCTTCTATGGCAGTTAAGGTGTCCAGGCAGGTGTCTATGCAGCACCCAGCAAGTTGGGGCTCTGATGCTGACTGGGGCCTTTGAATTATTATGATAGTGTCCATTCATAGTTCCTCTCCTCACTATGGGAGAGGAGCTGGTTTTGAGAGGGAAAAACTTTAGGAGTAACCCATTCTGTCATGCCGGTCTCCAAAACGCCCCCTCCCCTCCCCAGCTGTGCTTTTCTCAAAGATCCAGGGTGTTGGCTTATTCCTAGTTTTCACCTGCCCATACAATGATGATGATGTGGGATGCTAGTGAACTTGTTAGTGAAATGGCTTTGGGTTTGCAAGCAGAACTACAGTTTCTTAAACATGCACCTTCAACCACAATGCTGTCTCTTAACATTAATTATAAAGATCTATTATTTACAGAGCTTTGTGGGGGTCAAAGAGAGATTCCTTGTGCAGTTACATCTGATCTGAAAAGGTCACTGGGACTGTATGTTTAATGAGGTGGGACGGCTTTTTGTGCCAAAGGCAGCCTGCCTGCCATGCTTGGGGCGGCAAAAAAGCTAGAGCCGCCCCTGCTCACCCACCCACTCCTGTAACAAACCCCTAACCTATGTCTCAGTTATTGAAGTCCTCAAATCATGGTTTAAAGACCTCAAGGTGCTGAGAATCCTCCAGCAAGTGACCCGTGCCCCTCGCTGCAGAGGAAGGTGAAAAACCTCCAGGGCCTCTGCCAATCTGCCCTGGAGGAAAATTCCTTCCCGACCCCAAATATGGAGATCAGCTAAACCCTGAGCATGTGGGCAAGACTCACCAGCCAGACACCCAGGAAAGAATTCTTGTAGTAACTCAGATCCCACCCTGGCTAACATCCCATCACAGGCCATTGGGCATATTTACCACTAATAATCTAAGATCAATTAATTGCCAAAATTAGGCTATCCCATCATACCATCCCCTCCATAAACTTATCAAGCTTAGTCTTGAAGCCAGATATGTCTTTTGCCCCCACTACTCCCCTTGGAAGGCTGTTCCAGAACTTCACTCCTCTGATGGTTAGAAACCTTCATCTCATTTCAAGTCTAATCTCATTGTGGCTCCATTATGGAGCCATTCTGATCTCTGCCAGCGGAAAATCTGGCCCACTGCCTCATTGTAAATTTGCTCAGGTGAGGAACACTAGGGAAGTCCGCTCTATGCTGAGTTTTTGAAAAAGCTTCAGTTCCTATTTAAAATCAAAAGGTTTAACAGGTTTAATTGAAGACAGAATTTGGCCAAATAAATCTAATATCTCAGTTATAGTTGGCTTCATACTACAAAGTATTTGGAGCTGAGTGTCTCAAAGGTTCGGCAATGTCTGGAAGTCTTGGTTCAGGCCCATCTCTGCTGTTAGTTGAAGGGTAGTGGCTAGGTCCCTTGCACCTAATATTAAATAGTATTCACAGGCTTTGCACATCAGGGACAGCATACGGAAGCAGAGCAGGCACTTAGGATCTAGCCCTGTACAATCAATGTACGGTGTTAAATAGGCCTGGGCATGCTGGCTTGTGCACCAAGCACCTGGGGCTTCATTTGCAAATTTTGTTTCCTGTTTTGAATTTATGTCTCCATCATCCCTGAGCTGTTTCATTGTCGGGTTGCTCCTGTGTGCGTAGCTTGAGTCGTGTGCCTGCAGAACTGCAAGCCTAGCTGTGTGTGTGTGTGAGAAATATCTGGCCCCCATTCTTCTTCTTCAAGCCAATTTCAGGGCTCTTGCTTCCCCGTGTGCATCACCACTTCTTCTAAGGCCGTTTATTGCCTGAAATCACGCTATTAGGAAACATGACCACTGCTAGGCCTGTCATAGAATAGCAGGGTTAGAAGGGACCTCCCCACGTCATCTAGTCCAACTAGGGTGACCAGATGTCCCAATTTTATAGGGACAGTCCTGGTGTCTTTTTCTTATATAGGCTCCTATTACCCCCACCCTGATTTTTCACACTTGCTGTCTGGTCACCCTAAGTCCAACCCCCTACTCAAAGCAGGACCAATCCCCAGACAGATTTTTGCCCCAAATGGCCCCCTCAAGGATTGAGCTCACAACCCTGGGTTTAGCAGGCCAATGCTAAACTACTGAGCTATCCCTCCCCCATCTGATGAAATATAGATGTTCTGTCAGCCACCTATCCCTACTGCAAGGGGAGGGAGAATACAATAAATAAATACATAAACTGGGGATTTGTGCAGGGCCTTGTCTGGTGCCATTGAGGTCAATGGGAAGTTTGCTGCTGCCTTTAATGGGAAAAAAAATCCTGGTCCCATTGAAACTGAAAGGAGATTTGATAGTAATCTCAATGGGAGCAGGATTTGGCTCTGCGGTGAATCTCACCTAGTAGCATTTAGAGATGCTCGAGCAAAAGATTTCTCTCACATGGCCCCTTTAGCACTCACATCCTAGCTAATATACTCTCAGACACATTTGTACCTGGTCCAGTGGTTAAGAAGGTAGCTTTGGGCTCTGGTGACCCTGGTTCAATTCTCAGCTTCATTTGTCTTTGTATATAACCTTAGGTAAGTCACATGGCCTCTCTGTGCTTTGGTTCTTCATTTGTAGAATGGGTACAATAGACCTGCCCTATCTCATGGGTTTGTTGTGAAGCTAAGTACATTGACAACTAAAGATTGTGCAGTGTTCAGACAAGGTGGGGGTGTTGTAAGTACCCGCAATAGATATTTGTATCTATGCCTTGCTCAGCTGACCACTCCCAAAAACATTGTTACGGTGCATGCCTTGCCCTCCTGCCAGCTCCATTGGGAATCTGCTCGCTGAAGGAATGATCCCACAGGTCACTGCATCTTCATTTCTGAGGAGAAAAGCATGTCCTGATTTCAGCAGCCTATGGCCAAAACATAAACATCAAAGGATATAGATCAGAATTTTGCACTCTGGGCCCCATCTCTAATAGACTGATTTATTGTATTGGCCATTGCATCCAGTTCTCTTACACCATTTAAAAAAAATATTGAAGTCAATTTCATCCAGGAAGTCTTACACTGAAAGAACATTTAAAGTAAAGAATCCTATCAAAACCAAGCCAAGCTTCGAGAGCATCCTCTACCCGCCAGAGAGAGATGCAGGGAGATCTGTCCATAGATCATCTACACTGTGGGGGCAGCCTGACATTTTGCCTTCGCTCTGGCTGCATGTATTCGGGAGTTGGCGATACTCGTGTCACTCTGATAAACAAGTGAGAGCACCGTCCCTCGAGCGGCAGGAATGCTAACCTTTCTGCGCTGTCAGCTTGTTGCTTCTAGAGAGCCGGCCCCACCTCCTTCCTCATCCCTGACCTTTCCTCAGTGTCTCTCCATTTCTTGCCGCTGTCCTTTTTAAAAAGCTCCTTATTGATGTTTTAAAGTAATGGGGGAACATAAACAAGTAATAAAGAAAGGTTAACAATACCGAATCGATACTGTGGAGAGAGATGGCAGCGAGGGGAGTGGGGGATAAAGCAAAAGGCCAAATTGAATCACAGTTCTATTGGCAATCAGATTGCATTTAGACTTTTTTTTTTTTTCTTTTAAAGCAAGTACTAATAAAAGGCCCTGTCTGGCATTGGACTGTTTTCTTAAGATGAAGCCTAATACCTGAATGGAAACTCCAGCAAATGTGGTCTCATGTCTTTTTTTAGAAAGAGTGGAATTAGATAGTCCAGATTCCTTTCTCTGAGTGGGGAAGGGAGGAGGTTGATGTTAAAGCAGGGGGATTGGGAGATCTGTCCTTGGATAAATCTCCTTTGCACGGACTCACTGTGTCCTTGGGGAGGATGCTGCCTCAGTTTCCCAACCTGTAAAATGAGGATGGTATTTCCTTCCTTCATGGGGGTTTAGTATTTGGAGATCCCTGGCTGGCAGATGCTGGGGAAGGGCAAAGGGTATTATGGAAGGTTTTAATCCAAAATCTGAGGCCATGATTTTCAAAAGTGACTTTTAATAAGTATCCCAACTTGAGTCATCTTTAAAGGGTCCTAATTTGTGTGAGTGCTAGAATGTGACCCCCCTGAAAATCAGATCATTTTAAGACCTCTCAAGTTGGGGACCGAAGAGCTGAGGCTCTTCTTGAAAATCTTAGCCAGAAAAATCTCTCAACGTGGAGTTGGGGCATCTCTGCACCTGAGATTAATGTGGTGTCTGAGGAATCCAGGCAGCTCCTTGACCTCAAATGTGTATCTCTCAGGCTTTGTGTGCGGTCCCATAGCGTATTGTACCCCAGTGAAAGACATGGGTGCCTAAATGCATTCACATCTGCAGTAAGGTGTTCAAATTGACAGAGGGATACATAAGAACATAATAATGGCCATACTGGGTCAGACCAAAGGTCCATCTAGCCCAGTATCCTGTCTACCGACAGTGGCCAATGCCAGATGCCCCAGAGGGAATGAACAGAACAGGTAATCATCAAGTGATCCATCCCCTGTCAGCCATTCCCAGCTTCTGGCAAACAGAGGTTAGGGACACCAGCCCTGCCCAGCCTGGCTAATAACCATGGTGGACCTATCCTCCATGAATTTATCTAGTTCTTTTTTGAATCCTGTTATGGTCTTGGCCTTCACAACATCCTCTGGCAAGTTGTTCCACAGGTTGACTGTGCATTGTGTGAAGAAATACTTCCTTATGTTTGTTTTAAACCTGCTGCCTAATAATTTCATTTGGTGACCCCTAGTTCTTGTGTTATGAGAAGGAGCAAATAACACTTCCTTATCTACTTTCTCCACACCAGTCGTGATTTTATATACCTCTGTCATATCTCCCCTTAGTCGTCGTCTTATTTCCAAGCTGAAAAGTCCCAGTCTTGTTAATTTCTCCTCATATGGCAGCCATTCCATACCCCTAATCATTCTTGTTGCCCTTTTTTGAACTTTTTCCAATTCCAATATATCTTTTTTGAGATGGGGCGACCACATCTGCACACAGTATTCAAGATGTGGGCATACCATGGATTTATATAGAGGCATTATGATATTTTCTGTCTTATTATCTATTCCTTTCCCCAACATTCTGTTCACTTTTTTGATTGCCACTGCACATTGAGTGGATGTTTTCAGAGAACTCTCCACAATGACTCCAAGATCTTTCATGAGTGGTAACAGCTAATTTAGACCCCATCATTTTATAGATATAGTTGGGATTATGTTTTCCAATGTGCTTTACTTTACATTTGTCAACACTGAATTTCATCTGCCATTTTGTTGCCCAGTCACCCAGTTTTGTGAGATCCTCTTGTAACTCTTCACAGTCTGCTTGGGACTTAACTAGCTTGGGTAGTTTTGTATCATCTGCAAATTTTGCCACCTCACTGTTTACCCCTTTTTCCAGATCGTTTATGAATATGTTGAATAGGAGTGGTCCCAGAACAGACCCCTTGGGGACACCACTATTTACCTCTCTCCATTCTGAAAACTGGCCATTTATTCCTACCTTTTGTTTGACGAAGGGATGGTCTATGGCGTGCTTTAGACTGCACCAGGGAGGTGTAAATTCTAATGCACCTCAGTGTGTCCTGTGTGTGTGGAGTTTGCTGCTGTGCACTAAACATTCCCTAGTGCACATTAACATAGTCCCTTACAACAGTACTGAGTTAAAGTGCACTAAGACCCTTTCAGCACATGTCAGCAGGATCAACACTGGCTAGTTAGGATGCCACACGCTAGTGTAGACTAAAACTTCCAGCCTTGTGGTGCGGACTAAAGCACCATGTAAACAAACTCTTAAGGTATGTCTACACAACCAGAAAAACCTGTGCTGCTGGTCTGTGCCAGCCGGGGCTGTCTTATTGCTGTGTAACTTGGATGTGAAATTGTCACTCAGGGCATATCTATACAATCAAAAACAACCCCCTTGGCTGGCCCGCGCCAGCTGACTTGGGCTTGCAGGACCGTTTCATTGTCAGGTGGGAGGAGCCTGGAAGTCTACAAGGCAATGAAACAGCCCTGCGAGACCACGTCAGCTGACATGGGTCAGGTGCAGGCTTTCCTTTGTTGTGAAGACAGACCTTGAGTGACCATTTCACATCCAAGTTGCTTAAGCACATGCCTAAGTCTGCTCGTATTACCAACTCCAAGGCTTCCAAAATCATGCGTGAGGCCGCAAGAAATTACAGAATGGCTTAAAAATCATGAAACTTCAATTTGAGGGGTTCATGTTTTCAAGCTTTTCTCCGTCGTCATGAGAACTAGACATTTTTAGCTAATGAGAGCTGAGATTCTCATATAGTAGGCTGACTGCAGCTGGTGGGATTTCATGGAAAAACCCACCATCATTCACAAGACGTGTAGTAAAATCACGAGAGTTGGCATACCTGTTGTGTTCAATGGGATTAACCATGTGCTTGAAGTTGGGCTGGTGTAGCAATATCTTAATTAATCAGGGCTTAATGGTGGAATTCAGATCTCCTCTGAAAACTGAATGGCTTGAAGAGAAATTAGGGATGAATTTCACGCACAGTGTAAAAACTCCACACGAAACATAGCACGTAACTGGCAATACTTGGGAAGGTTGGCTTGGTCTTTATTCTTTATTTTAAATGTTCTTTCAGTGTAAGACTTCCTGGGTGAAATTTGACTTCATTTGTTTTCTAACAGTGTAAGAGAACTGGGCCTAGAGAGGATACAATGGCCAATAAAATAAATCAGTCTATGAGAGATGGGGCCCACACTGCAGAATTTGGATCTATACCATATGGTGTTTTGGCCACAGCATTTTGGTTCAGGCCTTCCTCTGTGTCATATACCCATGCACAAATGCAATAAGAATCTTGTGTATTAGGCTGTGTACTTAGACTGAAAGTGGGACCCTGGCCTCTTTTTTCATGGAATAACAATTTGGCAGGCCTCTCTTCACAATGCCTGCTAGTTATATATGCACCATTCCTGTTTAAGGAAATACTGTTTCATACGATGGTTAATGTGACAGAAAATAACCCAAGGGTCACTGATCTCGCTTTCGCTTGTACCTTTCATCCCAAAAGATTCTATTCTACACAGGGCCTTACGCTGTCCTCATCACCAAAGTAGCTGAGTCTTCTAGTTGCGTAATAAGCAGCCGTGAAAAGCGATGAATTATTCTCTGACCACCAACAGCCAATGCTGGTCTTACGAAATGCAAAGGAGGCATAGAACCACTTTTGAACCTCACCCCTTTGAAATCAGTGGCGTGGTTTTTAATGTCTCAGCTAAAGTGCTCTCTCATAGGAAGATCTTCCTTGGTAATCAATCTTTCCCTTGTCTTAAGAATGAAGAGCTGGGCTGCCTGAGATGGGATTTAATCCTGTGGTAGTTCAAACCTGTGGTTTAGGAAACAAAGTAATATGCTGGTGTTTAAATTCATACCTGATATAGGGAATGTGGCTCTATCTGTACCAGCAGAGGGGATGGGTCTATCCATCTGGCCGCTGTCTCATGAAGTTTTGCCAATTTCCACCAGCATATAGATGATACTCAGCTGGTGTAAGTTGCCGTAACTTCATTCACCTCATTAGAGCTATGTTGCTTTACATCAGCTGAGAATCTTGTGTGTGTATCTGTAGAGTATTGTTATATCTGACATTTTGCTTCTGTTTTCAGCCATGCACTTGATTCAGGTTTCCAGCCATCCAGTTTAGATTTTGTTATTGTTGAGGGGCAGGGGATTCTCTTGTCTGATTTTTTTTTATATACTTTTTCACTGTCTTTGAAACATTGAGCCTGTTTCTCCTCCATCGTACATTTGTCTAGCTCCATTAAAGGCCATGGAGACACTTCTGATAACACTAATGTAAAGGGCACAATCCTCTACCGATTAAAGCCCAAAGGAGTGCTGGCATTGGCTTCAGTGTGTACAGGATTGGGCCTTCAGTGAAAGCAGAATTGGGCCCATATGTCCTGGACTAACAAGATAACTTAGGCCCAGGTAACCTATATACTGCAACAATCCACGGTCTTCATTTCTTTAGCTAATTTTCCTTTCTGAGCAGAACTGTTCCATTTTTATAATTAGATTTGCCCTCAGTTCAAATTTTCCCATGTTCTTTATTATTACCGGACTTAAATCCTTGCAGATACCAATCTCTGGTTCTAAAGGCAAGAGTGCACTGAATATCCTGTCTGTTCTTCTAATTCTTCCTCCTTAGCGTGAGTATCTGTAGAGCTATAAATTCTACCTCCTTCCTTTCTACAGGACCAGCATTTGTCCCTTGTGTTAATACCACATTTCAGTAGGTGGCTTGGAGTCCACAAAAGCTCTAATTAGAATCTTCTGCTGGTTCCACTTTGGTCTGAGATCAAGGGTAGCTCTTTTGTTACCTTTAGACTGTAGACAGTTGCCTTTTTGTGGGGAGGGGAGCCAACTGCACACACAGGCCAATTTTCTGAATATTTTACCAATAGCTCATTTAAAATTTTCTTGTTGTACTTACTTATTGTATTGCCACAATGCCTACGAGGCCTAGTCATGGACCCCATGGTGCTAGGCGCTGTATGAAGTCAGACCAAAAAGACAGTCTCTGCCCCAAGGAGTATGGAATCTTCATATAAAAGGCCACACATGGATACAGACAGAGGAGTAAAAGGAAACAATGAGACAATATTGGTCAGCATGGCAGGCAGTGGGCTTGGTCCACCAGCAGTTCGGTCACTTCCTTGGCCTTTCATTAGTGATTCTAACATGGAATCTGTGTGCAAGTGGGGGCGGGTTTGTTCTTGCTTTTTCCAACCTGCCTCCTTCACTAGTACAATTCAGCACCAGGAAACTAGCCATGATACAAACATTCCACCGTCCTGAGTTGTCATGTGGCCCTTCATTCTGAAGTCCTCGAGGGAGGTGCTTTTTATTATCTGTGGGAGGAAAATCATGCAGGTGTACTGGGTTCTATCTAAAACAGCATTGTTGGTGATCACAACCAATTCCACAGTGCTGAATCATGTTGTTAGTCTCACTAAGGTCATGGGAAGCCACGTGGAAAGCCACATGTGTGCAAGAACTGGCGTATCCTCTATGTCAACAAGAATGAGTTGCTAGCAGCATGTTCCTTTCATGAGTACACAATACAATTATCCGTTTCTCCACCAGGATTCATTAATCTTTGCAGTATGCCTGGAAGACTCTCTCTCTTCTTCTCCAGCTATTGAGGAGAGGGTCGAAGGGTTGCAGGGCTTGGTGGATATGTTATGCATGGGCTGTGCTTCATGTGCTATTGTGTTGACATTTTAACAAATAGGATTGATGCCCTAGACATAGGTTGGGTTCCCCCAGATATTTGTATGAACCTGAAGAAGAAAGGAAATAATAAAGGAGCCAGCTCAACAAATCAAAAAAGAGGCCAGTATCCACTAGTATTTGTGCAAAATTGTCCCAAAAAACCAAAGCTGTGCAAATCGGGGGGGTTTGCTGGCTGAACCAACAACAACAAAAAAATATTAAAAGAATACCGTTTGACCCAAAATAGGAATTTTTTTCCAGTGTTTTTCATGGATCAAAAAATGGATAATGGAAGATTTTTATAAAAGGCAAAGGAAACTTGGAAATACCTTTTGCAAAACCACCGAAGAAGGACATGGTTCCCCAGCCCTGTTGTACCCTATAGCCCCATGATTATAGTACTCACCCAGGGGAGTGGAAAAACCCAGGTTCAACTCCCCACTCGTCTTAATTTAAACAGGGGTTTGAACTTGGGACTGCCATGTGACAGGGGAGTGCCCGAATCATTAGGCTATTCTGAGCTGCATAACCTCTCCTATCAAAGTTGTTCCATTGTGCATAATACTTAACCTTTCATTGGACCCCAGAGAATGACATGATAGCCTAGTGGTTAGGGGACTCACCTGGGAACTGGGCCATCCAGCTTCCCAATGAAAATGCAACTACAGAGTTGGACAACTTCAGCAGGAGACACTTCCACACTAGAATCTCCTATAGCCCACCCCAGGTCAAATCCCTTCTCAAGTCAGAGTGGGGACTTGACCCTGGTTCTCCCACATCCTGGGATAGTGCACTGAACTTCGGCCTATCATGTATGAGGAAGGAGGTATCACCGTCCCCTCCCCTGGCTTTGTAAATGGCGCCTAGGTCCCCTTGGGAATCTAGCCCCCCCAAAAATACCTCGTGGCCAAAACTAATCAGGGAATCGGTGTCCAATTCGCCAATAGTTTGGGGCAACCTGAAATCTTTATTTGTTGGAAAAGAAAAAAACAACAACACTATTTTGCGTGGAAAAACTTTGCTCAGCTCTCGTCACAAACTCACAAGTGCGGTTATAAGGATAGTGTGTACGCTCCGTCGGGGTGTTCTTAGACATACAACAGATGCCGCGTGTTCCCCATCCCAACCCTGTTCACATTACATTTTTTTTTCTTTTCCTCATGCTTCTGTTTGCATGTGGTTATAAAATAAACAGCCCAGCAACACTTCCCCCATTCAGGATCTTGTCTCTGCTTTAGCCTAAACAACTTCAGTGAAGACAAAGTTAAGCGCAAGAATCACCTGCTAATGAGCACGCCAGGCAATGGCGTTTGCAACCCTCAAGGTCCTGACCACTCTCAGGTCCAAGAGCTGCAGGAACTTGTAACCTAAGGTTTCAAGAGACCTGTAATAATTTTGTGTCCGTCTATCTGGAAACCATTTGTGCTCCATATGGAGCCCTAGGCCTGAGTGTGCAATATCGGGCATACCAGTTTCAAGGTCAAGTAGCTTATGTTCCAATCCACTGAGGTGCTGCGCACCCAGAGCGGCCCTGGTTTCGGCATCAGACGTTTAAATGTAAGTGCAAAAGCCAAATTGATAGGTGGCATTTAATTCAGTTGAAATCAATGGATTTACATCAAAGTTGAACTTGTCCCTCTGGCTTTGCCTGTGTTAGGGGGAACTATTTTTAGCACTGGTGGCAGCAATGGGGGGAACCCTAATGTAGCCAAGACTCCTGCACTGGCTGGCATGAAATATCATTTCGTCGAAGCAGGTTTAAAGGTGGGGTGATTAAAAAGCACTACCAGGCAGAGCTGCGCTGATCGGTGGGACACGCTTGCCAAAGGATCCTAGTGCTGACAAGGCATACAGATCTGTCTGTGAGACCCCCTCTCCCCCACACCCTTCACAACTGCTTTTACAAAACACCAGTTTGAGTTCTGCAGCTTTTGGTTGGTGGTTTTTGTTTTGTGTTCCTGCCCCCCCCCCTCCCCCCAAGATCATCTGAAATGTAGCTATGTTTGTCCCAGGATATGAGAGACACCGGGTGGGTGAGGTAATATCTGTTATTAGACCACTTTCTGTTGGAGGACGTAGGGTGACCAGATGTCCCGATTTTATCAGGACTGTCCCGATATTTGCTTATTTGTCCCGCGTCCCAACCTACCTTCAGTCGGGACACGAATTGTCCTGATATTTTGCATCCGCTCACAGGTGGAGCGGAGCCTGGAGGGGGCTCGTGCCCCCCCCGACTCTGCCCCCTCCTTCCCCCATTGGATTCCTCCCCAAATCCCCACCCTGGCCCTGCTTCCAGCCCCACCCCCTCACTGCCCCCATTGGATCCCTCCCCAAATCCCTGCCCTGGCCCCCCCCTCTTCCCCAAGCACACCGCATTCCTCCTCCTCCCCCCTCCCTCCCAGGCTTGCGCTGATCCGCTGTATGGTAGATCAGCGTGGTGCTCCGGCGGCCATTTTTTTTCCTTTTTTTTTTTGCTCCCCCCCCCTCCTCCCCCCCCCGCGTCCTGATATTTCACTTGTGTGATCTGGTCACCCTAGGTGGATGGGACAAAATGTCAAGCTTCGCAGAGCTGTTCCCTCAAGTCTAGAGGAGGTAACCAGAGCATCCAAGCTATATATAGGGGGAGGGGGGCAGATTGTTAAGCATAAAGGGTTAACAAGTTGTAGATCATCATTGAAAATGAAGTGGGCAATTAACACCTCTGCAAGTTGTACCACAATGAAAGGTTAGTAAGCAGCAGGGTGTCTTACAAATTGTTGTAAAGTTTCAGAGTAACAGCCCTGTTAGTCTGTATCCGCAAAAAGAAGAACAGGAGTACTTGTGGCACCTTAGAGACTAACAAATTTATTAGAGCATAAGCTTTCGTGGACTACAGCCCACTTCTTCGGATGCATATAGCATATAGCTATATGCATCCGAAGAAGTGGGCTGTAGTCCACGAAAGCTTATGCTCTAATAAATTTGTTAGTCTCTAAGGTGCCACAAGTACTCCTGTTCTTCCAAATTGTTGTAAAGGGCCATAAAACCAGTGTCTCTGTTAAATCCATTGTTTTTAGTGTCCAGCAGAGTTCTGAATTTAAATTCCCAGATTTGTCTTTTGACCGTGTTGTGCAGGGTTCCTGAAATGTTCCTGGCCTGACCCAGAAAGACATTTGGTTACTCAAACATTCATGAGTGATTCGCTCTCATTTATTGCAGGCAAAACTCTGTAAAATGAGCAGGAATGGAAACTAGGGAGCTGGTTAGCATGAAGGAGAAGAGGCAAAAAAAGGATTTCAAAGCCTGCCCCGTGATGATCCAGAAACAGCTTTGAATTGGAGGTTATCAAGTTTGTTTTGCGGTGCGGTACATTTTCCGGAGTTCCGCGTGAAAGGCCCCGAATGTAAAAGGAACACTAAAGTCACAAAATATAAAACAAGTCAGATCTGACTTTTTAATAGCAAAACACTCTCTCATGTCTTCAGTCAACTGGGACTGTCTTTTTAGAAGTGGGGAGAAAATCGCATGAAAATTGATGAGACTCGTTCTCTGGTTGCTGGCAGGGCAAACCAGTGTACAAGATTGTGCGATGTGATTGGTCTTCCAGAGATGACCAATGCCTGAGGAATGAGGGAGGCAAAGTGAGGGCAGCTGACTCAGCAGTGTTACTGAGCATGCTCAGTATAAGCCAAGCAGCAAATCTGGGAGGGGGGCACAGACCCCGCATGCCCCCCATGCATTGCTTCTGCATCCTGGGTATGTCACAGTGCCACTGCAGAAAGGCCGTTTGCAGGTTCCTTTATAACAGAGGTCGGCAACCTTTCAGAAGTGGTGTGCCGAGTCTTCATTTATTCACTTTAATTTAAGGTTTTGCGTGCCGGTAATACATTTTAACGTTTTTTAGAAGGTCTCTCTCTATAAGTCTGTATATTATATAACTAAACTACTGTTGTATGTAAAGTAAACAAGGTTTTCAAAATGTTTAAGAAGCTTCATTTAAAATTAAATTAAAATTCTGATCTTACGCCGCCGGCCTGCTCAGCCCGCTGTGGGCCTGGGGTTCCATTCACCTAGGCTGGCAGTGGGCTGAGCGGGGCCGGCGGCTGGGACCCTGGCTGGCAAGGGGCCGGCAGCCAGAACCCCAGGCTGGCAGCGGGCTGAGCGGGGCCAGCAGCCGGGACCCCAGACCAGCAGCGGGCTGAGCGGGGCCAGCAGCCGGGACCCCAGACCAGCAGCGGGCTGAGCGGGGCCAGCGGCGGCCGCAGCGTGCCATTAAAAATCGGCTCGCGTGCTGTCTTTGGCACGCGTGCCATAGGTTGCTGACCCCTGCTTTATAACCTGGCCATATAATTGGAAGGAGACCTCAGAGAACCCAGTACTGAAGTTATCACCTCTCTTAAATCCCTTTTTCTGCTGGTTGAAAAATTTGTATGGAAACTGATTTTGCTGGAAAATGTCACTTCCACATCTCGAAATTGATCTTGGCAAAAATGTTATCACTTTGACAGAATTGCCTTTAAAGAACATCCCATTTCGATAACTTCAGAATAAAAAAGAAAAATTCAAAAATTTTCCATTTTAAAAGTAGCTTTTCATCTTGAAATGGACTTCATTTTATAGAGAAGGGAGGCTGAAACTGAAACAAAGTATTTTATTGGCAGAATTTCAATTCACAAACATTTTCAGAATTTGGGCTTTGCCTCAAATTGCACTTTTTTTTTCTTTTTAGTCTAGAATTTTTTTCACAGGATGGGACAATTCACTCTCCAGCCAGCTCGGGCTCATTCTGCTGCGGTCACTCAGTGCACTGATGTTACAGAGGAATGGATGGAAGGTCAGGATGTGCGTGAAACATTGCCCAAAGCTTCTGACAGCCCTACCTGCTAAATCAGGTAGTGTGCCAGGCTTGTATACGGAGAGCCCTGCAAATCTGCGGGTCTCCGCTTTATATCCGTGGACCATTTTTACAGAGAGTAGCTCAGATGCGGATTCAATTTTTGTATCTGGACAGGGCTCTGACCATAACAGACTCACCAGAACGGAGGGCTGCCCCCAGGCTCCTTCCACCTCAGCTTGCTGAATTGCACAGCAGCGGGGCTAGCCCGCTGGGCGTTCTGGGAGTTGTAGTCCCCAGCTTGCTTGGACAGAGCGCCATTTTAAAAGAGATGCGGTGGGTCATTTAAAATAGCAGGCAGCAAGGGCCTGCGCTATGAGGGAGAGTAGTTATCACCGCTCTCTGCCGGGGCCGAGTCTCCATGCATTACTGCCCCCGCAGCTGCCTAGGGGTGTCCGAGCTCCTCCCCCCACCCCGGGAGGGTGGTGCGGCACTGCACACGTGGGCCCAGGAGTGTAGCCTTTCTACCTGGAGCGGGGAATGAGGTACGGCGGGGGCATAGCAGGTAGTGGGGCAGGAGCTCTCTGGGGAGAAGTGGGGGGCAGTTGGGGATCAGGGGCTTGGCACAGCCCTGCATCACTGCCAAGGGCGCCAGGCAATTTTTGCAGCTCGTGGCTCGGATATGGATAGAGCTGTTTGTATCCGCCCAGGGCTCTGTGTATATGGAGCTGTTTAATCCCTTCCCCCACTCTTCATGGCCTTCATTAGCAGCTGCAAAATCTAAGCTCTAATTTAAATAATAATAAAAAAAAATCAGGTGAAGACTTTCAAAGCTGCCTATCCCGTGTGGATGCCTAACGCTCAATTATAATGGGAACTTCCTAGTCCTTCTGGTTGTATAGAGACTCTAGCAAAACTGAAACCAAGGTAGAAAGTATTCTAGAGCAGGGATTGTCTCTGTTCTGTGTCTGTATAGTACCTAGCAGCGTGGGACCTGCTCCAGGAGTGGGGCCCGTAGGTGCTCTGGTAATACAAATAAATAACAACCCCATGCTTGGCCACAGTCTGGGAGCTGGGTGACTCACATCCTTAGGCCCTTTGTGGTCCCAGCCCCACTGCAACATCCTAAATCAGCTGTTGACGATCCAGCCTCTCCGACGGACTTCGCTTTCTTTTCCTCTTCGCTCTTGAAAACCTGAAGGTTCTTGTAGTTCCATCACTTAGGATAAAATGACAAAGGGCATTGATCCCCGTGCTTTAGAGCATAAGGTGATCGCCAGTTGGTTTAGGAAGACTTTTCCCACAGTGCCACCTGGGGGCTCCAGGGTGTATAATGAGCGTCATGTATCGGTCACTATCTGAGAAAGGAGACCTGACCACTGGACCGGATGGATCACTGATTCAGAACCGATCACATCACCACTGAGCTTAAGCTAGAACTGAGAGCGGACATACGTTGCCAGTACTTTAGCAAAGCTTGGCTTTATAGGCCCCACATTTGAGTCCTGGGGCATGCTACAACCGCTCTATTTCCTACCAGACTTGGGTAATCTACTAGGCACACTTAGATCATAAACAAAATGCTACTGTTGTGTCTGATGCTGTTTTATGGCAAAGGATATGCTCACATACTCCACTGAGTACCTAGACAGTGGTAGGCAGGAGCGATGGTGGGGGAGGAGGCTCTTATGTTTGATCTGTTTCCAAAGGAAAATGTTCCATTCTCATGACAAGCATCAGCCTTCACCAACTCCTGCCTCTGTGACGGGGTAGCTATATGCAACTCCTTTAAATATTTAATCACCATAATCCGTGCCGTAATGACGCATTATTACTTTTTAACCACCATTAAAGTTTAAAAACGGAATAAAAGCTTTGCTTCGTGCCAGAAGCAATCGTCCTTCAGAGAGAGGAGGAAGAGAGAAACTGTGTATGACTTGTTTAAAAGAACCGTAAAAGAACTTGTTTAAAAGAACCTTAAAGGTTTGAAAGAACCTTTCACTTACCAAAAATAAGGCGAAGGCCCTCTTTGCAGGGTTCTTTAATTTCAGATCAGGGCTTTTCTTTTAGCTTCGGAAATCTTTTCTCTCGTTTCTGCTGGTGGGTTTGGTTATTGATGGAGGGCTCGGACCAGCTGTCTGTGCAAGGAAGCAAAACTCCGCCCTCCCCCCCCGACATACCTGTATGGGCTACTCCGACTCTTTGCCTGCTTGTTTGCTTCCCGGAGCAGGTGGCTGGAGCTCCATCTCCCGGCATGCTAGCCAATATAGCTGATCTGGTATGGTCAAGGGGTGGGGCAATCATTTCTCACTGGTATAGATTGCCAGCACTAAGGAAGAAGCAGGGCAGGTATTCTGACTGAGCAGAGTGTCTCTAAATCACAGTGTCTCCTGGGCCAGTGTTACTCAATTCCGTATGATCAGGGCTGGGCCTAATGTCAGAATCTAGCCCTTGGGCTGGGACAGAATGAAGCTGTTTAGCCTGAAGTAGTGCGACTAATAATACAGTGTCTTTAGCTGGTCCTCTCAAGTGATCCCCAAATGCTTTATAAACTGAAAACAGACATGTCACCCATCACTGCACTGCAACCAGTTCTGGGGTGGATTAAGGCAGATGTTTGTCTTAGAACAGTAACGTTGCAAAACAATTTAGGGTAACACGAGGATTAGCATCGCCAAGTGAAACCGCAGGGGAAATGTCTCCAGGCAGAATATTGTTATTGCAGCTTGTTGAAACGCAAAATAATCCCAACGTGATGAAATTAGTTTAATAAATGACAGCGCCAGGTTTGTTTTGCTTTGATCGTGTTCACGAATATTCTGGGATTTGTAATCGGAGATTCAAGAAAACATTTGCAAGTCACAAGATTCACCAACTGAAAGGCATGCTGTTTTAGTGGATAATTCATTCTGTAAATGTGCATTTGCTCCTTCTGGTTCTCCTGTGTCACCCAACTAAGGAGCCCCAATAAAGTCATGTGACTGACCACACACCATGAATGGTAAATTGAGAATCGGAAACTGCAAAGCCAACAGTCCAGTGTGGTACATTACCCACCACAGGGGCTACTATGCCACAGCTCCTTTCTCTTCAATAGCACTATGGCAGTTCACACCAGCTGAAGACCTTGCCCAAGATTTGCACTGGACAGTTCAAAGTCCTCTAATTACCCAAACAGGAATCTTGCTGGGCTACTGGGAATAAATCCCTTGGTCGTTAATATTCACAGTCATTGGGTCAGAATCCGGGTTGTCTGGATGACAAAACCCGCAGCGAGCAGTATGTGAAACACACACCACCTCCTGCAGTGTGTGGGTTCTACCCACACAAGTATGTACTAAGCCCTACTCTAATTTAGCTCATGAAATGGGATGAGATAATGATTCAAGCTCAATAATAAGGTCTTTTCCCCTTCATGTGAAAATTTTAAACGGTTTGAACATTTTTTTCTGAAGTGAAAGATTGAAATCTTGATCAAACTTCACAAACTGAAGACTTCTCTCCTCACACCCCGGCCCCCCAATCCCAGTTCAGGTCAAATGAAACCTTCAAATGAAACGAGAAGCTGGAGATGAGTCAACAGTGTGCCCCTGTTGCCAAGAAGGCTAATGGCATTTTGGGCTGTATAAGGAGGGGCATTGCCAGCAGATCGAGGGACGTGATCATTCCCCTCTATTCGACATTGGTGAGGCCTCATCTGGAGTACTGTGTCCAGTTTTGGGCCCCACACTACAAGGATGTGGAAAAATTGGAAAGAGTCCAACGGAGGTCAACAAAAATGATTAGGGGGCTGGAGCACATGACTTATGATCAGGGCCGGCTCTGGCTTTTTGGCCACCCCAAGCAAAAAAAAACGGGGTGGCCAGAACGGCAAAGCAAAAAAAAAAAAAAAACCCGCGGGTGCAGGGGGACCAGCTAGCGTGGGGGAGGGAGTGGGCGGGAGAGAGAGAGAGAAGGGGGGCAGCCAGGGCTACAGCGGGGCGCTGCCACACGGCCCTTCTTGCTGCCACGCCGCCTGCCAGGAGGGCTCCGCTCCGGTCGGCGGGGAGGGAAGGACGAGGACTGCCCTGCCGGGCTTGCTGCAGGGCGCTCCCATCCTCCGCGCCGCTGCCCCCTACAGGGCAGCCGGAGCAGAACAAACAAACAAAAAGTGGCCGTGTCACCCTAGGATTGGGTGCAATGCTGCCTCGTTCAATCTGCTGCCCCAAGCACCAGCTTGCTCGGCTGGTGCCTGGAGCTGGCCCTGCTTATGAGGAGAGGCTGAGGGAACTGGGATTGTTTAGTCTGCAGAAGAGAAGAATGAGGGGGGATTTGATAGCTGCTTTCAACTACCAAAGAGGATGGATCTAGACTGTTCTCAGTGGTACCAGATGACAGAACAAGGAGTAACGGTCTCAAGTTGCAGTGGGGGAGGTTTAGGTTGGATATTAGGAAAAACTTTTTCACTAGGAGGGTGGTGAAGCACTGGAATGGGTTACCTAGGGAGGTGGTGGAATCTCCTTCCTTAGAGGTTTTTAAGGTCATGCTTGACAAAACCCTGGCTGGTATGATTTAGTTGGGGATTGGTCCTGCTTTGAGCAGGGGGTTGGACTAGATACCTCCTGAGGTCCCTTCCAACCCTGATATTCTATGATTTTATGATTCTGGTTTGATTTTTGACTCTTTTAACTGTTTTTTTAGTCTAATGCGCTTAAATTTCTAAACCAGGTTGTTTCACGCAGGTTCAACTTTTTTTAAAATGTTTTTTCCAGTGTCAAAAACAAAACATCTTATAATTTTGAAACTTTTTTCAATACAGTTTTGAGGTGGGAGATTCAGCAAAGCACCCCTGTTTTGCAAACCGTTTTGGGTTTGACAAATATTTTTGTCAATGGAAAAAATATTTGATCGAAAAATTTCCAACCCGGTCTAAGCATGACCCATAGTAGATAAATGTTGTCTAATAGTTGTCACTGGAGTCGTACTGCCCCAGATGGAGAAGCTCCTGTGGAAGTAGCATCTCCAACTTCATATTCAAAATCATTTGGATTTTGCCTACGCTCAGAGTGGCATTCTGTCTCTCCAGAGCTTTCTGCATTGCATGGTTGTCTCTCCACATCAGTACAAGGAGAGTGATTTCCAATGTGAATTCTATTTATCTGATACCAACAGTGAAAGTAAGAATGGCTCATTTTAACTCAATTCTATGGAATAAGCTGACAGCACTTGGCATTGTCACTGGCTAAAATAAACGGATCATTCAAATATGTTGTGGTCATTATCCAGATGTCATTGAGCTAGGGCATGTCTAGGGTTGGGATTTTTGTTTTGCATCATTTAAAAAAGTGTTGGTTTTTTTATTGTAGCTGCCATTAAAATTTGAAACATTGTCCTAGTGTAAAAGAAAAGAAAGCAGCACCCACTAGTCCCAAGGCTTGGTGTAATTCAACATGAAGGACCGTTTTACTGATGGCTTTTCACACTTCTGGGCTCCATAAGGTCTTGTGAAGTAGGGAAACAAATGGAATTTCTGTACATTGAAATTTTGGATTCTTCAAAAAAAATCTCATCACAGGTTGGAGAAGAGTTGAGCAACCCAGGGAACATGGGAACTTTCATTTCCTGATGGCAAATCAACATTGCCAACAAAATTGGAATTTTCCCACGGAAAATTTTAGTTTTGTGGAAACTTCACTTTTTGTTGTTTCTAATGGAAAACTCCTGATCAGTTCTTGTCTTGAGCAAATATCCAATCAGACACCAATCCAGGCATCATCCTTTGCTAAAGACCTTAGTGCTCCTCTTGCTTCCAGTTCTTGGGTTTGTAATTTAACTGCCACAAAATTGTATCCTTTCTGCCCAGAAAATTAATCCTGATCTAATATCTAGCAGTCACTAAAGTCAAACATCTCACCAGGACTGGATCCACCAGGACTGGAAATAGATACTTTGCTAATTAAGGATTTGAGCATCCCCCACACAAGCAAAAGGCTGGTTTCAAATTTAAAAGCACATATTAGTGCATCTCTGGCTTGTGTCTGGATATGATCAAGGAGTCGACGGCCCACATTCATAAAGGGAGATGGTGTGCTTTGATTGATACTCATTATACTACACTCAGGCATATCACCATTGCCTTGTCCTCTCCGGTTTGTTACTATCCTTCACCTCTTACCTCTTCGCATATGCTTAGGACCATCATTTCTTTATATGTGTGTATAACACCTACCACAATAGGGTCCTCATCCCTGAATGGGTCTTCTAGGCACTGTTACAAAAGTAATAACTGTATTTGTTTCTAGCTCTGGGGAGATGTACGATATCAGGTTATCCTGATGTAAAGGAATAGCTTGTAGATATCTAGTTTAAGAGGATTTTTAAATTATTCCAATAGTTCTGTCCTCTGAGGCCTCTGTATATATAGGTTATAAAGGCAGAGCGAGACGGTCTATGAGAAATGGTCACAATAAAACGTTTCTGAAAAATGATCGGAAATAACATTGCTCTATAATGTGGCATCAGGAAAATACACGCTGCTGTGGCATAAAGAGTTTATTGGCAGGCATTTGGGATGAACCGCATAACTCACTCATTATGTCACTGCCCATGAGTTATGCAACCTTCGCGAACGCCGGCACAGCCCAGCGTCAGAAATCCAAACCTTTCTCCTTGCAAAGGGGAACAGTCTCCTCCATCTTAGGAAAACAAACATGGGCGTGTGGAAAAGGCACTGGGCGGCGACTCAGGAGACTGGGGTTTACTTCCCAGCTTGACTACAACCTTGCTATGTGAGTTCAGGCACATCACTTCATCTCGGTGCCTAGAGATTCTGCTAACTGTCTTGTCTATTTAGACTCTAAGCTCTTTGGCATAGGTCCTGTGTCTCACTGAGTGTATAATGTGCCTAGCACAATGGGACTCGACCTCAGCTGTGATACAAATAAACAATACCGGTGGTGCCCATCTGAACACTTCCCAGTGCCTATTCGGTAACCCTACACAGCTCCTCCTCATGCGAGGATTCTGATTATTCAGCACGGGTAAAGTGTATAGAATGTTGCAGGCTCATTTCAAATGTGAGTGATCACATTTATTCTGCTGTAGCCAATGACAGCTTTTATCTTCCTCTACGGGTAATTAATCAGCAAGCAGATTTCCATGCGCTGTCCAACTCCAATGGAGGATTTATGGTAGTGACGGAATAGATGTAACAAATACACACTTGCGGTTTCCTATATCTACTGTGTCGGTGTTAGCAGTATAATGGGAGAGTTGTAATTTCTGAAACAGAAGCTTGTTTTCTTAAAAAAACAAACAGCCCACTGTCGTGGAAAAAGTTACCCACGCATCATTTTGATCAGAGATTCAAGCCTGAGGCCCGTTTATTGCAATACATACCAACGCGTTGGGGGTAGCAGTTAGAAAATCACTCCCCTGAATTGAGCATACAGAGTTACTTTTATAGTCGAAAACCGCAAACATATTACACGTTACACGTCATTTATCAGAATAGGAGAGTTAGGGTCTTTCCGCCTTTCTCAGCAACCTTTGGGCAATTTTCTAGGAATGGGGTGCTAATTGAGTAGAGGGGTTTCGGGTGGTTTCCGATACTGGCATTATCTTGCCTCATTTGGGGTGCCTATTGTGCAAATGTTCCCGTCAGGGTGCAGTTTACGGGAAGGGAGTTCATGCACTTGGAGAAGAGGGGTTTAGGGCAGTCAAATGGAGAGATATGATTAGTTACAGTCTTGCTTATTGCCTCACACAAGCGGTTATTATATTTCGCCAGCCACACAAGCGGTTATTACATTTCACCAAGCGTAAATACACACGCTATTATTATTGCTGCTGGGGCTTTTCGCTCTGTTTCTCCTCGGCCTCCCTCTCCCTCCACTGGTCATAACCCTTGACCGATTCTGGCAGAAACCATGACATTTAGTCTGGTTCAGGCCTGCGGCCTGTAAGGCCCGTCTAGGCCGGAATCCTTCTCAGTGTCTGGTATGCCCACCATGCCTATCTTCCCACACCACCAACACAGGCATTCAAGCTGCCATTCGGATTATACACCTGACCTGACGCAGTACGGATGCTATATTTGTCCCACAATACAATAAAAATATGTTTATAGGAAACTGATTCGAATTGCCAGAGTAAATGAGGCTTTTAGAAAAATGGCTGGGACACCACCAGGCTTCAGATGAACAGCTGAGGTTTATTGCTTCTGGGGGCAAGGCAGGGGGGGAAATTGGAGATCACACAGCTTAGAGGAAGGATGTTGATATTTTCTCAGGAAACTAGAGCAGAGATATAGGCAAGGGAAGAGCTGGGCGGAGCTGGGACTATTGGAGAGATTTTCAAGAGAGCTAAGCTGTTTAGACACTCAGAGTAAAGGTCTTGTCTGCATAGGCCAGGACTCAAGCACCCACCGGAAAAAAATAGGGGTGCTCAGCACCCATAAGCCACCGGTAGGTGGCAGGAGTATGTACATGGCGCACAGTGAAAGCGGAAGGCAGAAAGCGCCCACCTGCAAAAACGCACGTCAGTGCATGTGCTTCTTTGCACGGAGACTTTGTGTGCAACATGTTTGCGCACTGTGCGTTCACGGCCTGGATTGCTGCACACGAAGTCGCCGCGTGGACCCTGCTCCTGTGCACTAAATGTTCCACAGAGCCCATTGATCTGCTGCCGTTTGAAATGGGAGTACGTCGAAGAGCGCTGCGGAACGTCTCGGGCATGTCTTCACTGCATTCGATAACCCGTAGCAGCAAGTCTGAGCCCAGGTCTACGGACTTGGGCTCATAGTGCTCAGAACAGCGGTGTAGCCATTCAGGTTGAAGCCCGGGGCGGAGGGGTGTTCAGAACCCAAGTGACAAGGTCTGTGCTGCTGGTTTTGGTGCCGTAGCACAAGCGCTGCGAGCCCACGGCTGTAGAGCCAGGCTCAGACTTGCTGCTGTGGGTTATAAAGTGCAGCGTAGCCATATCCTTCGTGCGTGGCCATAGGGTCCGTACAGCGACGTTGTGTGCAGCAAGTGAATGCGCTGTCCGTTCGCGGCCTGGCTTGCTGTGCACGAAGGCTCCATGTGGTCAAGCCCTCAGGCTGGCTTTTCAAAGGCTCCTGAGGGAGTTAGGCCTCGTGCTGTAAGTCTCTTCTAAAGTGTGTCGCCCAGAACTGCACACAGTACTGCAGCTGAGGCCTCATCAGTGCTGAGTAGAGCAGGACAATTACTGCCCCTGGCTTCAGTACAACAGGTCTGTTAACCAGGGCCGGTGCTACCATTAAGGCAAACTAGGCGGTTGCCTAGGGTGCCAAGATTTGGGGGCGCCAAAAAGCAGTGCCCCCAATTTTTTTTTTACAGCATTCCTACACCCCCTCCCCGAGCACGCGGTCACCGCTCCACTTCTCCCGCCTCCCAGGCTTGCAGCGCCAATCAGCTGTTTGGCGCCGCAAGCCTGGTAGGGGAGGAGAATTAGAGCGGAGGTGGCGTGCTCGGGGAGGAGGCGGAGCAGAGGTGAGCTGGGGTGGGGAGCTGCCACATGGCTCCCTGGGGGGGGGCGCCTCAGGACAGCGGAGGGGAGGAGTTGCCGCGGGGGCGGGAGGACGCCTCACGGCGGGGGGGGGGGACGAGGAGCTGCTGCAGGGCTGGGGGGTGAGGGGCGCAAGGTGGAAGTTTCGCCTAGGGCGCGAAACTTCCTTGCACTGGCCCTGCCATTAATACACCCCAGAATGATATTAGCCTCCGTAGCATCTGCATCATTGTTGACCCATATAAGCCATAGATCTTTTTCAGCAGTTTTCCCACCTAGCCAGTTTTCCCCAGGGTATAGTTTGCACGTTTGATTTTTTTCCTTCCCAAACGAAGCACTTTGCACTTAAATTTCATCTTGTTGAATTCAGAGCAGTTCTCCAACATTTGTCAAGGTCACTTTGACTGCTGATCCTGACCTCCAAAGCGCTTGCAATCCCTCCTGACTTGGTGTCATCTGGAAATGTTATACCCATACACTCCACGCCATTATCCAACTCGTTAATGAAAATATTGAATGTCACCAGACCCAGGACTGACCCCTGCAGGACCCCACAAGCTACACCCTGCCAGTTTGACAGCGAACCATTGCTAACTATGCTTTGAGTACGGTCTTTCAACCAGTTGTGCACCCGCCTTTTATAGTCATGTCATAGACCATAATTCCCTAGTTGGCTTATGAGAATGTCATGTGGGACTGTGTCACAAGCATGACTAAAATCAAGTTATATTCCATCTACAGTAAAAGTTGTTTTATCCGGCATGCTGCGGGAATGGGGGGTGCTGGTAGGTGAAAAATGCCAGTTAACTAAGAGGGAGGGGGTTGTGGGGCAACGGTGCTGGGAGGGAGTTTGGGTGTGGCAGGGACTCAGGGTGCGGGAGGAGGTGCGGGGTGCCAGATCTGGGGGCACTCACCTCAGGCTGCTCCCTGCAAGAGGAGGTGCGGCAGGTGGCTCTGCACATTGCTTCCACCTCCGCCTCCGCAGCTCCCATTGGCCTTGGTTCCCAGCCAATGGGAGCTGCATTGTTAATGCTCAGGGTGGGGGCGGAGGAAGCACGCAAAGCTGCCTGCCATGCCTCCGCCTAGGAGCAGCCGGGACAGGTCGCCACTTGCGGGGAGCTGCCCAAGATGAGTGGCCTCCGGATCCAGCACTCCAGACCCTCTCCCGCACCCCAAGTCCCCTCCTGCACCCAAACTCCTTCCTAGAGCCTGCGCTGCACATCTCCTCCTGTGCCCCACTCCTGACAGCCCCACGCCAACCAGACTATAAACTGGCATTTCAATGAGGATCAGAAAGGCCAGTTTATCGAGCTTTCCAGTTGATGAAGTGCTGCATAAAACAGCTTTTACTACTCCTTTTCCCCATCCATTAGGCCAGTGACCCTGTCAAAGAAGGAAGTTAGGATGGTTTGGCTTGATTTGTTCTTGACAAAGCCATGGTGGCTATTCTTTATAACCCTATTGTCCTCCAAATGCGTACAAGTTCATTGTTTAGTAGTTTGTTCCAGTATCTTTCCTGGTACAAAAGTTAGGCTGACTGGTCTCTAGTTTCTTGGGTCCTCGTTGCTCCCCTTTTTAAAGCTAGGTACTATGGCCGATTAGAATGAAAATCCAGAAGAAATTCATTTAGAGTTGACTTGATCCAATTTTTTTTTTTTTTTTCATTTTTGGTGGGGGTTGGTTCTGGAATATTTTTCTTTATTTTAACTGAAAAATCCATGATTCGCTCCGTCCTGGTGTGCACATGATGATATGAATGCCCTCTAAACATGGCACCTAGAGCGCGTCTGTTGGACTAAATTGCCCATAATCCTTAGCACACAACTGGGTGTGCCTGTATATGGAAGGTGCAAAATAAAGCATGGGTAGATTGTCATCATCAGCCTCCGCTTCTCCTTCCAAACCCCAGTAACAGGGCCGTCCTTAGGGTTTATGGGGCCCTATGCAGTATTATTAATCTGGTGCCCCTATGCCCGATGGCTCACATGTGCATTTTAGGTAAGGGTGGTCTTTTGAAGGATTTATTTTAAGAACTATATGACTGACGACCCAAGCATTTAAGGCTAAAGATGACTACTCGGAATGTGCATCTAAAAATCTATGCAAGGATTTTTTAGAGATGTGATTTTTATAATCTTCAGCAACACACTAATGAACTATTTTTAAAGCAAATTTTAAACTAAGGTCCTGTAGACTGACATGTTCTGAGTAACTATTACAGTCATGCACAACTGTTTGTGTCGGTAAGTTCAGAAACTGACAGTAGATACCTGGGAGTTGGCAAATGCCTGTTAAATGGCTTCATTACCCCTTGAATGACTCTTTAACAGTTTCAGTTTTGTGCTAATAGGTCTGGCAGGCTGGAAGCTTTTTCACTTTTAAGTTACTAGATCCCTCCGGAGCCAGCTGTGGTGGGAGCCTGCAGGAAGGGTCAGAACAGGGCTAGGAAGAGGCAGGAGTGTGGACACTAAGACCCAGGGGTGCCCCACATTTTCAGGTGCCCTACATAGCCTTGTATGCCTGAGGACGGTGCTGCCCCCAGTAACATCTCTTGTTAAAAAGCCAGCTCCTCTGGTATTTCACTTCCAACTATCTCTGCTATTAACACTGAGTACTGTTAGGAGATGCTTAGCCGGGAAGCCATGTGCAACTTTACTGGACAGTGTAACCCTGTGGTCTTTCTGTTATCCATCTCCCTGTACAGGCATGGTTTTTCCCCCATAGCATTCCCAGAATCTATAAGAACAGGTGAATAGATAAAACAAAACGGAGAGAGCGAAAGCACGCAAAGGAAAACAACAAAGCTTCACAGAACAAAAAACTACCAGGCTAATGGGATGAAAATGTGGTCGATAATACCTACCTCCATAGACTGTTTCGATCTATTCTTTAATTTTAACATGTGTTTAACACCCAGCTATTAGCTACAGTAGCAAGTGAAGTCAATATTTTTGTCCTTCTTAAAAGGAGCCACGTTGCTATTTAATTGCATGGGATGCTGTGTGCAAGTACCATCTAATTAACATTAGTTGAACAATGCTGCATTTTAAGTAGGTGAACCGGAGTCTAGACTCCCAGAACACTTTTCATCAGTAGATTTCAAAGCTCTTTACAAAGGAGATTAATATCATTATCCCCATTTTAAAGACAGGGAAACTGAGGTATAAAGAGGCAGTGACTTGGCCACATTCACCAGCAGGTCAGTGGTAGAGGTGGGAATAAATCCCAGGCCTCCTGGGCCACTGGCCAGGGCCTGTATCCACTAGGTGACATACACTTGTCATTACAGGAAAGGCTCTCATGTAATGGTTCGTAGGTTACATCCTCACTCACTCCAAAGAGTGCAGTTTGTAGTGATCCGCTTGGCAAGAAAAAGGCCAAGCTCTTCAAATGTGCAATGCAAATGCACCAGAGGGAAGAGGAGAACCAGGGGTTCCATTCCCGCTGTAGATCTTCCCATTAAACAGCCATTTCCAAGAACACGTCGCTCATGTGGAACCAGAATCTCTGCATTCAGAGGGGAATGAGACCACGAGTCAACTTATAAAACAAGGGCAGCTGCTAAAGGACTTGTTCACTGTTGGCCTGGGATAAGTTGCTTTGAGACTTCAGGGGCCAGATTCACAGCTGGAGTAAATCTGTGCAGCTCCATTGAAGTCAAAGGAGCTCCTGACTTACACCCGCTGTCGATGTGGCCCCGCTGTTGTAACTCAACAGATGACTTTTGCCACCCTTGGTTGCTGCCAGTGACCTTCCAAAATACATGCCCCCCTGAGTCATCAGGAGGGAAAGACCTAGCTCCATGTGCTGGCTGTTAGCCCCTTACGGCCTTCCATATCTCCTATAAGTTAAGTGGCTTACAGTCTGAATTCTCCAGGCATTTACCATACCGTTCAAGGTCCCACTAACGCGCCTGGATTGTGCCTCGACCCCATTGTTGAGGACGGTGGTTCAGAAATTAGATGGACCTCAACCTTATTTACATTGGAGCCCAGGTCTGATAATCATAGAATAATAAAATTGGAAGGGCCCTCGAGAGGTCATCTAGTCCAGTCCCCTGCACTCATGGCAGGACTAAGTATTATCTAGACCAGTGGTCTCCAAACTTTTTTGATCACGCACCCCTATCAATAAAAAAATTTTGAGCATGCACCCCCAATATATGAGGGAGGGAGTTAGGGTGCGGGAGGGTACTCAGGATGGGGGTGCGGGGTCTGGGAGGGAGTTAGGGTGCGGGAGGGCGCTCAGGGTGGGGGTGCGGGGTCTGGGAGGGAGTTAGGGTGCGGGAGGGCACTCAGGGTGGGGGTGCGGGGTCTGGGAGGGAGTTAGGGTGCGGGGGGGCGCTCAGGGTGGGGGTGCGGGGTCTAGGAGGGAGTTAGGGTGCGGGAGGGCGCTCAGGGTGGGGTGCTGGGTCTGGGAGGGAGTTAGGGTGCGGGAGGGCGCTCAGGGTGGGGGTGCGGGGTCTGGGAGGGAGTTAGGGTGCGGGAGGGGGCTCAGGGTGGGGGTGCGGGGTCTGGGAGGGAGTTAAGGTGCGGGAGGGCGCTCAGGGTGGGGGTGCGGGGTCTGGGAGGGAGTTAGGGTGCGGGAGGGCGCTCAGGGTGGGGGTGCGGGAGGGCGCTCAGGGTGGGGTGCTGGGTCTGGGAGGGAGTTAGGGTGCGGGAGGGGGCTCAGGGTGGGGGTGCGGGGTCTGGGAGGGAGTTAGGGTGCGGGGGGGCGCTCAGGGTGGGGGTGCGGGGTCTGGGAGGGAGTTAGGGTGCGGGGGGGCGCTCAGGGTGGGGGTGCGGGGTCTGGGAGGGAGTTAGGGTGCGGGGGGGCGCTCAGGGTGGGGGTGCGGGGTCTGGGAGGGAGTTAGGGTGCGGGGGGGCGCTCAGGGTGGGGGTGCGGGGTCTGGGAGGGAGTTAGGGTGCGGGGGGGCACTCAGGGTGGGGGTGCGGGGTCTGGGAGGGAGTTAGGGTGCGGGGGGGCGCTCAGGGTGGGGGTGCGGGGTCTGGGAGGGAGTTAGGGTGCGGGAGGGCGCTCAGGGTTGGGGTGCGGGGTCTGGGAGGGAGTTAGGGTGCGGGAGGGCGCTCAGGGTGGGGTGCGGGGTCTGGGAGGGAGTTAGGGTGCGGGGGGGCGCTCAGGGTGGGGGTGCGGGGTCTGGGAGGGAGTTAGGGTGCGGGAAGGCGCTCAGGGTGGGGTGCGGGGTCTGGGAGGGAGTTAGGGTGCGGAGGGGCGCTCAGGGTGGGGGTGCGGGGTCTGGGAGGGAGTTAGGGTGTGGGGGGGCACTCAGAGTGGGGGTGCGGAGGAGGCTCAGGACTGGACAGGCAGGCGGTGCAGAGCACTTACCTGGGGCAGCTCCTGTTTGGTGCAGGGGGTGTGCAGGTGGCTCTGCGCAGCGCGGCACCGCCCCCATGGCCACGATTCTGGGAGCCACGATTCTGGGAGCTGCCCCGCCCCCGCCCCCGCAGGCAGGGCCACCCGGAACACAGGGACTTTAGGGGTTGCAGGGCCCTGGGCTAAGGGGGCCCCGGGGGCCTGGCCTGCAGCTCTAAAGCGCCTTTCGGAATGTGGCCTTGAGTCCTCCGGCCTGTGGAGGAGCAGGGGCAGCCGTGCAGCCAGCGGCCAGAGAGAAGCAGTGCTTTCCCCTTCAAAACCGGCCGGAGAGAAGCCGCGCTTTGAAGGGGAAAGCGCCACTTCTCTCCAGCCGCTGGCTGTGCGGCTGCCTCTGCTCCTCCTGGGTCCTCCAGCCCATGCTCGCAGGGTCACATTCTGAAAGGGGCTTTAGAGCTGCAGGCCAGGGCCTCAGGGCCCTCTTAGCCCAGGGCCCTGCAGTCCCTAAAGCCCCTGTGTTCCGGGTGGCCCTGCCTGCCGGGGGGGCAGCTTTCCCGCTCCCTCTCTCCCAGAAAGTCCTAAGCGCCACCAAATAGCTGCGGGGGAAGCGTGGGAGGGAGGAAGGGGGGGGAGGAGGCGGAAAGAAGAACTTGTGCAGTGCTCCCTTGTAAAGTCAGCGAAACGACGTTTTAAGGGAGCATTGCACGACTTTAAAGGAGGACGTCAAGTGAGGAGTTACTGTACCTTGCAGGGCCGGCTCCAGGCACCAGCGTAGAAAGCACGTGCCTGGGGCGGCATACTATAAGGGGTGGCATTCCGGACAATCTTAGGGCGGTGCTCCTCCGGCCGCCCTTTTTTTTTTTTTTTCTCTCCGGCGGAGCTCCTCCTGCCGGTCCGCCCTTTGCTCAGGCGACGCTCCTCCTGCCGTGCCCCCCCAATGGATCGTCTTGCTCACGCCCTGAGGTGCGTGCACCCCAATTTGGAGACCACTGATCTAGACCATCCCTGACAGGTGTTTGTCTAACCAGCTCTTAAAAACCTCCAGTGATGGAGATTCCACAACCTCCCTAGGCAATTTATTCCAGTGCTTACCCACCATGACAGTTAGGAAGTTGGTCTATTTGCTGGATTCTACCATTTTCCCCCAATTAACTAGTCATCTGTCAGGTTTAGACCCACTGCAAAAATCAATCACAGAGCGACCCATTCCCCCGGCCCCCATGATTCTCACCAGAACGCTGCCTTTTATGAATGGAGTTGGGGGCATCCAGTGGGCAGAGTGTTGCCATCACAGAAACCATCATCACAGTTGTCTCCAGTTAACTGCTGAAACAGCCAATGGGGCTGGCTAAGCCAAGGACTGGATAGGCCATGTAGACTGAATTCTCTTTGTATCCTTGCAAGTGGCCCCTCGGGGTCAGAGTAGAGATGCGTTAGTGGGGATGAAAATCACTTTGTTCTTCAGCCGCCAGCTTTCACCAAGCAAACCAGGTCCCTGTTCTCACCATGGACGGGATCCTCTGAGTGTAAGGCACTGGATGTGTATTCTAATGAAGCCGCTACAAAGTGATCATATTAAGTATCTGGTGCACTGGGCAAAAGATCTCGGCTCAATCTGGTGTATGAGAAATCTGCCTTCTTTCCTTCCTGATGTGTGGTTATCTTCCAAAACAACTACCAATGGCTGGGAGCTGAAACCAGACAAATGCAAATGGGGACTAAGGCTCACAGGCTTTTAACAGTAAGGGTGATTAATAGGGTGACCAGATGTCGCAATTTTATAGGGACAGTCCCGATTTGTGGGTCTTTTTCTTATATAGGCTCCTATTACCCCCCCACCCCCTGTCCTGATTTTTCACATTTGCTGTCTGGTCACCCTAGTGATTAACCAGTGGAGCACGTTACCAAAGGGAGTGGTGTATTCTCCCTTTCTTCCTGGCTTCAGCTCAAAGCCTTTCTGGAAGAGATGCATTAGCCACACAAAAGTTACTGGGCTCCATCCACGCTTAACTGGGTGAAATAGAATGGCTTGTGTTGTAGAGAAGGTCAGACCATCTGATCTAGTGGCCCCCTTCTGCCCTTAAACTCTATGAAGCGATGAAAAAAATTGAAAACACATTAGAAAAATCCTGCTGCAAATCTTAATGCAAGACACCATGATGGTAAACTTAACTTTAATATAAACTAAATGCAGGCATAGGTACGATATACCATGGGTTTATAGCACCTCAGGGTGAAGAACACATCTTTTTTTTTTATTGAGTCACTCAGTATCCCCTTGTTACCGATGGAGACCTGAGGCACAAACTATGGCCCATCTTCTGGGGACGTTGAGGATAAATGCATTAAAAGATTGTGAGGTGCTCACATGGTATAGAAATGGTGGGCCATATAAGTAATAGATAGGTAGGCATATCTCTTCATTGGTCACTTGGTCCATTGGTAAAGCAGGGATAATGTTACCTGCCTTTGCTGTACGATGTAAACCATTAACAATTTTGATGCCTTCAAACAAAAGGTGCAAAAAGACTGTAATAGCACCATACAACAGTGAGCTGAAAGTGGAAGAGACAGCCGCCCCATTTAAAACTACAGGGACAAATTAATTAGGCAGAATATTACCACCAAACTATTGCAAACTACTGCCTCAACATGAGTAAAGAAAAGACTGAAGTTATGTGGGTGACTTGCATGGAACCAAAACAGATGACTATCAACAGCGAGAGCTGGTGCCTAAATCAGGTTTCTGCACTGAAGGGATGGTTAGCAGCAAATAGAAAAAGCGACAGCAAGCAAGGCTGCTGAGCAGTGGGGTGTCTGGCGCAGGACACGTGGAGTAATTTATGGCTGCCCAGACTACTTAAGGGACAACTCGATAAAACCATGGGAGGACCAGCTTTTCTGCATGGAGCAGAGACATGGGAGCCCAAAGCGAGGCACTTGAGAAGATCTGAAGTCATTGATAGATGTTTGAGGGCAGTGAGAGGGGAGACATTGCCAGAACACGTGTGGAATGATTTCATCAGACGTGAGATGAAGGTCTGTGGCATCAGAGAGCAGCTGCAAGAGAGGTGGTACGGGCACGTACAAAGGAGGGAATTCTATTAGGAAGGCATTTGAGACTAGAGTTTGTGCATGGAGGACAAGAAGATGGGCAAGAAAACGGTGGATTGCTTACGGGATGACAGAGGGGATAAGGAGTGAACATTGGACCGACAAGCCTGGAAAAGACTGCTCCAGTGACCCAACTCCAGCTAGCTGGAGAAAAGGGGAAGGAGAATATTGCTATCCAAATGGGTCTGCACAGGACAACGAGCCATCAGGGTAAGATCATCGATTCATTTGAACTGGTATAGCTCCATTGATTTCCCTCTTACTCGCTTTAGAGCTTTGAGGCCTGGATTTTAAAGTGCAGTTTCCCTTTTTGGACTTAAAAATAAACACAGGGGCAAATTTGCAGGCACGGTTGATTGTGGGCCTGGTCCTGTAGTTCCTCATTTGCATTTGCAAGCATATAACACAGGGGTCGGCAACGTTTGGCACACGGCTCGCCAAGGTAAGCACCCTGGCGGGCCAGGCCAGTTTATTTACCTGCTGACGTGGCAGGTTCGGCCGATCGCGGCCCCCACTGGCCACGGTTCGCCTTCCCGAGCCAATGGGGGCGACGGGAAGCGGCGCAGGCAAGTGATGTGCTGGCCGCGGCTTCCCGCCGCCCCCATTGACCCGGGACGGCGAACCACAGCCAGTGGGGGCTGCGATCGGCCAAACCTGCCACGTCAGCAGGTAAATAAACTGGCTCGGCCCGCCAGGGTGCTTACCCTGGCGAGCCGCGTGCCAAACGTTGCCGACCCCTGATGTAACAGATGGCTGGGTTAAGGCCCCTTTAAAAAAACCTCCAAAATAGAGTCCAATTCAAACAAAAATAACTTTGTTGGTCAGCCGGTGCTCACAAATTTTGTTAGCCAGCATGAATGAGGCTAACCAAGTGGGGTTTTATTCTGAGCTCCTTGGGCTCGCCTCATTTCAGATTCATTCCATGTGGCCTTGGCAAGTCGTTGCTCAGCCCTGCTCAAATGTTTACCTCTCTGTATTCCTATCAAACCCACGTTGCCACAGAGTGATGGACGCTCAGTGCTGACCATCTAACATGTCCCCTGTCCTGGAGTGAAAACTGGGCTGATAGGTGCCCCAAACGCCTGCCGTAATGCTGCGGAGAGCAATGCGCATGTGGAGGGTTATTAATGACGCTGCTGTGACAACTGGGCGCAATATACGAGGCAGTCCACTTGAAAAATGGGTACGTTATAGCGCTTGGTTTAAGTGATGTTGAACTAATCTCTATTAATCCCTTTGCACTCACAAAGCCGGCTATATCCATGGAGCTGAATGTACTTTACAAAGCTGGAGGAAACGTATCCCTCTTGTTTAGAAAAAACAAAACAAAAAAACCCCACAGACTCATGGGCTGAGATGCTCTGCTGGGCCTCTAGGAGGTACAGGACTTGAACTCAGCTCCTGGCAGCAAGTGCTAAGGTGGCTGCTCCAGATCCCACCGCATAATTTAGCCCTGAGGGCTTGTCTACATGCAGGCCGGCTCCCCAGAGCTGCCTTGTGACCCTCAGCATTTCCTGGAATCTCTGCAGTGCCACATGCTGCCATTCCCAGCATCCTGGTAGGACACGGCTGGCAAAAGTGTTGTTGGAAGGTAGCCTTAAAGCGGTCTCTGAACATGCCTGCACTGGAAAAATCCTCCCCTGGTCGTTCTGGGGCTTTTAGGGCCTGTTTATACCAGTCTGGTCCTCTTATGCATCTTAAAGGGATTGAAGTGGGCATGAAGATCTCATCCATGGATTTTAAGGTCAGAAGGGACCATTATGGTCATCTTGTCTGGCCTCCTGCATATCTCAGGCTGGAGAATTCCACCTACTGATTTCTGCACCGAGTCTAGAAATGGGTGGCTGAACTAGAGAAAAACGTCCAGTTTGACTGAGTGCCTAATCCACATTCGCCCAGCAGGCCAATGGAAGAGTCAGGAAGGCACCCCAGTTACAGCTCAGGGCTTCACGGTGCTAGGCGCTGCACGGAGCGTTACCAGTGAATTTCTATTGTAGGTGTCAGACAGGAGTTGACGGGTGCAGGACACCGCTAAAGAGGGATTGGGAAGGGCTTGGGGCAGGGGGTGGGCAAACCTTTTGGCCCGAGGGCCACATCGGGGTTCCAAGACTGTATGGAGGGCCAGGTAGGGAAGGCTGTGCCCCCCTAAACAGGCTGCCCCCGATGCTCCTCCTGAGTCCTCCAGCCGCATTCTCCGTGCTCCCGCCACCCACACCGCCCCCCTGGTCCCCTACCCCCGCAGTGCAGCCCCTCCCCCCCCCCACAGGGGGTGCGCCGGTGCTGAGCTGCCTGAGTGCCCGGCCCTGGGGCCCCCTCTTCTTGGGGGGGGTGGGGCTGTGCCAGGGCACCCTGTGATCACCCCTGAGCCACACCGCCCGGCCGGAGCCAGCCGTGCTGCCTGCACAGCGAGCTGAGGCTGCGGGGATGGGGGACAGCAGGGGAGGGACCGGGGCCAGCCGGGAGCTCAGGGGCTGGGCAGGATGGCCCCGCGGGCTGGATGTGGCCCACGGGCCATAGTTTGCCCACCTCTGGCTTGCAGGAATGAGGTAACAATTAAATAGTTTGGAAAAGCGCAAAAGTCTCCATTCCCCACTTGCCTAACCAGTACCAAATGGGAGTGATGGGTAGCTTTCCTTAGCTGGTAAGCTCTATGAGGCAGGGACCACCTTTTTATTTGTACAGCACCTAGCACATGGGGCCCCGGGCCATGACTGGGGTTCCCAGGTGCTGTGGTGGTTACATGATCATTTGTGAGCATCCCAGCAGAGCCAGGTTTTCCAGAGAGCTTTGAGAAAGGCCAAGGCTCTGGCTTTAGAGCTTTAGCAATAGAAGCCAATTGTCCTGACACCCAATGACTGACTCAGTCCAGACCCGGCCCTATGGCACTGAGGACACCTGGCTTCTGTTTTCTGGCAGCTTTATTCTTGGCATCAGTGAAGTTTCTAGCCGTGGGTTGAATCATGGCCCCACTAGTGTGGCAGTGCAGGCCCCCAAGGCATCCCTTAGCCTGGCACCAGCTAAATGCACGAGCTGCAGCACCATTATATTACACGACTAATAGTGTAGTTCTGCACCTCCCGACATGCTCCGTTGCACAGCAGCACCAATGCATTGGGTAGTGTCCATTGCACCAGGAATAGCCAGGTCATAGTCTACTCCCTCTCTGGAGTAGCAGAGAGATGGAGTGGGAGAGTAGACCTACTTCCTGTCACAAACACCACCACCCCTTGGCATTTACCAGCCCCTGGCATGCCAGGCTGAGCCTAGAGGTTCCTACACAAGAAACTACAACTGGAATGGCTGCCAAAGCCCCCTGCCACCAGCATGCCTGGAATTAGGCGAGAAGATAGACTGGACTAGAAATGCCTCCTGAGGCCAATATGGAGACTTCTGCGTGGGATGACCTGCTCAGCCCCGCCATGGGAGAGCACAGCCGGCCAGACACAAGAGTTTGTTTCAGCTTTGAGTTTGGGAGCTGAGAGAGAAGCAGAGCAGTTCAGGGTGTCTCTGATTAATGCTCCCTCCCTGCACTGGAGTCTTTGAACTGCTGTGGGAGGTGCTAGTGCATGGGTCAGGCAGTTCCTGCCCTTCAGAGAATGGCCTCCAGCATTGCGGAGATGCCACCCAGTGCTGGCTACCAAGAGCCAGCCGAGACCGTGGCAGAACTCCAGACCAGGGAGCAGGCAAGGAGAGGACCCTGCCACACCCAGGGGCGAAAGCCCAGTAGGGTGGCCAACATTCGCAGTGGTGCAGGATGCCGCATCCCACCTGCCTGAGAAGGCGCTGGGGGTTGGGAAGAGTTGTGAGTGGAGAATTCATTGATTTCTTCCTGTTTAGTCCTTATTAGTTAACCCTTTCCTTCCTCAGCTCCTCCCCTTACATCCCCATTTTATTATTGTTCTTGGGTGTCTCAGTCCATTGCTAGGATTTGTGCTGATTTGCTTTGTTTCTGAGGTACTAGGTTTTATACTCCTCGCCCGTAGTAGCGTTACACCCTTGCGGCTCCGGCACAGTGAGGAGTCACCTTGGGTGGAGGCACCAGCCATCAGAAAAATAACCCCGGGCCCAAGCCATGCCAGGAGAGGGGAGAAGCTGCTCCAAGAAGGAAGCACCAGGAAGGAGGCATATGCCACACCTTGCGGGAGGAGCTACATTCCCAAGGTGCTGAGGGCAGCACAACACCAACCTGCCCCTTACACCGTGCAGATGTTATGCCTCTAACCTTCAGTCTATGTCTATAATGTGCAATTCGCTTCTCCCATGCAAGGCAGTCAGTCACAGGCACTGGGGAAACGTTCTGGTTTTTTTTTTAGGGAGGAAAAAAGGGCTGCTGGAACTTTCACTCTCAAGTAGGTCTCTTAATCCCCATGGGTAATGTTCTCAAATGACAAAGCTGCTCTCTCTTTTTGGCAAAGGTCTTTTATCAAGTGATACAGCAGCACATTTTCAATCATCTCCATATCACAATGAAGAGACAAACCCTGTTAGGGTTGTTCTCCGAAAATCATAAAATGCACTGGTTCAGTACACCTAGGGACAAGACGGGGCTTTGAGCGGCCATGAATCTTAGCAGCAGCGGGAGAAGTGTAATTCAATCTTTTTAACTTGGTGATATATATTCATGTCAGTGGCTTTAAGATAAGGAAAAGACTTTAGCTGAAGAATGAAACTTTTGATGAATAACCCAGAGTCCGATGAATAATGTACAAATATTCCTTTCCTCTCAGTCAAAATGATTTCAGATCCTTTCTCATTCTAATCCCTGTCATATTCTTCATTTTTTTTCCTTAAAGAAAGGAGGGGTAATATATATATATATATATATATATATATATATATATTTTGTGAAGGGTGTTGCAGTCCAAATACAAGAAACCTATTTAAAAAAAAAAAACTTCCCCCCAAACTCCTCATCACTCAAAGACTGGTCTGATAACAACACTGCTAATGAGGGGCTAGCTCACAAAACCCTCAGCCTGTCTGTGTGACTTGTTATAAAGAAAATGAGGGATTCATCCGAGAAGAATTGTTACATTTAGCTGCAAGGCATTCCTCACTAAATACAAAATGAATCTGTATGGGGAGCGTCTATCTCCATCGCAATTTCATTCCTAATTCTGTCCTTGTAAAAGTGATTGGTATGGGTGCTCGCTAAAGAGAGGCAACAAAAGAAACAGGTGTAAACATCAGGTTGTGTTTGTTTCCCGAGGGAGGGAGAGAGAGACGGAATTAAATGAGAGCCCCGAAATATTAAAATGCAAGGAGGGTGGGGAGAGGTGTTGCAGAAGAATAGGCAGGAGGCTGAAATTGACATGCTGATTAAATGATGTGGAGACATGTTTATCAGCCCACTTAGGATGGGGAGAGTCACCTTAAGAGGACAGTGATAGATACTGGTATCATGGATAATGTTAAAGCCAGACAAATTCAAATAAGAAATAAGACACACTGGTTTTTTTTAACAGTGAGGGTGATTGGAACACGCTAAGATAGGAAGTGGTGGCTTCTCCATCTGGTGACGGCTTCAGCTCAAGGCTAGATGCCTTTCTAGATGAAAGGCTTTAGCCAAAACATAAGTTGCAGGGCTCAATGCAAGGGCAACTACATGAAATTCTCTAATTGGAATTAATTTGCAAACTGGACACCAACTAACTCTTAGTGGTAAATATGCCCAGTGGCCTGTGATGGGATGTTAGACGGGGTGGGATCTAAGTTACTACAGAGAATTCTTTCCTGGGTGCTGGCTGGTGAGTCTTGCCCACATGCTCAGGGTTTAGCTGATCGCCATATTTGGGGTCAGGAAGGAATTTTCCTCCAGGGCAGATTGGCAGAAGCCCTGGGGGTTTTTCGCCTTCCTCTGCAGCGGGGGGCACAGATCATTTGCTGAAAGATTCTCTGCATCTTGAAGTCTTTAAACCATGATTTGAGGACTTCAATGTCTCAGACACAGGTTTGATACAGGAGTGGATGGGTGAGATTCTGTGGCCTGCGTTGTGCAGGAGGTCAGACTAGATGATCATAATGGTCCCTTCTGACCTTAAAGTCTATGATTAAATTAGGTTTGAATAAAGACTGGGAGTGGATGGGTCATAACACAAAGTAAAACCTATTTCCCCATGCTTGTTTTTCCCCCTACTGTTACTCACACCTTCTTGTCAACTGTTGGAAATGGGCCATCCTGATTAGCACTACAAAAGTTTTTTTTTCTCCTGCTGATAACAGCCCACCTTAATTGATTACTCTCGTTACAGTTGGTATGGCAACACCCATTTTTTCATGTTCTCTGTGTATATATATTTTCCTACTATATCTTCCATTCTATGCATCCGATGAAGTGGGCTGTAGCCACGAAAGCTTATGCTCAAGTAAATGTGTTAGTCTCTAAGGTGCCACAAGTCCTCCTGTTCTTTTTGCTGATACAGACGAACACAGCTACCCCTCTGAAACCTCTAGCCTATGTTACACAGGAGGTCAGACTGGGGATCTAATGGTCCCTTCTGGCCATAAAATCTCCAAATACTCCGATTCAGTGCTGCTGGGTTACAAAATATGACCCTTCTCTGTGTTCCAGTAACATGTAGTGTCTCCCCTCCCGTCCTGTCAAATCACCAAGGGTGGATTTTATCTCTAGGCTGCAGCCAAACGCAAACACATTCCAGAAATGGAATATAAGAGGTGAATGTCAGCCTAAAAGTGCAACCAAGGCAAGTGGCTGCATTTTCAAGGTACATTGGAATAAATGAAACAGGTAGAAGGCAGAGCCATGGCTTAGGGTGGCGGAAGGAAGAAAAGGGTGAGGTGGAGCAAAGGGATTTTTTTTTTTTTTTAGGCTGGAAATCAGGAAAAAGCTGAGCTCTGTTACTATGGCAACGTGTTGCCAGGAATGTGGTGGAAGCTCAGTAGCATAAGCCATTTAAAAAAAAGAATGCTAAAATACTGGCCTAGAGAACTCCCCTGAGGAGCTGGGCTTAGGAAAAGTGGTAGAAGGAAGTGCTGGAGGAGATAATACATGTGCCTTCGGCTTGACTTCAACTCAGCCTTCTTCCCAGTGGAGACGCCGGGCAACAGCAGATAGCTCAGTGTTGAGCTCACCGCGTCTTAGGCACAAACCCACCATGGAATCGTAGAAGATTAGGGTGGGAAGAGACCTCAGGAGGTCATCTAGTCCAATCTCCTGCTCAAAGCAGGACCAGCACCAACTAACTCACCCCAGCCATGAGTATCAGAGGGGTAGCCGTGTTAGTCTGAATCTGTAAAAAGCAACAGAGGGTCCTGGGGCACCTTTGAGACTAACAGAAGTATTGGGAGCATAAGCTTTCGTGGGTAAGAACCTCACAGATGCAAGACATCTGAAGAAGTGAGGTTCTTACCCACGAAAGCTTATGTTCCCAATACTTCTGTTAGTCTCAAAGGTGCCACAGGACTCTCTGTCCCAGTCATGAGATGTCACGTGGCAGCTACACTAGAAAAAGGTTGAGTTTAGATCTGGCTTAACTAGCACGTTAGCTCAGCGCCGTCTAGATGCCAGCACTTTTCCTGGTCAAAACCAAGCCTGTAACATCCGAACCACATTGTTCAGGCTCTGCACTTTCCTAAACTCAGGCGTGTTGAATCAAATCCCTCTCTCGCCCTGATAAATCTCCTCTAACTTGGGTGGCTTGGGAGGGCAGCAGGATTATGGGGGCTGATAGATTAAGCAGAAAATGACCACCAGTAGAAGTGGTTACCATTCTGCTCTGGCATTAATGCTTCCACCCGGTGCAGGGCAATGGAGAAGCAGGGTGAAAGCGCATGTCCAAAATGAACTGGAGCGGGACAAGCAATATAGTTCACACAGACTCTGCAAAAGGTTTCAGAGAGTGAGAACATTCGGTCTGAACTGATCTGGGATACATGCGCAGGTTTGGAGGTAAAAGGTGAATATCATAGAATCATAGGACTGGAAGGGACCTCAAGAGGTCATCTAGTCCAGTCCCCTGCACTCATGGCAGGACTAAGTATTATGCCTCATTGCCAATTGATTAAGCCATCCAATCTCCCTGGGAGGTTTCCAATTTAGCAGCACAAGCACAGCAGAGGGAGCTTATCTTGTGATGCACACACTGGCGGGTGTCTCTCTGTTGCTGTCACGGGAGGCCTGGTGAGCAGCGGCTGCGTTCTCCTAAAGCGTGAAGGAGCTGAGGTGGACTGTCAAAAATGAGCAACATGTAAAACAGAACTATGCCCCTCACGGAGATCAATTTATTCCCCATCCCGCCCGCCCTTTTAATGAACGGTTCAGGCACAGCAGGGGAGAACCCAACCCATCATAATAGAGCTGTGAGCGTTAGGAAGGGCACAGCGAGTAGTTAGTGCTTCAGTGAAAGGAGCGGGTGGTGTTTGCTGAGGAATTCACTGGTTGTTCAGCTGAGGCAGCTGCAAGACAGGATCATTAGGAAGGAAAACTGGCCCACCACTCAGTGAGCCTCTTATGATCATGCTACATCCGCTCAACGGCGCTACCTGGCCCCAAACACCCCCCTGCCTACAACCCCATGCGTGTGTGAAGAGCACAGATTACTACTGTTACTGCATAAGGGCTGACAACAAGTTTGGGTATGAAACTAGCTCCTTCGAACTTGCGCACTAGCCGGCTGGGGTCAGGCTCCACAGGTCTCTGTCTGTGGTGCTATTCAGCGGGGTGGGATCACTCTGGAAATGGGATTGCATAACTAAAAGGAGGCCCAGCACCAGAGAAGTAGCACCAGAGCAACCGTTGGCTGGGAGCGGGGATGTCAGAGATAACAGCATTCCACTGGTGCCGGTGGGTGTAGCAATTGGCTCCTGGCTGGCGATTGCCTTAGAGTCTTGCGGCGGGGGGAGGGGGGATGCTTTAGAAATACAGAGAGGGAGACAAGTCAGAGTATTGGCGTTCTCAGTGGACCTCCAGCACCCCTGAAACTCAGGCCAAGGGTTGTCTCTCAAGTTGGGCACCAAATGCAATGGCCACGCTTGCAACTTTGTACCTTACGCTCTCTGGGCAAGGTTCTCCTCTCATTTGCACCAGAGGGAGGAAGAGCAGGGCACATACATCGAGGTCTTTTCTAGCTGCTCTACCCCATCAGCACACAGGCCGAAGCAAACTTCTGGTGGGACATGTCCCCAAGAAGATCAGCACTGGAGGATGACAGTGCAACTGACTGAGTCCTATCTCCATCCCGTTCAGGTCTAGGGTTGCCCATTTTGTATTCCTGGAGGTGTCATCCCATGACATCATCTTTCATTCCCAGAGACTCCAGGACAAACCCGGAGGGTTGGCAAGTCCTGTCCAGGTCATCAGGTGAGCAGTGACTGAACAAGCCGGCATCATTTAGGGAGCGGTGTGTGTCTGTTTAAAAGTGAGACAGAACAAGCCAGTCACAATTACATGGCCTTTCCCTTGAGCTCTATTTCATGCCACACACCAGATAAAAAAGCGCAAGATGAGAAGAGGGTGATTGCGAAGCCTTCTAGCTGCCTGAAAAAGCGAAGCAAAGAGACGTGGGTTTTAATTGGCTAATTTACTAGGCCACAATGGTCATGTTCCCCTTAACCAAGACTGAAAGACGAAGTGAGGCGGTGGCAGGGTAGCAGAAGGAGTAAACATAAACTAGCAATCCGGGCCCTGTCACGGCACAGACAGTGACTGAAACAAATGTTGAAATGCAGGAATTCTTTGGTTGCATCCCTAACAGTTCAGCAAAGCCGCATTGCAAGTTAAAGGTGAATGTGAGGGGGTGGGGCTTCTGGGCCAGCTGTGCTGAATACTTTAAAGTAGCATCGACTCCCACCTCTGTCTACACTGCTGAGCATCTTATATGTATAAGTCTATATGAGATCCTGCTATTGCCTCTCTCCCCAAGACTATGGGTCCCTGAAAGTAGATGAAGTAGATACAGCTGTGAATGGCTGTTCTAAGCATCTGACCGGGGCATGAGAACACTTGTGGAGTGACAGGCAGGCCACGACATTCACACCCCTGCCAAAAATACAGCTGTTTCCCCGGGCGGTGGAATTGGAGGCGGGGTTGAAATAAGGAGTTTCTGCGGCTAGAACGATGTTTTTTTCTTTGCCACCAAAACAACAGCGCCATTGGGTTAGGGTCATTGTGAATGTGCACTGAGTAATGTTAGCGTAGTGCATGCAGGCTCAGAGCAAGGGTGAGGGCCTTGGGGTGCTAGTGTAACACTGACAGACCCCAGTCATTAGGAAGCAGGATCAAACCTGGGGCCTCTGGAGCGTAGTGCATGAGCCTCTATTGCATGAGCTAAATGCCAACTGGCTTTGAGTGAAGGCTGTAGAGCAGGGTGGGCAAACTTTTTGGGCCGAGGGCCTTATCTGGGACTAGAACTTATATGGCGGGCCATGAATACTCACGAAATTGGGGGTTGGGGTGTGGGAGGCAGTGAGGGCTCCGGCTATGGGTGCAGGCTCCGGGCGGAGCCAGAAATGAGGAGTTCAGGGTACGGGAGGGGGGTATGGGCTGGGGCAGGGGGTTGGAGGGCAGGCTCTGGCTGGGGGTGCAGGCTGTGGGGCTGGGAATGAGAGGTTTGGGGTGTAGGAGGGTGCTCTGGGATGGGACTGAGGGGTTCAGAGGGCACGAGGGGGATCAGGGATGAGGTAGAGGTTTGGGTGCAGGCTCCAGGCGGCGCTTACCTCAAGCGGCTCCCAGAAGAAGTGGCATGTCCCTTCTCCAGCTCCTATGCGGCAGTGCAGCCAGGTGGCTCTGCACGCTGCCCCATCCGCAGGCACCGCCCCTGCAGCTCCCATTGGCTGCAGTTCCTGGCCAATGGGAGCTGCAAAGGTGGTGCTTGGGGTGGGGGCAGTGTGCAGAGCGGAGCCCCCTGGCTGCCCCTACGTGTAGGAGCTAGAGAGGAGTCATGCCGCTGCTTCCGGGAGTCACTTGTCCCTGCCCCCAAACAGCTGATGTGTTATATAAACAGGCTAGGAGGAGAAACCGAGGCACAAAGCGGTGACTTGCCCAAGTGGCAAAGTCGGGTTCCTGAGGACTCTGCAGTACTGGAAACCTTCCAAGACAACCTGCGTTCTGGTCCAGATGGAGCAGTTCAGATAACTACCCAAACTCCTTGCTGGTGGTTTGATCCAAACATCTTCACCTTTTGTGTTTCTTTGCAAGTCACGACTCTGCCCAGCTTTGGAAGGTGAGGGAGCAAGAAACCAATTAAGTGAGCTGACTGGCTGACCAGCTGTCAAGCCTTAAAAACCGTTATAGCTGCTGTTCTTGAGCAGTCATTAATTCTGCTTAAAAACAAGAGCCAGGATAATACCAGAACGGCTAAGCCAAATCCGAGCCCTGGCTTGGCCTCAGTTCCAAACCCTGTCCTACCTGAAATCTGGATCCTGGCCCACACACCCTGGCCTCAGCCACCTCCATGCGGACGTCAGTGTTATCTTAGGTTCCAGCATGCTAGGATAGAAGTGAAAGGGCTGATGAGAGGTATGTAGTGGGGAAGGTGGCACTCCAATGATCTGAGCCCACAAGCCACTGACAAGTTGCTCAGGCCCCTACATTCTAATGCTGGCACTTTGGGCAAATCACTTAAGCCCAGCGCCTCAGAGGTATTTAGGCTCCTAACTCCCAGTGATTTCAGTAGGAGTTTAGTCCCGATATACCCGGGAGGACCTAGGCTTTCATGGCTGATTCTGACTGCAATTAAAAATCTGCACTGGAGGAGTTAAGCTGTTGCTATACAGAATGTAACACTGTGTGTCAGATGCCCTACCATTAAAACTGGGACTAATACAATTTAGGATTAGTTGTATTATTCCCCAGGGAGTTTACCTTGCCCCCTGTAGGGTGCACAAAGGGTTACTTTGTCGTGTGCAATGTGCACTGAAAAAGATATGGGGTAAAGAAGCCCTGAGGCCTGGCCCCTTAAAGGGATTTTGGTGCGGGACTCCCACTGAAATCACCAGGACGTAGCTGGCTAAATACCTTTAAGGATTTGAGCCCAAGTTACAAAAGCAACCTCCATTGATCCTGGCTGTGAGCATTTAACTAAACCTCGACCCCAACCCCGTGTCTCAGGAAGCTAATGGGTGAGTAGGGCCAGGGCTGGCTGTAACATGGTGCTAATGAGGCACCTGGCACTGACCCATTGGCTTCGTGTGCTGCGTTCACGCCCTCCGGCAGGGCAGCACGTTGCAGTCCCAAATGCAGTGTTTTGCTGCAAGATTTGTGTTACGCCAGCCAACAATGGGGCCCAGTTAGCCACATCCCCCTGCGTGCATGTGATTGTGTAAGTAGCTGGTAGTCATAGGCTATAAAAATGCAAGCGGCACGTTAATGACTCGAAAGGTGGAGGGGAAAGCGGCTCCCCCTCCCCAAGAAATAGAACCGCTACATTTTGATAACGGGAGCGTTTTCCACACATCCGCTTCTCAGCCAGTGTCAACAGGCATAGGGCCATCGCTGCCAAGGGAGCTGCCCTGATTGATACGAACCGCAGGGCTGGCCCTGTGGCATCTACGTCCTCGGGAGTCAGCCCAGTGACCCCAGTCTGCTGCCTGAGGGAGAAGCCCATCCCCTAGGTAAGAACCAGAAGAAAAGGGAAATCCGCCTCACGTACCAAGGCTAGCATGTACCCACGCCATCATGGGCCTTTTAGTTCTGCCCCACAAGGCGTTCTGAGCCAGGCGACTTGCACACAGCCCTGCTCTATGCGTCAGTGTCTCGACTGGCTTAGTCCCACGCTCTTGCTCACGACTGGGATATACTGTACGACGACAGCCATTTGCAAGGCATGGCACCCACAGGCTACGTGCGCTGTGTATTCATGAGGACCACCTGCTGGCTTTTTATCTTTTAACGCACAATTTGTATGTGTGCAGCCACCGAGCACGCTCCCAACGTCTGCTAGTCAGTGGTATTATAATACTAATGCGCTCGTTCGCTTTATCCAGCATGTGTCATCTGTAGAGTGCCAAGCTGGTGAGTAACATTAGTCCCCATTTTACAGATGGGGACACTGAGGCTCAGGGTAGTTCAGTGACTCACCCAGCAGCATAGTAGCAGAGCTAGGAACAGGACCCCCTGGGTCCCAATCCAGTGCTATATCCACTAGGCCGTACTATGAACGAAAAAGGAGGATCTCACTAGTGAGACTACGTGGGTTATAATACTGTTGGCGCTTTACCAACTGATCAGGTAATGCCCCATACCCCGGCTCTGCTCGCAAGTAATTAAACAAACCCTATGCTTAAAGACAAACGCAGCACCAGCCATGAGCGACCATCCCCAAATCTGGGGGTCAGCGGGAAAAAGTGCAGTTCCTATTTCTTCCAAACCAGTCCACTTGGCTAATTGGATTAGTCCCTGTGGTTATTTAACATGTTGCTCACTGAAAGAGCCGCTTGAGATACATTCTCAGCTCCATCCCCACATCTATGAACACTCAGAGACTGACATAAATGCCCAGAATGCCCATTGCCCCTGAACTCATCCCTAGGTGCTGAAATGCCTATGGATTTAACCCTGGCTAGCTTTGCATTAGTGGATTCCAGCGAATATCTCGGGGCAGAGGGAGGTTGCATCCTTTTCATTATTTTTTTTAAATATCGGGACAAATCCTGCATTACGCCCCCAAGTGGTGGGCAGGGAGAAGTGATGGTCAGAGCAGGAATTTGGCCCATAGTCAAGGAAGGGAAGTGAAGATGATGAAAGTCCCGCAACATCTTCGAATAGGGTTCAGAGCTGTTGGAACCAGTAGACCATCAGTTATAGAGACACTATCAAGGTAAAGAATCAGGTCGTTAAAAAGTGGCCTCACCTGTATTCCTAGCACTACCCAGGCTCATTGCAAGCGATGGGAATAGTACTGAGACAGTGAGGCTGGGAAAGGCTCTCCATGCTGTGGGTGACGTAGCCAGTAAAATGGGGCCCTCAAGATGAATAATTGCTAATGATAAAGTGCTCGTTTCCTTTTCACCGGGCGTGCTGGTGAGTCACAGCACGTTGTGCCTTTTGCGCCGCAGGCACCTGGTCCGTGTCACGTTTTGGTTGCGAATCAATTTTGCTTTCGGGTTCCAGGGTTGCCAGAACAGGTTGCCGTTGTGGTTTTTGTGGCCAACACAGATTTATCATGACAGTTTGAAAAGGATGGGACGTGAAAATGTTTCTTGTCTTTTTCATAACCAGTCACCTCTGTCTTTCCCCCTCACCCTGGTTTTTATTGGATTTAATTTGTTTGGTTACAAACTGCTCTAAATGTTGCCCCTCTTGCCATGCCCAGCTAGCACTAAAGGGGAGTGAGTCTTGCCTTGGAGTGGGAATGTAAACTACTCACAGAGGCGCTCGTGCTGGTGTAAATCAGGGGTCACTTTCCCCGAAGTTGCACAAGTACAACTGGCATAAGCAAGCAGCGAATCAGATCCTTTTGTATTTACTAAGGGCAACCCCTCTCCCCTCCCCGCCAACACCCTGCCCCTTCCCCTCTCTGATAGGCTCCTACACACTTTCATTTTCAAAATGTAGCTGGCCCTACACGCCATGAAGCATCTGAAATGGGGCAGGATTGTAATGGACACTGGCAAATCTCAGAGGAGCACATTCACTGCCTCTCGCACATAAACCCTGCACCTATAGTTGTGTGCCAAATCGCAGCTGAATACGCTTGAGTGAAGGGCTAACTCCCTTCCACCCCTACTCCCGGGTTTCTGATGGAAGCATCGGCAGCCCTGTTAATTATAACACCTCAGCCAACCTCATACATAAGCTAGATTTAAAGGCTTTGAAAGCTCAATGACAGCTCTCCAGCGCTGGCTTCTTTGTGTTGCACCTGCCAAACCAACCTCTCTCCTTAAAGGCAAAGCAGCGCCGGAAAACTTCACCACTGCGATCCCTCACTAAAACTTGGGTGCTTGTCAGCTGCCAGTCTGCTGATGTAGTCCCGTGATACATGACAGGAGAATAGCTCTCAGATGTTGTATTACACTAATATGTCAGCAGTGGAATGGGGCTTTGATAGTGCTTAATAACCGGAGTCCTTCTGGTTTGAAAGGCAGATGGTGAACTGGATGGCGGGTCTGGGGGTTCCGCCTTTTCCAAATCAATGAGGCGCCTGGGAGTGACCAACACACGGCATTTCTATTACACGGAAACTATCTGGATATTTGGGTTTTGCCCTAAATTGGGATGAAATTTGAAATATCAAAATTTTTCACAAAAATAAAAGTTCTCAACAATTTGAGTTTGGGACTTGCAAAAGCTTTACGGTCCACATCAATAGCTCTGTACGAGCAACCGGGCTGCCTGATGAGAGTTGTATTTCTGGGTCTCTTCCCCCGCCTCCCCGCTATGGGCCCTGTTCTCTATCTCCCATGATGCACTGTGGTCTCAATTTGTGGCTGAACCACTGTACTGGCTCATGGGAGTGGAAACCACAACTCCCAGGAGGCACCCATAAGGCAAAGATTAACATTAAGTTGATTTGGGGCATCCCCAAACAAAACATTTCATTTTGCTTTTTCCCCAATGGCCAAGTAGCTGAAACGTAGAAATGTAGGCCTGTAAGGGACCACGATAGGTCATCTAGTCCAGCCCCCTGCACTGAGGCAGAACTCGATATTAGAAATTAATCTTTCCTCGTGGAAAAATGTGATGGTAACACAGCGCTATTTTCCAAAGGGCAAATGTGTCATTTCAGATTTTCCAAGCAGCTTTACCAACGGCACAGACAGGATACCACAAAGAGCCTTTGTCGGGGCAGTATGTTGCTTTACGGAGAGTTAGCTTAATAAAGCATTGCTAATGGTATAGCAGCAGCAAATACGGAAGGTAAGTAGCAACAGCCAAGACTCAGCCCCACTGGGGACGAAAGTTAGCCGCCTGGCCCCCAGCGTGGGCTATTAAGCAGATCAGTAATTGGCGAGGAGGGCTGGTTTTGGGGGGCGTTCTGATCTGGTTCCTTGCCCCACTGTGGGAAGGATACTTTTTTTTTTTTAATTCATATTTTTCCACCCTAACTGATTTAAAGGCCTCTTCTCCCAAGGGACACACACAGCACTGCTCCCATGTGGCGTTACATGCCACGCTAGTACCCTGCTGAGGTTACGGTTAACAAGTCAGATGCATATAAAGGGGCCTCATTCCAATATGGTGCCATTCAACCAAAAACTAAGACTTGCACCCAACTGGATAGGTGAGAGCGTGCAGCTAAGGGCTAGATTTTTTTCTTTGCTTTGGAGTGCAATGGCATTTTCAATGCCTCATAACTTGCCCCCTTGCAGGGGTGACGACCGACCCATTTAGAAACTCTGGTCTAGGGCAAGCAAACCCTCCGGAGGCTCCAGCAGAGGGATCAGAGCAGAAGCAGCCAGAGCTGCACTGGTGAATGACAAGGACGAGGACGGAAAGAGCAGCCGTGGGTAGCTCTGATGTACAAAAATACATTTATTTTCAACAATTTCAAAACCACTGCCTTTTTTACAGTAGAAATATTCAAATGGAACAAGAAAACCAAGAACAGTATTTATATATATGTATATATATATGACATGCATTTGTATTCCCGTGTTTAATAGAAGTATTGCAATTGTCTGCCTCATTTAATCCTTACAACATAAAAGGAGGGATTTTTTTTTAACTCTTCAAAAGAAACCGGAGGTTCTGACCTTGCTCCTCAAGGGTGATACAGGCAGGCGCCAAAGGGAAGCATGAGGATTTGTGCCACCTTTGCACTTCCCCAGTCCCCAGGACTAAGCAGTGGCTGGTTGGGCTCCTGGAGCAATTTAGAGCTACCTCAGGGCTGCTTAACTGATGGTGGGATTACCGGCGTACAAGTGTGCTCTGGCCACGCCCCTTACTGCAGCCACACCCCCTTCCGCAGCAGCTGTGAGGGAGGGTGATATGGAACTGCTAGTTTCCGCCAGCATTATGGCCCAGATGGGCCACAGGGCTTCAAATAGCTCAGTGCTCCTTGCCCCTTGTTCTTTTATTTTAATAAAAAGCACTTGGGACGGGCTGAACCGAGGGCCTAATCCTGCGAGGGGGCCAAGCCCCACTAAGGCTATAACTACACCACAGCGAGGAGGTGAATCCCCAGATGTGCTAGCTCTGCCATCTGGGTTTCCAGCCTGAGCTGCCATGCCACCCTGCTGTGCCCACGCTGCTATATTTAGGGGCTAGCTTGAGCAGAGCTAGCGTGTGCATGTCTCCCCAAGCGGAGAACTACACCTCCCAGCGACTGGGTGATGGACTCTAAGAGAGGGAGCGCGTGAGCATGCAGTCTCAGGGCTCATTGAAGTCCGTGGAGAAACTCCCATTGGTTTCAGGAGGCTCTGGATCAACCCCCCTGGTTCCTACTAAGTCCCACGGAAGCTGAGGTTTGCTCAGGATTAGAGATGCTTGAAACCTTCCCTCAACACAAACACGGCTTTGTGACCGATACGGCGATTTTGGTGCCAAATCTTTGTATCATTCAAAAATGGTCCTGTTTTCCAGCACTGCCCAATACCAAAACTACTAATTTTTGGTGGGTTCCCCTCCCTTCTCAGGATTCCCCGCCACCCCAATGTGCAGGGGGAAAAGGCAGAAAAGGGTGAAGTGTGGGGGGGAGAGGAACCCCACATTCATTTTTTTTTGTACTGAATCAATTCCAAATGAAAAATTTCATTTCACTGGGAAAAAAAACCTGTAAAATTCTCTGAAAATGTTCAAAGTGAAAATAATTTGGTACAATGGTTTGCCCATTGTTCTATTTCTCTGCTCAGCCGCTCACAAAAGCTCCGCCAAATGGTACACACACACACACACACACACACACACACACCTATTTGAAAATAATGGCCTGCTGTGACAGTATTATCAGCAGATTGGCCCATTACTGTAAAACACTTTGGGGTTTCAGTCGCAAGGATACCGTAACAGAACCAGCGTATGCACATGTGATGGATGGAAACACAAGGTCAGAGAGGAAAGCACAGCCATCAGTCTCCTGTTTGTATCAGGAACTAGAGCAGAAGTGACGGGGTGAGGGAAATTATTTTTAAACTGATGGAAAGGACCTCAAGCGTGTTAAGTGGCGGATTAGAATGGGAGCAGCGGTGGTTTGAGGTTGTTTTGCTTTAACGTTTCACACAATGCCATTTCCCTAAATTTGCCTGGTTTGATTGAATCTTGAAATAGCAGCTGCTTTTTTCGTTGCACGAGGCTCTTCCCAGCCTTTCTCCCCACAAAGATCTTTGAACCACCTTTCATCTGATGAACAGAACCCCAAGCATGTGACGCTAGTAACACTTCCAGTGTGCTTTAAATCTTAGCCTTCTGCTCAGCTCTGCGGGTACGTTGGAGACGAACTGGAACGCTGTATCCAAACACCCCAACTTCAGGGAGGCTTGGAGCTGGAGTTGACTTAGAGCCCATTTCTGCTTTGTATAATCCTGCAAGAGTCTGAGCATCTCCTAAAGGTGCCCCAGCCAGGCACTCTCCTCCGCTCCCTTTGGGCCCTGGCAGGACTGGGCCCATTTCCTCCTGCTCGGAACGCTCTCCCAGTTCGGAACCGGAACCGAAGAGTCAGAAGGTTCTAAAACCTGCAGAGAACTTCCCATCCTCTGATCCTGTTTTCATGCCGCCTTTCCTCAAGCCATGTTTTGGCCAGGCAGCACCAACCATCAAAAGTTGTTCGTGCAGCATTTCCAGCCAGGCCTGCAAGCAGCTGTCCTGGAAGCCTGGTAAGGAAGCCTCTTTCTAGGAGAACCCCCAGCTCAGTTTTGCACTCTCAAGAGGTTTGGAGAAAATGTAGATTCAGCTTTGCACCAGGCTTGAGCCTGTAACCCTTATTCCCCCAAACGGTCCCTAATTCCACGCAGCATTGCGTCAGGCCACATTCCGATACCTTTACTCTCATGGAAGTGCTCTTTCCTCCGGAGCGTGACTTCAGAGAGACTACTCAAAGGTACTCCTCAGTGCGAATAAGGATATCAGAATCTGGCCCATTGCGAGCAGGGGTTGTAGGATCAGGCCCGGCTTTCGGAAGCCTGTTCAAACCTACTTTGAGGTTTGCCCATCATTGAGATCAAGATCCTTTCTCCTCACTTCCGTCATGTTCTCGACCCAGTGACACCAGATTCTGCACTGGAAGTCTACGGGCAGTGGCTTAGCTCTAGGACTGGGGTGAAAACCCAATGCACACTGTTAAGGGGTGTTATGAAATCCTCGTTCCCTCTTCTTAATAACACCTCCGCCCCTAAAAAAAATCCTTCCTGTTATGCAAAAAGAAACACCACCGTGTAACATAGAGAGGGCTGAAAGAGTTAAATACGACAGACAACTGGAATATATTCAGAACCCATGTGTCGCACAAGAACTCACATGGGGTCCTTGGTGGGCTGGTTGGTGTGTTTGTGTGGGGGTGTGGGGTTTTTCTGAAAACTTTTCTTTTACTAAACATTAAATTATTTCCCAAGAAATAAAAAGTTATTTACACTGGAATTATCTACAGTATGCCATTGGTATCCTCGCTAGTCACATGCACAGGTTGGAGCCTCATTCATAAAGTTGTGCATCCCGCTCGCCAGCTTCAGAGCCCAAAGGGTTAACATCACTCGGTTTGTTTCCCCATCAAAGGACAAGGAGAGTCAATTGAGTGGGCCTGATGCGGCTAAGACCTGCAAGTCACTGGGAGCTGAGGGCACTCCGCATGTTGCAGAGTCAACACCCGTGTCTTAGGCTGTTCATTTACTGTGGGGTGTGGAGGCGGGAAGTGGATCGTTTGCCTGCAACAGTTCAGCTGAGGTGTTCAGATCCACCTAGGAGATTTAAACACATGATTCCCAGTCATTTTAACTTAAACCGGGCACTCAAATCCCTTAGCCCTGTAGTCTCGGCCTACAATCGTTATGTTTAGCCAATGGGAATTTTCCAAACGCCGAACATCTACCTGCTGTTTATGAATGTGGCCCTGGTAAACAAAACACCTCTCCCCAGCCCCGCCCCCAAATGATGATAATGATGCATCATTTTCTTTTTTTAATAATAATAATTATAACAATAATAATAATAATTACAAATAAAAAGCCAGAAATGCTGTAGACCAAGTGGATTCTCGCTATTAAACACTAGTGCAGTTGGGGATTTCCTTTGTGCTTTCGCTGTTAGCAATTGTCGAGATGCTTCCTGCGAAGACAAGAGGGAGAAAAGGGTCAGGGGGTAGCTCAGGAAACAGCCCAGTCTGTCGCCTCTTGCCCACGGGCAATGGGTACAGATGAGCCACAGTGCAGCAGGACACAGTCCGAGCCTAGGGAGAGAATTCGGTGGGCGGTGGGGGGACGTACCCCACACTTCTTGCAATAGTAGGAAACTGATCACATGGGATAAGCCCGCCTGAACCTAACTGGGCTTGCTCTAGGGTTCCCAGCCTTGGGCTGAATCCCCCACCCCAACATCATGGGAGTCAAGATCACACACATGTGGGAGACTCACAACACCCCTCCCCAATAAGCCATCACCCATTGCTAAATGGCAGTGGGGTCCCGGCTAGCCGGGAAGGGGGAATCCCAGTATGGAAAAGGCCGAGAACAGAGGAAAGTGCAACATAACCCAAGCTCCCCACTCTGGAGGGGAAATTCTTCCTGACCCAAGATGTGGCCATCAGTTCAACTCTGTGCATGTGAATACGGACGCCCCTGCAGCGAGGTGTCCCATCCCATTCACACCCTGAGGTGCCTTTGCTACCCAGGCCATTGTCCATTAGCTTTCCTGAACCCTGGTGACCTGGATTCTGCCAGTATCTCCAGGGCCAGCGTGCTCTCCAGGTTGATCACTGCTTGCCGAGAGGCAGTCGTGCCTTACCTATAACCCGCGTATCCAGTTCTTTCTCCATTAGCTCCTCAGGGTCAGTGAACTCGGTCAGTGCGATCTTGGGGGCACTTTCGCTTTGGCTGACAGAACCGATCATCTCCTGTTCCTTGTCGTGCTGGACTTGAGCGTAGATGTTAACCCACGGGATTTTCCTGGCCGGGAAAGCAAAGCAAGAGGTCTTTTTCAGGTGGTGACCTTTGGCATAGCAGAACTGAGCTCATTAGAGCAGTTAAACCTTAAGAACATAAGAACGGCCATACTGGGTCAGTCCAAAGTCCATCTAGCCCGGTATCCTGTCTTCTGACAGTGGCCAGTGCCAGGTGCCCCAGAGAGAATGAACAGAGCAGGGAATCATCAAGTGATCTATCCCCTGTCGCTCATTCCCAGCTTCTGGCAAACAGAGGTTAGGGACACCATCCCTGCCCAAACCAGGAATAGCCCCCACGGCGTGGTAACCAAGACACTGTGGCTACGAACTATTCTGTGCATAGGGAAAGTATGCTGGAGTCATGGAGCCTGATCCTTCAAGGTGCCAAGGAAATGCCCACTGATTCCCATCGGAGTTAAATGCACCCAGCACCTCTCAGGGGTGTTTAGCACCTGGCAGGATGTGACGTAGTATGGAGAGTATGTTGGCTCTTTAGTGATTGACCAATGAATTATCATCCTTTGGATTCTGGTAGCACTTGGAGGCTTCAACCAAGCTCCATTGCTAGGTGTTGCACATACGTATAGTAAGAAATGATCCTTGTCCCAAAGAGCTACTAATCAGAATGGATAAGACAGGGAAAAGGCAGAAGAACGGTTTTATTATCCTCCTTTTGCAGGTGAGGAATGGGGAAGCATGGAGAAATAAGTGACCTGCCTGAAGAGTGGAGGAGCCCTAGAAGCGCTGGCCATTTCAGAACCATAGGAACAGCGTTTGGATCCCAGAGCTTGTTAGTGGGGTTTGTGTGTAGTTCCCTCCCGGGGGCTGGCTTTTAGACAACCCACCCCTCTGAAAGGACCCCATTCGTGCCACTCCAGGCATAAGGCAGAGCAACAGCCGATGGCTTCAAAGGAGGCTCGGTCAAGGGCCACCTCTGGATGTTAACTTCTTTGCTGCCGAATGTGCCCAAACGAGCCAGATCCTCTCGGGTGTAAATTGTCTCGGCCCTATTGGCCTCACTAGATCTGTGCTGATTTACACCCGTGAGATTCTGGCTCCAAATCTCCGGTGCTGTCATGTTAACTTGACATTTCTTTGTTATCAGCAGACATCAGGATATATTTGTCATGTTCAGGAGAAGTGAAAAGTGTTCATGTTCTCCTCTTGAATTCCCACGCTCTCTCTCTCTCTCTCAGGGTGTGTCTTCCCTATGGAGATTTGGCATAGCCCGGCAGAGTAGACACAGCTTACACCAACAGGAGGGTTTCCACTAGTGGTACTCTCCTGTTGACGTAGCTGCGTCTGCACTGGGGATCATGGCAGCAGAGCTAGGGCGGTCAGGAGTGTGGCTTTCTCACATGCCTCTAACTTTCAAGTGTTGACCAAGCCCCTCACACACTCTCTTTCCCCATCTCTTTTGGGAGAAAAAGAGCAAACCTCTGCTAAGTGCAGCCACTCTGCGCAGCCTGGGTACGCACTGATAAGGAACAGGGCTCACCGAACACCTGGCAGGGAAAGGTGAGCTTCGGCTCATGAGGCTATCACTTAAAAATATAAAATGCGTCTCTATTCTACAGCAAAGTCCACACATCACAGTTCTGTGATTGTTCACTGCATGCCTTGAGCAGCAGCAGAAGAGTTAACGGTGCTTACAGGCCAATGCTCGTCATGAGGCTTTGGTGTCCACCCCTTGCGGAGATGATTGGGAGGCTCACACCTGTGAGCTATTATTTTAGGCTGTCTGCAGACTCAGGTAAACAGCCCTGCATGGCTTACATTCCCTTCGTATTCTGGAGGCTGCTTTCCCAACCAATACAGTCCAGAGATTCCCACCACTGCCACCAGTGACAGCTTCGGGTCTGGAGAATAAAACAACAGCCACCAACTATACCCAAGAATTTCTGCCAATAATAATGGACAAAGAATGTACCAAGCAGGGTAAATGGGCAGGGCAGGGGAAGAATAGAATAGACCCAACCAGGTGTAAGGGTGCAGACAAGTCCAGCAAGGGATGAAGGGGAAGAGAACACCAGGAAGACGGTGCAAAACTCTCCAGCAATGGATAAGGGGTAGGAGAAGGCTCTATCCATCGGGTGAAGGGAACGAGACCCTGAAAGGGGCCTGAACATCCAATCAAGGTTTGAGAGTGAACAGGAAAACTCCAGTTAGGATCAAAGGGCCCAGAACACTCCAGATGTAGCTCCAGGGAACCTCAGCTCTGTTTTCAAAGGAAGCAGCAGTAGGAAAGTTTGTGTGTGTGTGTGTGTGTGTGTGTGTGTGTGTGTGTGTGTGTGTGTGTGTGTGTGTGTGTGTGTGTGTGTGTGTAAAAGAGTTCTCTGCTGCCGCGTGCAACAAAGCCTCCAGCTGCCTCTGGGAACCAGGGAGAAAACAAATCCACACACACAAACAACCTCTCTGCATTATCCCATCATACATCTGCCCTCAGAGTCCCCCAAAGGTGCAAATATAGTGCCAATCTATAAGAAAAGGACAACCCAGGGAATCACAGACCAGTCAGCTTAGCTTCAGTACCCAAAAAGATAATGGATCAAATAATGAAGCAATCAGTTTGCAAACACCCAGAAGATAATAAGGTGATAAGTAAGAGTCAGCATGGATTTGTCAAGAACAAATCATGTCAAACCAACCCGATAGCTTTCTTTGTCAGGTTAACAAGCCTTGTGGATGGGGGGAAAGCAGTAGACGTGGTATATCTTGACTTTAGTAAAACTTTTGATACTGTCTCGCATGACCTTCTCATAAACAAACTAGGGAAATGCAACCTAGATGGAGTTACTATAAGGTGGGTGCATAACTGGTTGGAAAACCCTTCCCAGAGAGTAGTTATCAGTGGTTCACAGTCATTCTGGAAGGGCATAACGAGTTGGGTCCCGCAGGGAGGGATCAGTTCTGGGTCTGTTCAATATCTTCATCAATGATTTAGATAATGGCATAGAGAGTACTTTTATAACGTTTGCCGACAATACCAAGCTGGGAGGGTTGCAAGTGGTTTGGAGGATAGATTATAATTCAAAATGATCTGGACAAACTGGAGAAATGGTCTGAAGTAAATAGGATGAAATTCAATAAGGACAAATGCAAAGTACTTCCACTTAGGAAGGAACAATCAGTTGCACACATACAAAATGGGAAATGACTGCCTAGGAAGGAGTACTGCGGAAAGGGATCTGGGGCTCATAGTGGATCACAAGCTAAATATGAGTCAACAGTGTAACACTGTTGCAAAAAAAGCAAATATCCTTCTGGGATGTATTAGCAGGAGTGTTGTAAGCAAGACACGAGAAGTAATAATGATGCGCTGAAACAGCCTCAACTGGAGTATTGTGTCCAGTTCTGGGTGCCACATTTCAGGAAAGATGTGGACAAATTGGAGAAACTCCAGAGAAGAGCAACAAAAATGATTAAAGGTCTAGAAAACATGACTTCTGAGGGAAGATTGAAAACATTGGGTTTGTTTAGTCTGGAGAAGAGAAGGCTGAAAGGGGCCATGATAACAGTTTTCACCTACATACAAGATTGTTACAAGGAGGAGGGAGAAAAATTATTCCCCTTAACCTCTGAGGATAGTACAAGGAGCAATGGGCTTAAATTGCAGCAAGGGCGGTTTAGGTTGGACATTAGGAAAGACTTCCTAACTATCAGGGGGGTTAAGCACTGGAATAAATTGCAGAGGGAGGTTTGGAATCTCCATCATTGGAAATTTTAAGAGCAGGTTAGACAAACACCTGTCAGGGATGGTCTAGATAATAATCAGTCCTGCCATGAGTCTGGGGGTCTAGACTAGATGATCTCTCGAGGTCCCTTCCAGTCCTATGATTCTCTGATCCCTGTAATGGGTGAGCTCCACATACTCACACTCCTTTCACAGCCAGGGTTCCAAGCTGGGAGAACAGGTTGCAGCAGGGATCTCTAACGCGTCTGCTGAGTCTATGAATTACGGACCCATAATAAGGAGGCTGCGTGGAAGCCAGCGGCGTGCCAATTCTATACATTCGCAGAATTAAAAATTCATGCAGCAACATGCTCCCCCCTTCTCTAAACAGAAGCTCGGTATTCAGACAGTGATTCTAGCGAATCAGAAAAGTACACACTGCCGACGGACCGACAGCTCGGAGGAAGTGGGAGACGAGCATTTACCTTACGCCCATTTCTCCGTCGACAGCTGCTGCATGCTTTAATTTCTAAGCCAAAGAGGAAACGGGCTTGGGGTTTGAGCGTGTTTTCTGCTCCGTGACCCGGCACTCGGGGTTCCGGATTCATCCCAACCTTTGTCATTTGCAGCGGTGTGTGTTGGTTTGGACGAAGCAGCTAATAACGTAGTCCTAGAACCCGTTTAACAAGCTCTGATTTAACCACCCAGACACAACTCGATCAGAAAGCCTCATGTGGGGCCACAGGCCAGGGAGGATTTGGGATTTTGCATCACTCCGAGGGGAAGGTTCGATAGACGTCCAGCCTCTGGTGCCCACATTCTAGGACAGAGGTGTCATCTCACTGCGCCTCCTGTCCCTGGAATAGCATCCCATGCACAGGAGCAGGGCCGGCACTCCATTGGCAAGCTGCATTTCATCACAGCGCGGGAGCAGAGAGGAACAGCGAAGTGGCTTTGTGCTATCAACTTGACAAGCGTAGGAGGCTGAAACGCTGCATCTGAGCAGAGGAAAAACCTGGGCACAAAGGGCTTGATCCTACTCTCCTGAAATCAATGGAAGCTTTCCCACTCACTTCAATGGACGTAGGATCAGAGCACTCGATTCCCATTGACTTCAGTGGGCTTTGGATCAAGCCCTTAGGCAATGGTACCAGCCAGTTCCAATTTAAAAAGCTCAGAAACGAGCGGCTTTTCCTTTGTATAAGTACAACGATATTGATTTCAATTTGGAGCGTATAGTCCAGGCCCCTCTGAGTGACCGCTTTCCACTCTCGAGACCCCAGGCAGTCTACAACCCAGTAATGCCTTACATGGTGCCGAAGAACAGTCAGAGAGAAAGGCTCTGGTTTGGGAGTTAGAAGCTTAAAACGTGTTCATGCCTGGAATCAAAAAATCAGATCTAATCTGTAGTTCCAGTACAGCACAGACAGCGGCGGGGCTGGATCTGGGCATGCAGCACATTTAACACGGCAGGAACCTTACTGGGTGCAAAGATTACCCTAAGAAGCTCCATCTGCCTAAGACGCATCCCTATTAGGCAGCCATTCAGCAAACAAATCACACTTGTCCCATAGTTTTCTTTGATAACTTGAGACAGCAGAGTATAATGGACACAACGCATGTCCTGACTGCTGCTCGGGAACGGGGTGTTTATATTAAAGTCTGTTTCTGGCACCTTCGCACTTAACATGGAAGTATCTGTTCTCTGCGTGTCAGACACAGACAAGCTCCCCTGTCGGGTCACGACAGCTGTGGGAGATGGTGGCAGGTTCCACGTTATGTACGGATACCGAATGATCCGCTGAATTTGGATTTTGAACAGCCCCGGGCCCTCTATACTGAGGGCTGTTCAAACTCGGGTCCTGGTTCAAGCCCATCTCTAGCGCTGATGCAAGACACAACTTGATTTTTCAGGTCCCAATGAGCATTCACAGTGAGTTACGTGGGGAAAAAAAATCATCTGTTGATTTGAGAGCAGGGCAGACGTGATGTGGAAGTAACAGAGGGTGATTAACACTGGCTCCCACAACATCATGTGTACACTGCTCAAGGGAGGGCTTCTGCACTCTAATGCTAGCACTCAGCAGGGGAGGGACTACATTGCATTCAGGCTGAATACAGGGATTAACTATGGTGAGCAACATGTGGAGACAAAGCTCATCTCCTGGGACCAGGCAGCAACAGGAAACAAATATCAAGGGCCTGATTCTCCTGTGCCTCCACCTGTGCAAAGCGGCTGTAAAACGCTACCCCCTTGGGAGATGCTTGCTTGACCCTTGCTTTTTGTAAGTGTGAACGCCAATGCAAAGTGCAAAGCAGTGCAGAACTGAGCTGGCAAAACCTCAGGTTATCCTTTGTCCTTCCACCCCCCCGTTATGTAAATCATTGTCCATCATCGCTAAGATAAGAAAACGCCACTAGGTCCCAGCTGTCCAATCACAGCAGAACACTGCAGGTCGGCAATCCTAATGGGCGGCCATATTTTGGATGTACTGTCTGTGCACCTCGTACCTGGGTAAGTCATTGTCCACTTGGCAGTAGCTTCGACTGCCTGGCCTACTGGAAATGTGGCAGCAAGTCCAGCGTCTGTCACAGCCCTTGCAGACAAGCACATTTCATCTTTTTGGCCAGGGGAGGGTAATTACATTACTGAGAATCCTAAATCAGTCTAAGCCAAGGGCTAGCTTCTCAGCTGGGGTAAACAGGTGGGGCACCACTGACTGCAGTGGATCACAGACTCTGCTGACGTAAATCAGGGTAGCTGCACTGTAGCTAAGAGGCTGGATTTCCAGCTGATGGAAACTGACACAGCTCCACGGAAGACAAGGGAACTATACAGGTCAAAGGAGGTTCTGGCCCCAAATCCCATCTGTCATTCAATCCTAGACCCCCATACCAAGGAGCGCGGCTCTCCTGCTCTAAACTCCGGATTTTCAGCATCCCTTTGCCAGGCTTCCTTGGAAACAGCTGCCTCCCTGGATAGCGTCTCAACATACCTTTTAAATTTGTAGATTAAAAAAACAGCCAAGCCGACAAAGACCACAGACAACAACATCAACATTGCTGAACTGCTGTGCCCGGTGCTGGAGTCCACGAGAGGTGCTGCAAAGAGAAAAGGCAGACAATTATATAGGGAAGTCATTAACCAAGGGGGTCTGGGCACCTTTGATAAATGAAGGGGGGGGGGGGGTAGCTCCTTTTTATGGACACCGAGCCAGCCAGTTAGCTATGTAATCCCTGTTAGTAGCTGTTCTCTACTTGCTTTACCTGTAAAGGGTTAAACAGTCCACAGGTAAAGGAAGGGAGTGGGCACCTGACCAAAAGAGCCAATGGGAAGGCTAGAACTTTTTAAAACTGGGAAAAAACTTTCCCTTTGTGTCTGTTGTTGTTCTCCAGGGAAGAGGGAACAGGGCAGCAGTTATGCTGTGAGAAGCTGAAGCCAGGTGTGAAAATCATCAGAATCATACCTAGAGATTGCTTATCTGGAAACCCAGATACGCAAGTAGATTAGAAAATGTGTAGGAAGACGCGATTAGGTTTATTTCTGTTTATTTCTTATGGCTAGTGGACTTCTCTGTGCTAACCCCAATGCTTTTGTTTTGCTTGTAACCTTTACGCTGGACCTCAAGAAGGTTATTCTCGATGTTTAATTTTTGTAAGTGGGATTTTTAAATCTAGTAAAAGCCTAGGAGCCAGATGTATTTTCTTTCTTTTTGTTTGTAATCAAATTTTTTAAGAACAGGATTGGATTTTTGGTGTCCTAAGAGGTTTGTGCACGTTTTTTTAATTAGCTGGTGGTAACAGCTGATTTCTTTGTTTTCCTTTCTCAGCTTTTCCCTGGAGGAGCTGTGTGTGAAAGGGCTTGAGGGTACCCCATGTGCGCCTTCCTGAGTTCCAAGGGGTTTTGCATTTGTGTGGTGGCAGCATCTACCTAGCCAAGATCAGAGAAAAGCTGTAACCTTGGGAGTTTAATACAAGCCTGGAGTGGCCAGTATTAATTTTAGTGTCCTTGCGGGTCCCCACTTTCCGCACTCGAAGTGCCAAAGTGGGGAATCAGCCTTGACAGCACCAGGCAGCCGAACCTGGTTCTCTCTTTGCAGCACGTACTTTCCTATCTCTGCTGCGTGGGACATGTTGTTTGAGCAAATCCAGCTGGTATGAGATAAATCAATTCCCCTGCCTTCGAAAGAGAAGCTCCTATTTGAGCTGGTGCTGCCCTGTAACAGCTCCTGATAACAAGGCAGAAGCAGGCTGTGCTCAGACAAACTAACTGCTCCCATGTTAACTCTTCGGGCTGTTTCATTTGAAGCTTTCACTGGGGCTGGAGTAGAGGCATAAAGGTTTTGAAGGGTAATTCTATAAAACTGGTGCTGAGATGTTATTATTGTGTTAGCTTATGCTGGAGATGAGCCCAGAGCAAAACCCCTCCAACCAAACAGCCCCCTGCTGCTTCCCAAATTCCACAGCAGTTTGCAGCGCTGGCCCACCTCTATTGATATGGTTTGGGCGGTTTATAATAGAGCAGTGCTTCTCAAAGCCGGTCTGCCGCTTGTGCAGGGAAAGCCCCTGGTGGTCCAGGCCAGTTCGTTTACCTGCAGCATCTGCAGGTTCAGCTGATCGCGGCTCCTACTGGCTGCGGTTTGCCGCTCCAGGCCAATGGGGGTTGCGGGAAGTGGCGCGGGCCGAGGGACGTGCTGGCCGCCCTTCCCGCAGCCCCCATTGGCGTGGAGTGGCGAACCGTGGCCAGTGGGAGCCACGATCGGCCGACCCTGCGGACGTGGCAGGTAAACGAACCGGCCCAGACCACCAGGGGCTTTCCCTGAGCAAGCGGCGGCCTGACTTTGAGAAGCACTGTAATAGAGTGTACGTAGTGCCTTGTGTGGGTAGCTGCTCCCACAGCTGGTCTGGGGCAGAATTCTCATGACCTAGATGTCAGTGCGCAAGACTGGGCCTGAGAACTCCTGAGTTTAATCCCAGCTTCTTGCAAATGATTTTAAGTAGCAGATGAACTTTCCTGGACCTGCAAAGAACATTTGATCCGGGTTTATTATTACAACTCTCCATTGCTTATATAGCACCGTAGACATGGAGGAGTCTACACCGACCAAGCCACTCATGGTCCCTGCCCTGATTCTTACAATCGAAGGGGCTGATACTGCCGGCATCCTGTTCTCAGAACTCCCACTGACTTTCACGGAAGCACCCAGCCTGTGGAAAGCTCGGCTCAGACTCTCATTCCTGGAAAAGGGCTGGAGCTCCTGAATCTAAACGCTGTAAAGGGAGGGATCTGGAGCAAAAGCTCAGACCCAAACAGCCCTAGATTGTGGGAGGCTGGAAGGCTGTCCGCAATCTTCACCTGGAGCTGAATTTTTCAGTTGCAGTATTTATAACAAATACTGAATCCTGAACTTGGGGATCTGGGTACAGATTTGACACTTTAATTCTAACCGGCTGTCCACCCCTGACCATCAGGGTCTCCCCCAGAGGGAACAGTCTGAGAGGGGCTTTTTGTTGTTGTGGAGCCTTACGTTTATACCACGGAGAAGGAATTTGCTTCCTAATAAAAGCAATCTCAACGACTTAAATTAACCAGTGTCAGGCTGCCCACTGCCACCTATGGCCACGTAAGGCAGTAGCTTGGAGAGAGGTCACAAGCCATGGTCTAAGCCAGTTCTTGGCTCTCTGAACATTTCATGAATGAGGAATGTGAATCCCGTTATTCTATGGGACAAAGTCAACGGGAACCAGAAACCCCATTTCCTTTAATGGGATCACTGAGATATTGCACATCGGACCTGGCCAAGTACTTGCAAGGGATGGTCAGCAAGAGCAAAAGCTAAAAGGTCTCCGGCCTTTCATCTCTGGCTAAGAGTGCCACGGCACAGTGGGCTGCAGGACTGCCGAGGATTGGAGGGGACGCATGATGACGTTGTGTGAAGATGGAGATGGATAGCCAGTGCTTAATCTTAATGAGGGCTAATTTGTAGAGATGCATTACTTGCATCTGAAGAAGTGAGGTTCTTACCCACGAAAGCTTATGCTCCCAATACTTCTGTTAGTCTTAAAGGTGCCACAGGACCCTCTGTTGCTTTTTACAGATTCAGACTAACACGGCTACCCCTCTGATACTTGTAGAGATGGGTCACTCTCAGGGCACGTGTTCCTCCGCCAGATGCCGAGATTTCCCTCTCCTGAGTTCCATGTTCATTGAAAGAGCAGCAGCTACCTGTGTAGGACTGTTATAGCGAGAATAGAACCGGCTGGGAATTTTGGGGGGGAACGTTTTCTTGTTGGAAAATGATGATTTATCGAAATCTAAACTTTTCACGTGACTGCATCAGCCTCGATGGAACTTCCATTGGGAAGGGGGTCTCAGGTCCAACATGGAATTTCTGGACAAAGCCAAAGAGAGAGACTCCAACTGTTGGAGCACTCATCTGGGGCCTGGGAGTCCCAGGTTGATGTCCCTGGTCTGAATCAAGCAGAGCAGGGACTGGAACCTGAATCTCTCACACCCTACGCGAGTGCCCCTAACCACAGAGGCTATGGGCTATCCTTGAGTGGCTTGGTCTCTCTCCCCCTCCGCAGTGCCCCCAGGTCTAATTAGCAATAAGGGCTTCATCCTCACCCAGCTCTAATTTGCAATAAGGGCTTGATCCAATGCCCATGGAAGTCAGTGTAAATGCTCCCTCTGATTTCCCTGGGCTCGGGATCAGGGCCTTATAAAAGATCTTTCGTCTGAGTGTCTCAAAACACTTTACAGATATTAATGCATTAATTAACTAAGCCTCACAATGATGGTATTTTTATAAGTGGGTAAACTGAGGCACGGAACAACTACCTCTCACATTTTAAAAAGCGGCAGCAGACTTTGCATGTCTCAGATTTTGTGCCCCCACCTGAAAATACCTTGGGGCTGATTTTCAGAAGCACAGAGCACCCCAACTCCCATTGGCTATGATTCAAGTTGTGGGTGTTGAGTGCTTCAGACCCGAAGGGTGTCCAGTTAGGGGTGCAAAAGTTTTGGCCAAGGTGACCCGCCCATGGTCGTACGGAGAGTCTGTGACAGAGCTAAGATTACAGCTCAGGAGGACCCCAGGCCTCTGTTCTATCCACTGGACTACAGTGTTTCCCTGACAGATGTAAATGGTTCAGATTGTCGGAGAAAAACACAGAACTAGGGTAGGCAGATGCTCTGTTGTCAGATTGGAAGGCAAGGGCCAGTGAACCACCTGCAGAAGGTTAAATTCAGGGTCTAACCACGAAGACCAGGGAACCATTCCTAGAGCCCCTTCAGCTTCTTATCTCAGTGTGGGGTTTCTTCATGAAATGGAGCAAACGCCTAACCAAGCCATTTGCCTAACGCGAGGTTTAATCAGCTCTTTCTCTTCTTCAGCTGAGCTACCTAGAGTCACGGGAGAGGGTTGGGCTGTTGGAAGCAAGCTCTGAAGCTGATCAGGCACCTCTGAAGAACAGCCCCCTTCCAACGTTTTATGCCTCTTCTTTAAACCGTCTCCCCCCTCAAAGGTTATGCGAACGCGCTTCCGGCCAAGGAGGGAGAGTTTCGCTGATCTAGCCCCGCCTTGGCTGGGAGGGTATCAGCTTATTGTGGGAAGCTTTGAGGAAGGAAACAAGTTAAAGGAGGGGGGTTATATGTTACGAAGGGGAAGTTCTTTGGAGGTTCTGATTAGACGTGGGCCTGAACCCGTGATCCCACATCACAGCAATTGCCAGCCTCTGTTCTTCCTCTGCCAGAGCCTGAATGACTGAGAAACTCTCCTCTTTTCCCAAAGTCCATCTATATATATGCCAGTAGCGTGCTGGTCTGTGTCCCTGCTCCTGTGAGAAGTAATGGGGGAAGCACAACTTACGTGGGACTCCAAACTTACCTAACGTTAACTGAGTGACGTACGCGATGACTTCGACGCCAGGCTTCAGCTCAAACTGGACCAGGTTCTGGTTGAGAGCATTAAAGAGGAGTTCAACAACCTGGTGAACCAATCAGAGATATGTGGGGTCAAAATGGAGAATAGTACCAGCACCACAGAACCTCTTGGGACGCATGCAGTCTCCGAAGGCTAAAACCTAACCCGTCCCGCAGCAGGGAGAGTGGCGGGGGGCATTTGCAGGAACTCAGTATTGGTCCATGTGATTCTCCCAGCAGGAAAGGTGGAATTTTAAGGCCCCAGGAGTGTGCTATGATGTTTTTACTGGAAGGGAAATCGAGAATCATAGAGTCCCAGAGTTTAAGACCAGAAGGGAACTCCAGATTATCTAATCTGCCCTCCTATATATCACAAGAAAGCTAGACTTGGGTAGGAAGAAAATCCTTTGGGATCCCCCTCATTTTCTCCCAATCAACACTCTTGGGGCCTGATCCAGTGCCCAATGGAGTCACTGGGAACCTTCTAATTGAGCTCAATGGAGGTTGGATCAGACCATGGGTCACTAGACCAGTGGGCCAGCCTGGAGCCTCTCCTTTCCCCCCTGTTTCCAGGCCTGCAGCTCCTGTTAAAGTAGGGGTGGGATCTAGTTCTGAAGGCTGTTTAACTCCCAACCCACTCCCTCTGCTCAAATGATGGGGGGCCGCAGAGTGCAGGCTCCTTGTGGGCAGGCAGTCCAGCATGGGACGGTGTCACAGCGCACAGATCATTGTGTTGCAATGGAAGCAGAACTCACAGAAACCTGAGATCTCTGCGGCACTGCACGTGGCCCTACCCTCTAGGACAAAATTCAACCGAAGTCAGGAGGATCCCCACACACGGCTTTCCAAACACACCTTCCTGCATTCCTTAGGCTCACTGAGCTACACACTTACGAGACCGACCTGGCTGGCTTTCAATCGGCTAGTGTCATCTCACAGGGATGACTTTGCTCAGCAGGTAACAAGAGCTTCTAAAGATTCTCTGTGGTCCTCCAAGTTTCTTAATGCCTAGTTGCAGCAGAGCGAGCGAGCTGTGGGATGCCTCCCACGAAGCTTGTGCGGTATATCCCGTACACCAGTGGTGCACCGGAGAACACTTTCTGCTGCAGCATTTCACTCTGTGTGCTTTTGAAGAGCTGATTTAATCACTTAGTAATCCTGGCGTGAAAGCTTTCGCAGCCTGGCGCTGCTGTTTCTAACTCTCCTCTTGCCTGAACATCGCAGTCCCTATTCATCACCGTAATTACCTATTTATCTAAATGGATGGCTGCTGTAACTTCCAAATATAGTTGGCATGCGCTGATTGCTATTGCAGAATAAAGAGGTCTCGTACCAGTGATACGCAAGCGGAAGAGCCTGATTTATTTTTAGTGAGCCTCTCAGTATGTTATCTCATGGCTTAGCCCTCTCTCCTTCCATTACTGTCAGGTGGGTAGGGTATTGTCCTCAGGCCGCAATGGAGAGGGTAGGGCCCGGTGGGAGGCGCTACTGTAACATGGTCTCGCCACTGGGGGCGCTATGGACCATGGCATGAAAAAGGTTACGCAGCTTAGCTTCCTCTGCATCTCTCAACAAGCCATTGGGAAAGCCTATTTTTTCTTTTTAAAATGGCCTTGCTTAATGAGACATGTAGGGGTCTCCATGCCCAGTTCCCCAAGCTCGCTCGACGTGGTCTCCCATGCTGCATAGACTCCCCATCTGGGCGAGGGCCTATCTGAACGTGGGACAGGCCTCACGTCCAATAGCTGCAGCTGAATGGCAGCACTTCTTTTAGAGAAATGTAAAAGCCCCAGGAGCACTCTGTGTGTGGTGTGTGTCCATGCAAGGTGTTCTCTGAGCTTAGCTGCCTTCTGTGCTGCTACCTGCTCCAGATCGCCTTCATGGCCTTTCCTCCTCTCCGTTGTGTTTTTGTGGGGTAGTATGAAGAGCTCAGCGGAGGTGGGCAGGCCAGGAAATACCGCCACCAAAATCTGCTCATCGAGGATACCGGTCACCTAGGAAGGAGAGTGAGCAGTGGCATTAGAAGGTCACTCGGTGCCTTTTGGTCCTGCCCTCCGTTCTTTCATTCTGTTTCCTTCAGAAGAGCTAATTAAGTGGGGAACAGCGAGCTCCTACCCATTGTCTGGGAGGCTCAGGTTCTCTTAGAGGCGACGTAGCTCTAGCGAGCTGCTATGTCCACTCAGTAGGGCCTGTTACAGAAGCTCTTGTACAGAACCACTCCTCCTCTTTAACCTTTAGAGCTAAGGATGGGCCTGACCGTACCCAGGGATCCAAAGAACCCAACTTCTGCGAGGTTTAAATACAGACCAACAGTATATCCAGATTTTTGCACATCTCCTATCTTTATAAAAGGCTGACTCAAAAACCCAGATCCAAGCAGCCCTGTTTCACCACACCCACTGCTGCACACACAACTGATGGTACCTGAAAAGGAGGGTCTGAACCCATTATGCACCTACAGATCAGGTTTCTGGTCACCCAGCTGCCTAATTTTCATGCACAGATGGCTGTCTAGTTGTGTCGGCTGGCTGCTCCCTCACGTTTGTAGTTGCATGAGCATAGCTCAGAGGTTGTAGCTGAATATTTGGTCCCAACAGGACACATGTAGGGATATTAAAGAAGGTACTAACAGTGATTCCCCCAAGTGACAGTGACCCCCCAATAATTTGTCCTCCACACTTTAAAATCCAACAGTTTCACCAAGTACAAAAATCTCTTGGGTCTTCTGTTAAAACTTGTAAGCTACTGTCTGTAGAAACCATTGATTGTATCTATCCTGTGAAAGATACTTTATTACTGTGTAAAACTTACAAACAAGTTAATTGACTTTGTTCTTGAAGTAATTGATACAATGTAAACAAATGCTATAAGCCCTTAAGTGACTTTCACTTCATTGTAACAGCAACGGCTCCTAGACCCCCACCCTCTGTGATTAAAGGGCTGGGAGTCTCAAATGAATTAGCACACACCCCGAAAGAGGTGGAGACAGTAAATTAAAATATGGTTAAGTTATGGAATGTATGTTGATGAATGCTTGATGTACATGAATGGTTAGGGAGGTGCGAGCCTAGAAAGGGAGTATCCATCGGCCGAAGAATGTGTCAAGTGGACCACCAGAAGCCCCGGAGGGTAAACTGGGATTCACCCCATCACCTGGAAGGATGAGAAACACAAACTTTGGACAGTTTGGAGCCACCGGGAATGTGTCCAGGAATGTGCCATCTGCTGATTGAGTCAGCAACAGCAGGATGAAACAGCTCCCATAGACTAACATAGGAATTAATTCCTGTAAGAATGGACTCTCAAGATTGAGGATTTTGAGTCTCTGGTTCTGCTGACAGCCTCCAGGAGCATCAGATGCACCTGACACAGACTCGGCTCCATCCTCATGACCAAGATACCTGGCCAGTAACTTGGCATGAGCAACTTCTAGGCTGGTAACTATAACACCTATACAGAACTTGAATGAATAACTGCGTGAATGAATCTATATATATGTGTGTGTGTGTGTGTGTGTGTGTGTGTGTGTGTATGTGTGTGTATAAGGAATAAGTAGTGATAGGAATAAGTAGTCAAACAAGGTTGTTTACTTTTATCTTTTGCTTTATCATTATATTTACAATAAATGTGGCATCTTTGCCTTATCCCTCTTAATAAGATCCTGCTGGTTTTTATTCTATTGGTATAACACACAGAGACAAGTATTCTTAGATTATGTCTATTTTGCTTTGCGCCTTCCGATGCTTGCAATACCAGAAAAAAATCAGCCGGTCTCTTTTTGCAAAGCGACTCTGAATTTGGTAAAGGGGTAAAATGTTCCTGTTTCGTCAAATGAACCACGTTTTCTCACAGTGTGAAAATTAAATTGCTGAAATTCCATCAACTGCCAATTTTCCATATAGTTTTGCTGCCTGTGAGAAACGGCAAATAGGAATGTTAAAATGTAAAAAAAAAAAACACTTTCTGTTTCCAAGAACAGCAGAAAATAAATGTGAAGGAAAAGTACACGACGTTTCTCTTGCTTCGAGCCCATCACAATCAGGAATTTTTGCTTTGATCCATCACCTGATGAGACATAAAAAAAGAGTCCCTGGCTGGCTGATAGCATTAATTATTCCATGCCACTTTTGTTGTTTTTGCAAGAATTCATGAGTGTTCGCTCAGAATGTCCTGGTAAAATCCAAATGAGGGTTAGTTACACTCTGTCTCAATAAAGTCCCTCCCCATCCTGCTGTCTTAATAGGATGAGATATTCTTCACTTCCTGTCTCAAACGGTTGTGTAGTGTTGATATGTGCTCCACTCCACAGGAGGCTAAATATCAGATGAAAAGACATCTCTCTCATTCCAATACAGATAGATAGATTAGATTAGATCTTCTGACCTAGCACTGATATGCAGCGTCCTATGGAGTGGAACACAACAGCACATAGCGACACTATACAACTGAGTGGGACTTGCTGGGATAGCCGGGCCTACCAATTTACCCTAATTACGAACTCAGCTGTAAAAGTGAGTGTAAGTTCATGAAGTGTCACAAGAACTTATAACAACAGATGTTATGGGGACCAGGTGCAAAGGCAAGACAGACTGAGGCTGGGTCTACACTACCCGCCTGAATCGGCGGGTAGAAATCGACCTCCCGGGGATCGATTTATCGCATCCCATTGGGACGTGACAATCGATCCCCAAATCGACACTCTTACTCCACCAGCGGAGGTGGGAGTAAGCGCCGTCGACGGGAAGCCGCAGAGGTCGATTTTGCCGCCGTCCTCACAGCGGGGTAAGTCGGCTGTGATACGTGGAATTCAGCTACGCTATTCATGTAGCTGAATTTGCGCATCTTAAATCGACTCCGCCCTGTAGTGTAGATGTAGCCTGAATTAATCCGAACTAAAAGGCCTACTCATGTAACCCAAGGATTGTGCTAAAATCATGCTTGGTAAACACGAAAAGTGTTCAGCCACGAATCAATGAACCAACATTGGTATGTCAGAAATTAGGTCTAATAAGTGGAAAAAATAATGAGGGGATGCGACTATTCCACTCACCACTTCCCTTTGGTGTCCTCAAAAATTGGCTCCGGGAGCAAGCTTTGCAATCATGGCTGCCACCCCCACTGTCCCCGGGGACCGTGGGCCTTCATCATCCTGAGAGACGTCCTAACCAGACCAGGCCAGAGAGAGGGGCCCAGATGATCACCTCCACCCGCTCCAGCTGAATCCTAAACGCCACCTAAAATGTGCCCCTACCTCCCCATGTGTCCTTTTCCTTGCCTACCTTATTTCTTCCCTTTCCTATCTCTCTCCTTCTTCCTTCTCGCTAATAAGAGTCCGGTTTAGCCCACCAAGAGTGCATATTTTGCAACACTGCTGTAAGCTTGTGACCAGAAAGAGGCGGCTAAAAGTCATGCCCTAAGCAGCCTGATGGTGGTACAAGTTTGCCAGGTCTCAGAATGGCTGACGAGACCATGCGCTGGGCTTGTGTTTTTCCAGCAGTGAGCTTGCAAGTAAGAATCAACACCAGAGACAGAAGCTGCATTTTCTATCTTTGGTGTTCTTTGCTCTCCCACTTTTGTGCGTTTGTCTTGTTTTATCTTCTAGAAACGGGATCAGACATTAATAGGGTTACCATATTTTAATTTTAAAAAAGGAGGACACTCCACGGGGCCCCGGCCCCGCCCCAACTCCGCCCCTTCCCTGCCCCCAGCACCGCCCAACCCCGCCCCTTCCCCAAAGTCCCCGCCCCAACTCTGCCCCCTCCCCTGAACGCGCCGCCTCCTGCTCCTCCCCCTCCCCCTCCCTCTCCCCAAATGTTCGCGGGAAGCCTGAAACAGGGAGGCAGCAGGTAAGCTGGGGCTGGGCCTGGGGCGGGGTGCGGCGGGCCCAGTCCGGCCCCCCTGGCCGGCGGCTCCCTCCAGCGGCCGGCCGGCCCAGGCCAAGAGGCTCTGGCCCCGGCGTCTCCCGCCCGGCTCGGCTCGGGCCCTGGGGCGCCGGCCCCCGGCCTAGCACCCCCAGCCCCGGCTCGGCCCCCGGCCGAGCACCCTTGGCTGACCACTGCCGTCCCCGTCCCTGGCCCCATCCGAGCACCGCCATACCTGGACGAGCACCGCTGGCCCTGGCCCCGGCCGCGCACCGCCGTCCCCGTCCCCGTCCCCGGCTCCGGCCCCGGCCGAGCACCGCAGGCCCCGGCCCCAGCCGCAGGCCCAGCCCCAGCCTGGCCCAGCTCGGCCCCGGCCCCATCCGAGCACCGCCGGCCCCAGCCGAGCACTGCTGGCCCTGGCCCCGGCCGAGCACCGCCGTCCCCGTTCCCGGCCCTGCCTCGGCCGAGCACTGCTGGCCCCGGCCTGACCCGGGCCTCCGGCCGAGCACCGCCGACCCTGGCCCCACACCGCCGGCCCCCGGCCCTGCACCGCCGGGCCCTCCCTCCCTATTTTCCCGGACATGTCCGGCTTTTTGGGATTTCCTCCCGGACGGGGATTTGAGGCCCAAAAAGCCAGACATGTCCGGGAAAATCCGGAGGTATGGTAACCCTAGACATTAACAACAGCTTCAACCCATCTCAACTATCTTCTTTTTTCCTCCACAAGACAGCTACTACCTTCTTTAATACCATCTAAAAGACTGTCAGACATGGGTTTTTTTTCCCCTTCTAAAGACTCCCTCCAACTAAAGGGAAAGAGAGCCAGGGACATTGTTAAAATAACAGCCTTATTTAATACTTCACGTTTAACTGTTTTTCCTTCTTTTCTGTATCTTCAATAAAAGGTGAAAGGGCTTTTTAATGGTGTGTTTGGCAAGCAGCTTGAGGTCTCTGTATGAGAAGCCCCGAACCTTGTTTAAAACCGTTTCATGGTGGACAGAGTCTGGGTTATGATAACATCTTTGATTCTTTGGGCCCATATATCCCACCTAAATTAATACAATAGACAGGAAATAAGGAATATCTTATTCTATTAGCCACTTTACAAATATACTGGGTTTGTAAACTGCTTTGGGATACTTAAGGTTGAAAAATGCTATAGAAACGTTAATAGTAGTAATTATGTTGAGTACAAATCCCCTAATGTGTTTTGTTTTACAATGGCTCAGCGCATTAACAGGCTGCTGGTGACAACTCCAAAACGATGGCTTCATTATGGCTGTTTTTCCCATCCTTTTCTCTTTTTTTTTTTTTTTTGCTATTCCGCTATGAAACTCTCTGCATTTTAATTGCCTTTCCATTGTTGGGGAAGGAGAATGGGAACCAGGCACTCACCTGCACTAGAGCTCGCTTGATCACTTTGCTAATATCTTGTCTCCACTCGGGGATGTCAGGATTGTGGTAATCCAGATTAGGGGAAAACGACAAGAGCTGAGACTGGAAATACTCTGCGGATATAGAGAGAATAATAATAATACTTGGACAGTACACAGGGCCTGATCCTATGCCCATGGAAGTCAGTAAAAGATTCCCATTGTCATCCCTGGTTTTGGATTAGGACCACAGTTCCTTTTGTCAAAGGATCTTAAAGCCAAAGAGACAGACCCTCACACTGCAGGACAGAGATACACAGACAAAACAACACACTGCACTTATAAAGGGCCTTTCATTCCAGTAGCATGCCATGGCACTTTACAGAGGAAAGGGAAAAGGAAAGAAAGGAGTAAAGAAAGCGATACGAGGGGGGAGTACATGCTCCCTTCGTCGTGCTTTGGGTTTGCGGTTTGAACATCTAACCTTCTGGCCTGCCACTTGCAAAGCGGCCGCCCAGTAAGTAAAGCAGGGTCAGGATGAAATTTGGAGCCAGAGCCTCAAAATGGGTTTGTTCGCTTGCACTTGTCATGCACTGTGCTCCACAGAGCAAACGCTGACTGTCAGGAATGCTTTTTTCCAAAAGCAGCCATTATCTGTTTGTTCTCCTGGCACGTTGTCGGGAATGGTTAATACCCCAGTAAATCAGACACCAATAGTGCTAATGCCACACAAATCCAGGGAAGGCTATTCACAAGACGCTCCAAAATTACTTCCTAATTAATTGATAGCTAGGGTGGGGGTGTCCCAGGCTGGTTTCAGTGACAAATTGTTTTTAAAGTACCCAAACTTTTAAAGTTTTTAAAGGTCCTCTAGCCTGCACTGTAACGCCCCCTCCGCCCCCGTTGGCACAAGCACCTGCCTCTGGACCTGCCTCCCCGTATCTCTCTGACTCATCCTCTCTTTTCAAGTCTCATCTAATGTGTATTGCTCCTTCCTGGCCCACGACCCCCTACTGTCTCCCTCACTCTGCTGTCATGTGGCTCTGTAATTCTAATGCAGCACCACAAAGTCTGACAAGATGCACTGGGATGTCTCAGCCTTTGAGGCCTTGAATTCGGCTTTCCACAGCCAACAGCAGAGCTCCCTCAGTTGCAGAATGTACTGATTCCTTGTATGTGTTTGGACTTGGGGCCTGCATCATCACAGCCTAGATGTCTACCACTTGAGCTAAAGGGATAACTCCATTAGGTGGAAGCAGCAGTAGGTTGTTATCCTCTAGAGGACCAGCCATTGCTGGAGGACACAACACAAGCTCTTCCAGTATGTTAGGGAATCAGATTTCCACCACTGATTGTGTCAGTGTCCCTTGTGTCCCTGAGGGCCAGCGTCGGAGGATCCACTCGCCATGCTGCAAGGCATTCCTCAGTGTGAATTTTGAGTGGGCTATTTTCTTTTCTTTTGAGGTTTTGGTTTCCAGGTTGGCTTGTTGACTCTGGGCATTTCAGACCAGAGTTCTTATGGAGGGTGGGATGGATTTGAGCCATTATGATGTCTGGAGGTTTCAATAATTAGTATACAGAACCCAGGTGAAGCGCACAACATTAAACATAAACTCTTTCTGAAGCAGGGACTTCTGGGGCATTTTGTGATTCATGTGTGTACTGTGAGAGCACCATGGAGCCCTGAGGTCTGGTCAGCAACTCTAGGAACTGCCACAATACAAATTAAAAATGTCAATAATAATGTCCCAGAGTGGTCTCGGGGCTCGGACATGAATTGGGACTTGGAAGACCTGCATTGTATTCCTTGCTCTGCCACTGGACTGCTGGGTGACCTTGGGCAAGTCACATCCCTGTTCTTTGCCTCAGTTTCCCCATTGGTAAAATGGGGACAATTATATTGACCTTCTCTGTAAAATGCTTTGAGATGTACAGATGCAAAGCCTATAAAAAAGCTAGGTATTATAATATGTAGGTAAAATTAACTTGACAATAACATCAGTGAGGAATGCCACAGATGTTGCCATAAAAACCACAGGTCTTGTCATGCTTTTAATGGCAAGTGCTGTCCTTTCTTTTTAGGTACCGCAGCATTATTAAATAAAACACACATGATAGAAAAACTAAAAGGCAAACAAAGGTCAGGCCTCCACTACAAACCTCGGTATGACTACGTTGCACATGGGCGTGAAAAATCCACACCCCCGAGAGATGCAGTTATACCGACCTAAGCCCTGGTGTAGACAGCGCTCTGCCGACGGGAGGGCATCTCCTACTGACATAGCAGCATCTTCACTAAAGTGCTACAGCTGTGCCACTGCAGCTTTTTAAGTGTAGACCTGCCCAAAGTGAAACCGACTTTTGTAAAGTGAACTCAACCCAGCCTCCAGTGCTTCACCCTTCACCAATGCAAATAGTGTAGCATTTCCAACTGTCCATCCAAAACCAGACAGCAGGTGCATATATGACATCTTCCTCCTTGGCTCACATACCAGGGATCAAACTGGAGCTCTCCAGCACTAAACACATGAGCTAGTACAGCTTGAGTTTAAGAGCTCCACTTTGCTAGATACTGCTCTCAAAGACTAAGATCCTTTGTGTATTGGGCACAGAGGGGCACCTCTAACATATTCTCCCCAGTGGGTTGCAGATACTCAGCACATATTCAAGCTCTGTTGGATTCGTCTCCTGAAGAAACTTGTTTCCCAGTTCCAAAGACAATGATTTCCCAGAAATTTACAGTGCCTCTGACCACACCTGAAACGAGGCTGATTAAATACAGATTTACTTACATAGGCTAATAGTAACTGTGTGCTATTAAATCATGTTAGCAGATTATTAAAATCCACTGCATTTCCACAGCTCCACAGTTGATAAATACATATTTATCTGGTTGTTAAATCTCAACAGCTAGCTTTCTAGTAGCCACATGAGCATTTATTTAACACGTAATCACTGGAATGAGACAAACATTCAATGCAACCTCCATCATCTGACGCGCACATATTTCAAAACCTTGCTATCGGAGCAGGGCCCTGTTCCTGACGTTAGCTGGGGAGAACTGGATAATGAAAACAGAGGGTGGCACAGGGAGAGAAGGCTGTGATGTCCTGGGGGTAACCCCTCCATATTCCTGACCAGGACTCTGGAATGGCCCCGCTGTGAATCCAGTCCAGGATTTGTATTGTGCCCAGTGCAGGCAGGAACTGCGGAGGTTCATTAAGTGCTGTGTGGATTCCCATGCAGTGCAGACATGAGCTATAAAGCTCATAGTTATGTATCTTACTGTGAAGTCCTAGGCCCAGATCCTCAACGGTATTAAGGTCCTAACTCCCATTGATGTCAAATACCCACTTGATTACAATGGGAGTTAGAGGATCTGGACCTCAGTGCCTTGATTTTTTGAAGTTCCCAGTAACCTGGGAAATAACAGAGTCCAGGGCGGAGTCCCAGACCCAGAGAAAGGGGTACTGCAATTTAACTAAAGAGCTTTGCTAGATGGATTTTGTTAATGTGCTTTAGCCAAATCTCTCCCTCTTGGGATCCTCCCTCAATCAAACCTGCTCTCTGGTCTCCTCTGCAATTGGGGAGTTGGCCAACAGGCCCTGGAGTCAGAGGATCCTCCAAACACGTCAAGCCCTGCTAATCTGGGACCCTGTCCCTGGGTAATCAGGCTTGTCCCGTACTGAGATTCAATAGGGAAGCCCCTGCCTGCATTCTTCCGGTGGACTCTGAATGGCCCTTGGGTTCCGCTTGCCCCCTGCTTGGGCTTTGCTTGCAGTCGGTGGAGCATACCATGCACGGCGATGTCCTTCGTGTCCTGCAGGAGGGCACTCCCAGCAGAGACCTGCACCGTGATGGTGTTCGTCCCCTCGGTGGCGAAGGTGTAGGAGACGCTGCTTTCTAGGGTGATGAGGGGCTGCAAAAGGCAAACACAAGCAATGATGACAGAACCCCGTTCTAGGACTGGGGTTACAGTATCGTCTCGGACTCACAGAAATGACGATGGAACTGCCCTCTGGGGCCATTTTATCCATCCCACCACCAGCTAATACAGCACTGCTCCTCAGGGCTTTCTGCGTTTATACAGGACTCAAGTCACGGCCCTTCCCAAACTTCCCTTATGGAGACTCTCCCGCGGCCAGGTACGTCTCTGACTATTGCAAATGCTTCCTGACATTCAGCCTAAAAGGTTCCTTTTCCTGAACTGCTTCCCCTTCCTCCTAGTTATACTCAAGTAGAGCACAATGAGCAACTCCACAGCTGGAGTGACAATAGTTGCAGAATGCAGTATTCCTCCCTCCCGCCCCACAGCTCTTACAGAGATTGCCTTGAACGAGAGTTTGGAGCCAGGTTGGACTCCCCCCCTCAACACCCCAATTTGGATGCCATACCTCCCCCAAAGAGTCCAGACCCAAGCTATGGCAATCATGCCTAACTCAAGCTAGATGTTTAACTCTGCCTATCTTTCTCAGTAGCACTGTGGCCTTCGTCACTGTCGTCTCTGAGGACTTGACATTAACAGATGGATCATCACAGCATCCCTGCGAGCAGGGCCGGCTCCAGGATTTTGGCTGCCCGAAGCAGCCAAACAAACAAACAAACAAAAAAAGCCGCGATCGTGATCTGCGGCCGCAATTCGGTGGAAGGTCCTTCGCTCCGAGCAGGAGTGAGGGACCATCCGCCGAATTGCCGCCGAACAGCTGGACGTGCCGCCCCTCTCCAAAGTGGCTGCCCCAAGCACCTGCTTGGTAAGCTGGTGCCTGGAGCCGGCCCTGCCTGCGAGGGAACCAGGATAGTGCAGTGGATGGAGTGCGGTAGTGAGGCACAGGAGACCTGCATTCTACTCCCAGCTCTGCTAGTTGGTGACCTTGGGCAGGCTGCTTTGCCTCCATGCCTCAGTTTCCCCAATCTGTAAAATGGGACTAATAACACTGACTCAGAGACCGAATGAGTGAACTTGTCTGGTCACACTAGCCCTATAGTGCTTATGCCTAGTGAGCTATACACTCACTACATAGACGCAGAAGAACAGGGTGCTTCTAAACCACAGGGAACATTAGCAATTGTCCTACACGTTACCGGCCATGATTCCATCCCAAAATAACAACAGCCAATGTTGTCTTCAAAACTGCCTTTTTCTTGTGTGTGCCTGTGCTGGATGTTGTATTATTAAGGCTGGTTTCACCTGCTTCATGGAGTTTTAACATTCAGCCAATTCCTTCAATTTAATTCAAGCGTCAAGGCCTGGGAACTAACTCTAAATTAAATCAAGTCGTTTAAGGTTCATTTGCGCAACCGTATCAGACAGCCGGACACATTTATGCAACCGAACCTGTGTTAATCCAAGCAAGCTGGCCTTTGGTCATAGTGCAAACGCAGCAGACCAGCAATTCACTACTCTGTGTGTGTGTGTGTGTGTGGCTGCAGAGGCAGAAATGGCTACACCTTCCCCTCTTCTCCGGTGGAAGGAAGCTCGGAATGGCAGGTGGCCGGAGCAGGGAAGGGATGTGCGAGTTCTCAGCTGCCTTTGTGAGCACAGGGGTGTCTCTGGACCTCTGGTGACGTCCCAACGGAAGCCCCGGGTAGCGCGGCCTGTCCTTCCTTGGCTTTCACCCCCAACCCCCACAGGGAGCAGCTGGTATAAGGAGGTATAAAATACCCCCCTCTCTAAGGCCTTGGCTACACTGGCAATTCACAGCGCTGCACTTGCTGCGCTCAGGGGTGTGAAAATACACCCCCCCCCCGAGCGCAGTGAGTGCAGCGCTGTAAAGCACCAGTGTAATCAGTGCCTGCAGCGCTGCACGCTCTCTCCCAGCGCTGCAAGCTATTCCCCTCGGAGAGGTGGAGTACTTGCAGTGCGGCGAGAGAGCTCTCACAGTGCTGGCGGCGCGACTACACTCGCGCTTCACAGCGCGGCCGTGGCCGCGCTGTGAATCCACGAGTGTAGCCAAGGCCTTAGTGTAACCCACACACCTCCTGGGTGTGGTGTTCTGTCCCATCTAGTGGCACCAAGACCACTTACAGAGAGAGATAAAATGAGTCTGCTTAACAGCCAGTTGGCTGGTAGCTCACACAGTAAAATAAAATGGAGCTATCCCATCTCCTAGAACTGGAAGGGACCTTGAAAGGTCATGGAGTCCAGCCCCCTGCCTTCACTAGCAGGACCAAGTACTGATTTTGCCCCAGATCCCTAAGTAGCCCCCTCAAGGATTGCGCTCACAACCTTGGCTTTAGCAGGCCAATGCTCAAACCACTGAGCTATCCCTCCCTCTATAGAGGGTCATGCACTAAATTCATGAGGTCCCAGGTTCGAGCCCACCTGCCGACGACCAGGGTCTGTCGGCGTTACATTAGCATACCCCTGCAGTCGCAAGCACTAATGAGACAGAGGCTGCAAAGCCTGCAGGCAGGAGGTGTTTTACCCAGAGAGGGCAGCAGGAGCTCGGAGCCAGCATGGCCGCGGTGCTGCAGCAGAGCCGAAGGGCTGCGCCAGGCAGTTCTGGAGCACGTGGCGATTTCCATATCTGGGAGCCATATGGGCTCAGCAATGCAAAATGGCTTGTGCTGCCATTGGCTGCCTCCCTCTTGGTAGTATCCACGAGAGGATCCAGAGAATGGTGCTCAAGCTTGAATATCCCTGGAGCTAGAAGGGCTTGGTGCTGCAGAGAGGAGCTAAACTCCATGCTCCTCTCCCTCCTGCACCCCTCGCCTGAGAGCCCCTTCCCATGCAAAGGTTGCTAAAGAGGTGGGGATACTGCTACAGAGGGGGAGATTCCCCCTTCTGAAGAGAGGGGCCCCAAGCTCTGATCCCAGGAAGAAATGGATGGTAATAGGCTCAGCTGCCCCCCAGAACCTCCCGCCAGCAGTCTGTCCTTCTCCGTAGGCCTGGTGGCTTCCCCCCTGCTGACTCCGGCCCTGCAGGAGTCTTGCACGCCCCCTGCAGTCTCTCTACAATCTCCTGAGCTTCCCCTCTCCATCACATCCTCCTGGGGCTCTTTGTAGGGCCATCGCCCTGATCTCTGCTAGGTGTGCCTCATTCTGTCATCAGAATTGGCTAGCTCCAGCCCCTAATGGCCGAGCCACCCTGGTACAAGGACACAGAGAAAAAAAAAAGAGTCATCCTTGTAAAACATTCACCATTTCCATAGGAAGAGTCAGAAAATGCATGATCCCTGAACGCGAAAATCCACTGTGCAACCATGATCAGTTGTTTGCATTCCCCCCAGTAACACCCTATTATTACCCCTGTAGCTGTTGTTGCGTGAGAGCGAAACAAACACACAGGGGCCGTGTGAAGGCTGCAATTATCCACGTCACCCCTCTGCATTCAGAGGGCCCAGCTAATTTACTATCCCACGCTAGAGTTTGGGAGAGAGAGAGGGTGCCCGTGCCTGTGCCGCATCTCTGTATTCCCTATGCCATCCGTAAGCCGAGTGCTGCGAAGCCACAGGACACAGCTCTGGGGCATGGGTGTATTTGTAACATAACCTGCTTCCAGGGTGAGGACGTAGGCAACAACTGGTCCATGGCAATGGATTAAAGTCTACTGACAATTCTGGATCCCCAGGTTGACACAGGTGAAAGTGACACAAAACGACACCTTCTTCAGAAAGCCAACCCCAATGTCGTTAACAGAATCTGATGAGACTAGACAGATGACTAATCACCTTGCTGTATTACTAGCATTAACTATTTTTACTCCATGCATTTCTAACGCATCCCTCGCCATGGCAACTATATCGGCCTATACTGTCCATGGGTTCGAGGTTACACTGCATGGCCCAGGATTCCACTGGAAACCAGTCCCTTACAGATCTGAGACTCTGCAAACAAACTGCAGAACTGTTAGAGCTGAGAAGAGATCTTCAGCCACTTAACTCCACTTTCCCATCCTTATCTTATTTTTAAAGGCTCAAATGTTCATACTCCATTCTTAACATGACCTCCAGTTTTGCGGGCACAAATGACCGCAGGCACAATTTTCCACCTGCAATTTATACTGCTTTGATGTCTAAGGCTATGTCTTCCCAGCAAAAATAGATGTATTTTTACATCAAGATAGCTAACTTGAGCACTTGCCTCGATGTAGTTAGTCAAGATCAATCCCAGTTGGGGAGGATAGCTATCTCAAAGTAAAAACCACACCTTTTTTGCCATGAAAACATAGGCTTAGTTCCTGATTGCACATGTGAATCAGGGATGAAGACATTGATCAAAACCACCTTCACAAAATTGCAGCCACATTACTTCTCTTTGCAATTTACATCTGCATAAATGGAGGGCAGTGTCTGAAACTGTAGCCCACGGGTCTCTCAAACAATGGAACCTGCATTAAAGAGCATCTCCAGTAGGCAGTCTCCTCACTTATTCCTTTAGAAACATCTCCAAAATCTCCAGTAGAATTCATTTCAACTTTTCATAAAGAGATCCTTTGTAGTAGGCAACTGATTTTTGCCAATCCCTTTGCTTAAGAGAGGTTTCACTTTTATCTTTAATATGTGCTCATGGCCCTGAACAATAGGCATGGTCAGGCAGGAACAATTCACCGGGAGCCTTGCTTGAATTTCTAGACAGCGATAGTTATTTGAACACCAGCAGCTTTAAAGTACTGTGTTGGAATTGAGCATTATACACTGTATACTAGTATATAATGGAAACACCAATGGTTACTTGAACACCAGCAGCTGTTAAATGCTGTGTTGAAACCCAGCATTATCCAGTATATAGTGGTATATAATTTTGTTAAGTTGCAAGCAAACTCAGGTAATAACAATGGTCTGCCAAGCACAATAATAAGCAGCGGCAAAAATGTAATGACTCCTGCAACACCACCACAAGGGGGAAAATAAATCACAATGGGCAAAGTTCAGATAACGAACAAACCTTTTTAGATCCAGGGGAAAAAAACTCAGAAAGAGCAGCGTGTTTTCATTGCTGCTCAAACAATATTCTGCCCTGCCAAGCCACTGAGGTAAGTACAATATGATCAAAAGGGACCGTACCTTGGTGCTGTTACCAAACCACCAGAAGTAGGTAAGGGTGCCCGATTGACTTGGCCATACCACCGCGGTAAGGTTGACTTCCTTATTCCTAATGGCAACGAAGGGTACGTTCAGATGGACATGCTCCACTGGACCTGCGGGAGGTGATCTCATCATTACAGGCATCTCGGTAAGTCCTCCCTGCACAACGTTCTACAGTGGCATAAAGCAAAATTCTCTCCTTTTTGAAGTCAATGGAGTTCCACCAGCATGAATTTGGTGCAATGGAGGAGAGAATCAAACCCTTAGAAGTTTACTTAATGATCGACGATGATACCAGATTAACAGCCCTGGAGACTCCAATTTTTTGTTGAGCTTTTATAGGGTCGCATCATAGGAGGTAGGTGTGCAAGCCTCCCCCATGCAGCCCCATCACTGTATCTCAGACTTGGAGCTGGGATGCACAAGCTGTTAGGGTTTTACAGGGTGATTTAGAGCCTCTGCCCATTCAAACCTTGGCCTGTTGGAGCCAGCTGGAATGATGCTTTTTGTAACGTGGACATCTGTCTGCTAGGAACCAAACTGAAACCCACCAACTCCATGCACAGGTCACCAAACAGCTCTCGGATAGCTATGGATTTCAATCTCACCAGCTAAGCTGGGTCCTCTAGGTGAAAGGGCCCATTACCAACCCTCCAACCATGTTGGATGGACAAATTTCCCCCCTTGATTAAACAAACCTAGCACGGATCGGCAAAATCAGTCCAGCTAGGGTTTTCTATGGTTGTTCATCATCATTGTATCTGAGCACTAAGACACATCAGAAAGGATCCTCCAGCCACTCTTTAAACTGAAAACAGTCCTCTGTCTTCGTGATTTGAACCCAAAGCCCCAATCGTTTTCAATATTATTAATAATAGTATTCCAGTAGTACCCAATAGCCACTGTTATGGTCCAACACCACATTGTGCTAGGCGCTGTACAAACAGAACAGAAAGATGGGCCCACCCCAAAGAGCTTACAATGTAATACAAGACAAGAGGTAAAGGTGGCTACAGACATAGGAGGACAAGGAAACTATAATACAGTACTGGTCATCGTGATAGGCAGTGGTCAGAGTTTTTTGTGGGCAGCACAGCAAAGGATGGTTTTAAGGAGGGATTTGAAGGATGAGAATGAGGTAGCTTTGCAGAGATCTATGGGGAGCTTTTCCCAAGTGCAAAGGGGCAGAAAGCACAAAGATGCTAATTTGAAAATGTAACTAGGGAGTGATTAATATTCATAATATTTGACAAGCCTCCGAACTTGGTATTAACTGCGTCATGAAGCAGAAATACCAAAACGCTCTAAGAACATTTATGTTTGAGGTCTTCATGACCTGATCAAAGCCAGGTACTAATAAGAGTCTTCTGAGAGCACTTTGTCTCATGAGATTTCCAGAGCAAAGAAGTTTGAATAAGTCTGGGCAAGCATCTAAACTTCTTGCTCCTTTTTGATCTAGAGCTGTACCTGGGAACTTTTCGGGGTCAGGTGTCATTAGTAGTATTTTCTTCTCTACTTTTGGTAATTATGGGCCATCTTTATCTTTCTACAGTAAGAGTTCTGAGAAGAAGAGCGAACCGAGAGGTTAAACGATAACCTCCCTTGCTTCTGGAATGGTCGAAAAGGTGACGATGCGGCAGGAAATCTTGTTGCAGCAGCAAATGACCAGAAATAACTCTAGAGCTCACTCCCAGTGCATGACAATTGAGAATTCAGTTCCTCGCCACAGAAATAAAAAGAACAAGAGAAAGAAAAAAACAGATGGAGAAAAAGCTAACATTTTCGGTTGGAACTTCAGCTTTTTCTCCATCTGTTTTTCCCCCTCCTCTTGCTTTATTTTTTTGTGGGGAACTGAATTTAAATTGGTCATTGAGATGCACTAGGCATGCTAGCGTGTTGCTGATTATGTCTTATTGGTGCTGTTCAGATCTGGTAGTCAGATGGACCACTACTGTTAGAGAGGAAAGGTGGGTGTGTGGATAACTCTTGGCCTGGGGATAAGTAGAGCCAGGTCTGATTCCCAGTTCTGCCACAGACTCCCCATGTGACTCTGGGAAAATCACTAAATCTCTCTGCCTCAGTTTCTCCTCTCTACAACGGGAAAGATAACCCTTCTTCTACTGGACTTGTAAACTCTTTGCAGGGCAGGGACTGACTCCTACTATGTGTATGTACAGCCCCTAACACAATGGGACCCCAGGCTTGGCTGTGACCTTGGGTGCTGCAGTTATCTCCTTTTGACGGGGACAACAAGGCAGCCAGACACCAGACACGTGCACTAGCTTTCTAGGAGTGAAGGAGTTGCCCCAGTCTCTCAGATGCTCTGAGAACACGGGTTCCAGGCCTCAGTATACCCTGAGCGGGGGTGGAGTGAGGAGGCGAGCGGTGAGGTGAGCAGCAGGTGGGGGGTGAGGAGGCAGGAGGCGAGTGGAAGGTGGGGGAGTGAGGAGGGACACAGGAGGCGGGCGGGGGGTGAGGAGGTGAGTGGCAGGTGCATGGGCAGCGGGTAGAGCCCCCCTTTGGGGAGGCTAGCCCCCAACTCCACCCCTTCTGCCTACGCTCCCTCACAGGCAGCTGGAGCCCCGAGACCCCCTGACGTATATGATAATAAGTTGAGATCATTAATATACTGACCTATAGGAGAAGGGCACCCGAACATTAGTAGGGTGAAGAAATACAAGGAAGAGGGGAGAAATCGCTACTGAATATGCATTAGACATAGTGGTATCAGCGGAACAAGTTATAAAAAGTTCTATCCCAGCCTGCGGGCAGGAGGAGAGAGAGATGTAATCCTTGGGAGGTGACAGAATGATGCCCACTGGTGATGAGAAGGAAGGTGATGGTAATGGAGAAGATAATGGCTAACCCTTCAGGTTGTTCTGCATGGGATAGCGTGAGTATATGGATGTTCAGATGTACATTCTGTATTGTCTCTACCTACCTTGCTGGGCAAGAGTGTTTGTGACTTTGCTAAAGGTATTAATAAACTATTGTAAGTACAGAAGGGTTCCTAAAGTGTGAGGGTTGCAACTGTGCATATCAGGGTTCCCAATTGAACAGTAATTTTAATAAAACTGGGCCTGATCTTGAGACAAGCACCTGTCAAACCTCAAAGTGATAACTGGGAATTCTTAAGTAATCAATATAATTAAATACATCATCTTTAGATCAAGCTACAGGTCTAAAGGGACAGTGACGGGGTCTCAGAGGACAAGGGAGAAGAAGACAAAGAGGCTCAACAGGGCCATGTGAGTCCCCGGCTCTAGGATCTCAATATCGAACAGCAAATCCAACAATAAAATTAAATAACCCCTGAGCAATGGGTTGCTATTACTGGCTAACAACTGCTTTTGTTAGCTAATGGCCCAAGGTGAAGCCAAGAGCAGTTAATGCTCCAATAACTGGATGTTAAATGCAGTTGTGATTGATTTTGAGGGAAGTACAAGCATGATACAAGATTCCAGGGACATTTTTACTCTTTCACGCACCTAGCTCGGAGTTTTAAACTGATCCTCTCCACTGGGTCTTGCCATCTGGAAACTTTAGACAAGTGTACCCCTCGGGGAACGCAGCAAATGGAGGGAGAGGTAGTGTATTTGCAGGCTGAGGGTGAAGATAGTTGAGCTTCATGAACTTCCGTCAGGAATGTGAATGAAAGGGTATAGCAGTGACTGCAACAGGATCTCTCAGACTAGATGGTCTAATGGTCCAAGCACAGGAGAGAACGCTCCGATCTCCTGCATTCTTATCCTGGGTTCTACACTCATTCACTGTCTTCTGTGGCATTAAGAAACTCACTTAACTACTCTGGATCTCAGCTTTCCAATGTATAAAATGGGGTTAATGATAGTTACCTCCTTCACTCGCATTTGTGAGGATAAAATAGCTAACGTTTGTCAAATACATTAAATATGAAAAAGCACTATATAAGTACTCACGTATTATTAATGCCCCAGAAAATGTTCCAGGCCTAACGGCTTTGCGATATTTAATCAGCATTGCCCACCCCAAACATTCAAAAATTTTGAGTCACAGACCCCAAAATCAGGATCATAAAAAGGAATAATATATTTGGAGTTTGTTTTATTTTTCTTCTGATTTCTGAGCCTTTAGAATCTGCTTGGATCTCATTTTCAAGCTTTTCTTGAAGCCATGAGGCCTAGCAATTTACTTGGTTTCAAAATGAAAGCTGAGAGTTTAACATGGTCACATGACCTTAGGAACTGGGGCTTTCAGAAAAGAGGAAATATCAAGAGCAGAGATTCATTGAAATCAGCATTTCTGTCCCACTGAAAAGTCCAATATTTCTATATTCGTTTTTGTCCCATATTGAGACATATTAAAATAACAAAACTTTTTCTAACATGAAAAGTTCCAAACAATTTTGATTCAGAAATGTTGAAATGTTTTGTTTTGAGTCAGTTCAACTTTAAACTGTATCTGCTGCTGTATCTGTTAAATCAGTTTTTAAACCAGTTCAGTTAAACTGTTGCGAACCCCTGTTAGTTTGGTCTCAGAAGGTATATTTTCACTGAACGGCTAACCCCAGTGATCCGCACCTGGGCGTGAGCAGCCAGGATAGTGTAGCTCAGGTGTGAGCATGCCCCACAAGAAAGCCCTACTCATGTTACTGCATCCTCACTGTTTTTACACTCGCCCATGTGTGCCTGGGGGGGACATATCCCATGGTTCTTTGTGCTGAGAGGCTCTAGGATTTCTTCTCAGTCAACAGTGTCAGTTGTGGGAGAACTAGTGTGCCCTTTGGGAGGAATTGTGGGGAAGGGCATTGGAAGACTATCAGCATTCAATTGATTTTGCCTCATTCTTCCCTCAGTGCCAGGCACCCTGGGTGGACTACATAGCCCATGATGCACCACATGGCTCAATGACGTGAGACTGAGGTGCATCATGGGAGATGCAGATCAGCCAAGGAGTCCACAGGAGAGAATGGAGGCACAAAGCACCCAAATTACAACTCCCAAAGGCACCACATCTTACGTTGATGCAGTTAAATGTTGAATTGACTTGAAACCAAATGTTTTGGTGCAGTTTAACAAACTGAAAGGTTTCAACTCATGTTGAAGGATCGCATAACAACGTATTTCATTTTGAGTTGCCTGATGGAAAAATCGAAAAATGTTGTCCACGGAACATTTTGAGTTTGTGGAAACCACATTTTCTGTCGAAAAATCATTCTGATGGAAAATTTCCAACCAGCTCTAATTATGAGATTTGCAATAAAGTCATGAGAGGTAGTAACATTATTTCATTTTTTCTTGCAGTGTATTTTTATGGATCTGTTTCATAACAGCAATAAGCCAAGCCAAGGCAATGTGTGTTTCTGGGCATTTATATTGCTCCTCCAGAAGCCTGTCCACATTTCTTTGGTCTAGAAACTGATGGGAAGATTGGTGAGACCAGGTTCACTTGGGAGCTATGTAGCATTTTCTGCTACGTTGGAGGTACTGATGGAATAAACCAATCTTGTGGTGTTTTCTCTTTTTCAGAGCTATCCAGAACCACAAAGTGCGGCAGCACATGAGAATGAAATATAATCACAAACAGTAGCTAAAACTACCTGAAGTTTTTCAAACCCTAAGGAAAGGTTTGAGCTGTGTTTTGAGGGATTGATTCATGTGGTCTGAAGTATGTTCATCTATCCCCTGCATACAGAGCTGGCCCTTTTAAATCCCTCATTGCATGTGTGAAAGGAACATCTTCTTTTACAAGAACGCAGTGAAATTCACCCTGCAGGTCAGGATGCTACTTAAAGGGCTGGGAATGCATGAGCTCTGAGCCATGTATACAGGCCGGGATGAGACATTTCCTAGGGTGACTGGCCTCACTGAAGTAAATGGGAGTTTTTCCATTGGCCTCAATGAAGCCAGAATTTCATAACTAGAGTTTAGCGCCGACATCTACTTACAGACCACGTGCAGGAAGAGGACAGCAGTGTCGGAGCCCAGGCTGTTTTCCGCGTAGGCCGTCACCTGAAAGATCCCAGCGCTCTTATACACATGCCTGATGCCCTCCTCTATGGGGCTGAAATTAGCATAGGACATGGCAATACCGTCTCCGAAATCCAGCTGGATGTTTGTCCTCTGGAGATCGCCCTGCAACAGAGAGCACTGCGGTTAGGACATTGGCTGAGAAGGGGGATTGATGTTACACTCCATCCCGCTGCTCAGCTTCACTTTGTTAATGCGAAGACAACCCCGGCACGTGGCAAAACGATCTCTGCCAAATGCTGCAATGCCCCCAGACACAGCCAGAGCCAGCTCCGGATCTGTTACATATCAGCAATGCCCAGAACAACCTGGGCATTAAGAGGTGTGAGCAGATGTTATCCTCCCACTCCTGATCCAGTGGTTCAAGGGTGCAGAACGCCACTACAGTGCTGCTTACGGGGCACCTGATATGTGTCTATATTGGGGGCAGTTGAGGTGCGTAGATGGCAGGTTACGTCTCTGCTGAAGGATTAGCTAGGAGCGCCTTCCAGGTGCTGCTGGAGTGCACTTCATACAAGAAGAGGGGGGAGTACAAATGAGTGAACAGCAGACAAGAAATCCCAGAGTCTTAGGCCTTCTCTACTTGCAGCAGCTGCAATGGTTTCGTTTAAATCAGGTTTTAAACCAGTTCAGTTAAACTGTTAGTTTGGTCTCAGGGGGTATGCTGTCCCTGAACAGCTAACCCAGGTGATCAGCACCTGGCTCTGAGAAGCCAGCTTATCTTAACCCAGGCATGAGTGCGGTCACAGCAAAGCCCTTCCCATGTTACTGCATCCTCACTGTTTCTACACTCGCCCGGGTGGGTCTGGGGAGGCATATCCCATGGTTCTTTGTGCTGAGATACTCTAGGATTCTTTCCCAGTCAACTGTGTCAATTGTGGGAGAAGTTGTCTGCCCTTTGGGGGGAATTGTGGGGAGGGCATTGGAGGACTGTCAGCGCTTGAGTGACACTAGCTGGCATCCTCGCTGCAAAGTGGACAGGTTCCAGCCTCAGTTAAACCAGGGCCCGAGATCTAACCTATGCCCTTAATTGCGTGAGCTAGCCTGAAATTGGAGCACCTACAAACCCAGGTCAAAGGTTTTGCTGTGTGGATGGTAGGGAGGTTTGGGCTAAAACACCAGGTAAGCGCCCGAGTTAACTGCAGTGAAGACAGACCCCAAAGTGGTTTATTTTTAAATTTGTTTCCAATCGGTTAAATCAAAATAAGCCTGCTTTAAACCAAAATAAAAGCGTCCACATGGCGCTCTTCACCCATTTAACTAAGTCAGTTTAAAATCACCGCTTACATTAAATCTGTGTAGCTCTCTGTGCAGATAAGCACTTACGGCCCAAATCCTTTCTTTAAGGTGATAAGGATTCCAATCGCATCCAGTTTGGATTGGGAAAGTCGGTAAAAGAGAGAGAATGTTTGAGTACATCCTTGGGATGCTCCAGTCCAGAAATCAAACAGATTCTACCTCTATAGCTATTCAGAGAGAGGAGAGAGATTCCAGCTCAAGACCAACCACTGCTCCTGAGTTTAACTTGCTTTCGTGAGCTGCTGTGAACAGCCTGCTCCCACGCAAGTCAACAGCAAAACTCCCACGTGCTATAACGTGCAGGGTCAGGATCAAGGCTAATGATGTAGATCCACTACATGCTGGTCTAATTAGTGGAGGGAAACTACCATGCAGTTCAGACCCAGTTAATGCTTCTCCAACCCGCCTCCCTCCCTCGGACTTCACTGGAATAAACTACCATACTCGCAGGGCTGCATTAAACCCCAAAGAGGCCAGGTGATTAAAAGCACCGTTTTGCATTTGCTGTGCAAAACAGGGATAGCTTCCCACAATAATAACCAGATTTAGGGGTAGATTCTCTGCTCTGGTCTGCTCTCTCTGCGCAGGTCACGTGGCACGAATGGAACATATTTCCCTGCTTGGTATGCCCCCCAGGGTGATAGCATCCCCAACAGGCTTAAAGCTGAGAGGGCTGGCTCCCTCCCTGCAGCCCTCAGGGTGCATTGGGGGCAGAGAGGAGCATTGGCTGGAGGTGATAGTGGTCCTTTGGAGACCATAACTACCTGAAGCAAACTAGAGCAGCTGTCAGGATGCGCTAACCTGCACTGAGTCTGGAGCAGAGAATCAGGGAGACAGCCAGTTCCCTAGTCCTCATCCACCAAAAAAGGTTTGATCCCTAACACCCCCTCTCTCCCCCTGATCCACTGCAGAGCTCTGCAGAGGGAGCAGCCCGCCTGCCCTTCTGGCCAGATGAAAAGCCATCCTGAATTTACAAGCCACAGCCAATCAACTGGAAAGTGGCTTAGGAAACACGACAAAAGGTGGACAAAGCCAATGACACAGCCGCATGACCACTCAGGCTCCGGGACAAATCTTTCCCTACCGTTACAACGTCCTTCTATGGAGTGACGGTCAGAGCTGGACTGATAGCTGGGGAGTGGAATCTCCTCTTCCACAGCACAGAGAGTGACAGTGTTAGCGTCTTCCCTGCCAATGTAGCTCTGCCTTGAGCCATAGGGATTGTATCACTTAACCGCCAGGACCATTCCATCTCTGCTGGGACTAAGAGCAAGGGTGCTGTGCATGCATGTAGCTTTTGCGAGGACAACACCTGAGTGAAATCCTGGCCCCATTGAAGTCAAAGGGGAGTTTTATCGTTGACTTCAATGGGGCTCGCATTTCACCTTTGTTCTCTTGGAACATGGAAAAGTCCTATTGAATTTGACAGGGAGGAAGCCAACAGGCTTCTGTAGAAATGTAACTGAGTGCTATAAAACCCAGAGGAGTTAGTAGAGGGTGAATAAGACGCTTTTTAACCATCCTATAGAATTCTTTAGCAAGGGCAGAATGCTAGGGTGACCAGACAGCAAATGTGAAAAATCGGGATGGGGGGGTAATAAGAGCCTATATAGGAAAAAGACCCAAAAATTGGGACTGTCCCTATAAAATTGGGACATCTGGTCACTCTACAGAATGCTCTGTTGTACTCTCCAGGACAGTTCAAAAATTGGATAGAAAGGTTACTAAAGGAAGGTTTTGAATCAAGGTTGGATTCAGCTCTAGGAATTATTCTGGGGAAGTTCTCTGGCCTGTACTATACAGCGGGTCAGACTAGATCAGGGGTGGGCAAACTTTTTGGCCTGAGGGCCATATCGGGGTTCCAAAACTCTATGGAGAGCTGGGTAGGGAAGGCTGTGCCTCCCCAGACAGCCTGGCCCCCACCCCCTATCCGCCCCCTCCCACTTCCCGCCCCCTGACTGCCCCCCTCAGAACCCTCGACCCATCCAACCCCTCTGCTCCTTGTCCCCTGCCCATCCCCTCCCGAGACCCCCTACCCCTAGCTGCCCCCCCAGAACCCGACCCCCTATCCAACCCCCCCGACTCCCTGTCCCCTGACAACCCTGACCCCTATCCACACCCCTGCTCCCTGACAGGCCCCCCGGGACTCCCACGCCTATCCAATCCCCCCTGCACCTTGTCCCCTGACTGCCTCCCAGGATCCCCTGCCCCTTATCCAACCCTCCCGCTCCCTGCTCCCTTACCATGCCACTCAGATCACCAGGACTGGCAGCCACATCGCCCGGTGGAAGCCAGCCACGCCACCGCGCAGTCTAGAGCACTGGGGCAGGCCGGCGGCTCTCGCTGCCATGCTGCCCGGCAGGAGCTCCCAGCCCCGCCACCCAGAGCTCTGGCTGCACGGTGCACAGAGGCTGCGGGAGAGGAGGGGAAAAGCAGGCGGCTAGCCTCCACGGGCGGGAGCTCAAGGGCTGGACAGGATTGTCCCGCGGGTTGGATGTGACCCACAGGCCATAGTTTGCCCACCTCTGACCTAGATGATTGCAGTGTCCCCTTCTGACCTGGGAATCTATGAATTCACTACGGCCCGTTAAATGCTACAGGACATTTCTGAGGGCCTGCACTGAGCCCACAAACTCATTTAATAGGGAGGTCACTGAACATATGGTAAAAAACAGAGCTGGTCTGGATTCAGTCCTAGTGACCTCTGGGTGAAAACTCCATCACCCATCTCTAGAGTCCCATGCTCGTCCATGTCATTTTCTTTTTGTTTTCCTCATTGCTTAGTGGCCGGGTTTTTGGTTTGTTTGTTGGTTTTTTCCCCCCTCTCCTTCCTACAAAGAGAAGGTTTTGATATGGAGATTAGGGAACAGATTTCTAATAGCTAAACAGTAACAGATGATCCTTCCACCCAATTACTGGCCTCGCTCTTTAATGCAGAGCCAGCGATAGTGCTAATCCACCTTTCCCCATTTCCTTAGCTGCGGACTGGTATTTGAAATATCGAAAGGCCCCACGTACAATGGGTTTATGAATATAAATTAAAGCGGAAATGAAGTGGAGGCATTACAAATGAATAAAAACATTGCTCTCCAGATATATTCAAGAGGCACTTTCTATAGCTTTGGTCCTGTACACAACTCAGTGGGAATGTGGTAATGGCCTGCCGTAACACGTGCAACTCGGTCAATGGAATGCAAGGGGCAGCTGACGGGCAGCGGGAACCGGTGGAGATGGGTGTTACCTATAAGATACCTTGGCAGCTCTTCCCCATTGGAGCTCAGCTGGGAAAGTTTTCCAAACCCACGGCTGCCCTGGCAATTTGTCAGAAGCCCACAAGGGTGCAGCGAATGGATGAAATCTTGGCCTCGCTGAAATCAATACCAAACTCCCACTGATTTCAACTGGGCCAGGATTTCCACCCATACCTTTCTAGATTTACATATTGTTACCATCTAGGAATAAATATGCAGCGTCCTGAGATTTGCTCAGGCTTGTTCTTGTCTTTTCAGTTCGCTAGCCATAAAAACCTGCAGTGGAGCGGCTTTGTCCTCACCTTGCAGTACCAGAGCGAAGGCTGCAAT